>NC_067125.1:16595755-16913960 GCF_021347895.1 Acanthochromis polyacanthus | reverse complement strand
ATTTACATGGAAATGTCCCCATAGTGTATTGTCATTACTGGCATGTCTGTCTGTATGTATGTGCCTGCACAGTCCTGATTTATGTCCTTATAATTGCACAGGTTCACTGCGTTAATTTAGATTTAGCTTAGAGGTTTAGAGCGGATGCAAACGGATGGAAAATCCTTGAAAGCAAAGTAAAACAAAATTGTGTTTAAGTGTGTTTGTGTGTTGTGAGATAGTTTGCTAATCTGCATCTGTTAAAGCAAATGAATGTTATCTCAGCGTTTTCTGTGAATATAGATCACTGAGCTAAGCAGGGACAACAGTGGTTGTATTCCACCTCATACATAGCAACACAATCTCAATTACCCGCACTAGTGGGCATAATATGAACGGAGAATTTATGCAAACATTTTAATGCACTATTTTTTTTTATCACTGCTCTGTTTATACACTGGATGTGTACGGGTGCGTGCATGTTCATGTGTGGATGCGTATAGTTAAAAGTTTGTGGAAGATTCTTCTTTTCTTGCATCAAGGTTGAATTACAATGAGATTTGCTGTGGGGGAAAATGTTTTGTAACGTATCTTGTCTCCCTTGATGTGCAGCTGAGCAGACCACTGAATCTTCTGAGGAGAAATTCAATGTCACAACAAAACAAAAGACAACCGTATATTTTACGTCAGAGTAAACAAGGATCCCGAATGAATGAGAAAAGACGGAGAATAAACACAGAAGAAGCGGATGGACCCCCATCCTCTTGAGTCTTTTAATCCTTCTTCCCCACTGTAGAACAAAAGGGAAACTAGGGTGAAAAGTTTGTTTAAACTGTTTCTCTGAAGATTAGCCAATCTAAGAAGAGGAAAAAAAATGTGGAAAAAATGACACTGCTGGAGGCACCCTCTTGAATGGTGACCTGTTTACATCTGCTCTTGAGATGTGGAAAAATCTCTTGCCCAGCTCTGGCGCTATCACAATCTCTGTTTAGTCAAAAGATGGCACTAGCACCACACCTTGGCCTCTTGTTTAACAGACAGCAAGAAAAAGAGAAGGAGAGGGAAAAGGGAGAAACTGAAGAGAAGCAAAAAAATGATGGAGAAACTGACACACGGAGCACAAGTGTGAGCAGGAAGAAATAAAGAATACGACTGTAGGGGAGAGACACTGGGAGACAGAAAAAGAAAGCTGTGTGTTGTTGTGTAGGAGCCTGATTTAGCAGGTAGTATAATTGATTTAGCATAGCAGAGTGAGCCTAAACCTGGGCCCATTTCTCAGACAGGGGGTAGGAACTAATCTTCTACTGGCGGTGGGAGAAGAGGGATCATTTTACACTGCCGCTCCCCCTGGACTCCTTCCTAAAAATCTGAAGTGACTGAAACTCCTCATCTACAATCTAGCCAACGCAGTGGCGCGAGGAAACGCATTCCTACTAGGCATAAGTGCTGTCAGGATCACTTAGTATGTTTGGTGCTGTTAGGGGACAGTAAGTGGGGGTGGAGAAGGTCCTCATGACAGATGGAGTCCCTGATTGTTTTCAATTACATCCTGGATAGAATGACAACTGCTATAACCCTAAGAGCTTTCAAAACTAGGAAAATGTTGACTTTATTCCCTAACGTGTCTTCTCAATCTGAAAAAATACACATTATCTGTCTCTATGTAAAACCTTAAGTATGTTGTACACTGCAACCCAAACCATTTAATGCACAAGCGTCTCAGACCAAAACAAACAGAAACGTCAGCCCCACCTCTACCATTCCTTTTATGTTTCATTTTCAACCAGAAAGGCTGTGTACACATGAGCCACAAAATTCATCCACAAGTGTTAGCCTTAGCAGTAGCAACTTGCTGTCAACTCATTTAACATTATCTTTTTTACTTTGTGTAAATTGATCCTTTTTGACTCCTAATATTCAGCAAAGACTGTTTTTTAGAGACTAATCAGCAACTACAATTCAAAATCATCTTTAATGATAAGCTTCAGATTTTTTTTATCCTAATTTCAGTTATCTTCTATATTTATTACAGTTCAGTTTCTCTTATTGCATTTACATAATTACAAAGTATTTCATGAGTGTTTCACTGTATTTTTTTATTTAATTTTTGGGGATTTGTTTGTAGCACTTTACAAAAACAAACATCCCGTAATGAAAAAAGAAAGATAAAAACGTATAACATAAAAAGCCTACAAATAAAACACGTTTCAGATTTTTCCTAATTGATGACTGATTTAATGGATTGATGTAGAGGTGCATGTTGGTCTAGTTAAGGTGCTAATGGTGGATCTTCACCTTCATGTTGTGTTTGACTATTAATCCTCATCACTGCTGTGACTGAGCGTCTGTCAGTGGGACAGATACAGGCCTTATAGCAGCACTGTTGCAGTTAAAATGTGAAAAGCACAACCAGTTTACTTTTTTGATGTGTTTTCACAAGTCATTTTTATTGAGTAAAACTATATTTTTACAACTGTACATTTTTCCAATGTCTGTGGTATCTCGTAAGTACCAGTGAGAGGTACTTCATCAGATTTCAGCTCACTGCATGGTAAATCCATGCAGCCAATTAGTTAGTAGTAGCTTAGTAGCACCATGGACCCTCCTCTTATACAGCTAAAGTGTCCCTGTATAAGATCTGCAGAGTTTTTGAAAGTCCGTGAAGACCCTAGAACATTCACAGTACCGTGTCTCTTATTACCCTCCAGTGCCACTTAGTCACAGCAGAGCATCTTCTTGGACTCTAGGAGCCTCATCTATTGAGTTCTCACTTGCCATTTTTGTACTCATTCTGAATCCAAACAAGCTATTACCAGAACCATCGCCTTTCCTAAAGTAAATGTACTCCCATTATCCAACAATCTTATCACCCAATCTCCTAATGTTCATGTCAGTCAGCCAGTTCTATGTTCAACAAGTACTTTGTGGGCCTTGATTTTCCCAGCATGTGATTTCCCAGTATTTGATTTTTCCGTGATAGTATCAAGAAACTCCGTGGCTGGTGTCTGTCTTCATCCTGCCCTCCTTGTCTCCTGAGCTTGTACCCAAGACTGTTTCTCCGAGTTTTCTCCCCAAGTGTATTTCTCTCAGTTGTCAGCTTGAGCGTATTAGTCTTAGCTCTTCACCCAAGCCTGTTACTCTCAGTTCAGTGCTCGGGCAGACAACTCCCTCCGGCCAAGAGCTGTTTCCCCTAGCATGTGTTCTCTTTTTCCTCCCTGAGCTCTGTGATTCTTTCTCTGAGCTTGGTCGTTCAACATCCACTTCCTTTGAATAACTGTCCAGTATGTTCGGTCATTCCCCTTCCAGATTACTGGACTCCAGTTTACGGTGCAACTTTGTAAATGTGGATGGGGCTATGACATTTCATTCCTCAGCTTCCCTGTTTCTTATATTGGTCAGACATCCTACATTGCTCATGTTACTTTACAGGTCAAACAGTGCCTGACAAACCTCTACCTAACCCTTTCTCCCATCTCTGTCTCATTGTGGTGTCTGCTTCTGGATCCATCGACTGAATGTTACATTGTCATATGTTACTGTAGCATCTATTGATGAGAAGTCTATAAACAAACAGTTTGCCAGTAATAGTTTCAAAGCTTCAAGGGCTTCCGCTTCTGGGCAGGGGGGTCGTCTGAGTAGTTTCCCTACAGAGGCGCCATGATCAGGAGACAATGTCGTCGAAAGGGAAGATGAGGGAGACGAATAAAGTGGCATCTGTGTTTGTGATGCTAATAATGACAGTTTAATGAGTGCGATAATGATAATCTAATTTGACGACGCATTCATTTGTGACTGCAGGGACATGTTCTCTTCTTTCCCCCTCTTCTTAGCTCCTCTTTCTCTTGAAATTTTGCAGCATTTCCAACCTCTGTTCCCCACTTTTGCATTTCTACCCTGCTTTGTTTCCTCTCATAACTTATTCCCCTTTAAAGCACCCAACTTGACTTTTCTTCATCTAGTCTACCTCTCCGCATTTACGACCGATCTGTTCTCTTTCACCATTTGATTCATTCTCCTCTATTCCATGCACCCCGGTACTTTTCTCCAACTATTGGCAAATAAACCCTGTGAACCCACTTGATTTCTTTTCCTTATTCCACTCTATCCTTCTCTATTTTGCCTCTACTTCTTTAACCCCCCTCTACTTCTCCTACTGCTTTCTCCCATTTTGTCAGTACCTCCTGACCACTTCAAAGTCCAATTTCTGTGTTACAAAACTTTAGCAAATAGGTATCTTAGTACACTCTCTGTCTGGAAACTATCAGCCTCCTGGAAGCCAGCGAGTGTTTTAACACCATTTACTCAGTTGGCAGCTCAGGTGTCCCCAAATTTGAGTTTTGGGAACACCTGCTGTTTGAAGGTCTATTTGTTCTCCCCTTCACCCTCTGTTCATTTTCCCTTTTGCCCTGTTCTTAAATACTTCAGTTCCAGCACAAAAATACAGTGAATTCCAGCTCATTTTACCCCCTCTCTGCTCTATTTTCTGCTCTTGCCGTTTTCCTCCCTCACCAGTCTTTTTCTCATTCTAACGTTGTTATGTTTTTCTCCACTATTCATCCTTCTTCCCTTTTGTCACTTAATGTGATCTCCCCAAAATTTGGTTTCTGTGCCTGCCATCCCTCCCACATCCTCTCATTCATTTTCGGCTGTGTAGTTTTGATCAAATACTCAATAACGGCATGATGACCTAAAGGCAAAGGATTATTGTGAAATGTAGGTCAGCGCTAGAGTAAGCTTTTCAAAATTACAAAAGTAATCAGACGTACAATACTTCATTTTGTAGATCAAAATGTGAAGTTCAAAGCAATCATTACTTAAGCTAAAGGAGTTACTTTTCTGAACACCAAGAGTTTATATTGATATTCAGTGTCTGGGCAAAACCTCCTTTTGATCAGGAGGTCAAACCTACAGTTTGCTGCTATAGCTGTTTGTGAACCTCTGCCTGTCTTCTCTTTCTTATTCAGAGCGTCTCCTCTCTCCTTCCTATCCTCATTGTCTTTATGGGGGACAGTGATCGATGTGCTGCTCTAGCAGACTGTGACGAGGTTAGGAACTCTGGCCTCTGGGGGATGTGTGTGTTGTGTGTGATGAACTCAACAGCTGATTGCATGGGTGTGCACTTATTTGTACATGGCCTGTGCATGTACTCCACAGGAAGGAATTCATCTGATGTCAAGCTGACTGTGAAGAATGCATGAGGCATGTTATTCTGAAGAGTGTTTTATGCTATTTTGTTTGTCTGTATTTGGGTTTGTAATTGTGTTTACGTGCAAGACTGTGTGTGCTTGTGAGTGCGTGCGCGGATAGGGTGTTTGTAACTGTCAAAATAATGATTCCACTACTCAGTTTCTTGCTGCTCTTGCAGTGAACTGAGTCAATAACTATGACAAATCCAGGGGCCGGTTGTGTCTCACTGTGTGCGTGCGCACACACACACACACACACGCACGCACGCACGCACGCACGCACGCACGCACGCACGCACGCACGCACGCACGCACGCACGCACGCACACACACTCAAACATATAACTGTCATACTTGTGCTCTCTCTGTTTGAACCAGCCGTATTGATTGCTCTGCTATCGAAACTCCTGTTAGGAGTTTGTCATGGTTTTTTGCACTTTGCTTCCACCCCTGACAGTTCAAAAAGCTGTTTAGCTTTTGTTTCTCTGGGCTCATACACATTTACAGACACACACACACATGCGCAGGCCCACACATCAGGTAAACATCTGATGAAGTGTGATGGAGACATCATGAGGAAATTGAAAAACACTTCATGATGTCTGACATCCTGCATCTCTACGTCTTGGCAACAAGGTGTTACCATGGCGATGGAGTTGGCGATAGTGATAACATTATGACATCAACTGATTATGCTAATGGTGAAAAAAATGAGGAAATTATGAATATGGCAATGACATTGTGAAAACAATGGCTCCCGAATGTTGATAGCGTTTTTCTGTATATTTATGTGTGCTTCCTTCATCCATGCCTTTTTACTCTGCCCTCCTTCAGGATATTCAGGTTACAGAACATTACCCCTCATGGTTAGGAGTTTTTCAGTGCTGTGTTCAAGGGCACTTCAGCAGGGGAGATGCTTAGTGACACAGCAAGAAAGAACAGCAACACATCAGAAACCAAAGCCCTATGGTTAAAGGACAATCCTTCTCTGCACTGCTGCAACACCTCACCCTTACATACAAATTAGAAGGACAAAATGGCCAGTAGCACTTATTATTTCCTCTGATTGCTTTTTCCTTTTATTTTTTGCCAGTGAACAGGGAGATGCAAATATGACACACGTGGTTTCATACACAACATTCAACACAGGTCTCTGGCTGGAATCAGACTGTGCATGTTATTGTTATTTGGCATTGACTCACCATTTGGCTACCGAGGCGCTCCTGCCTGATTGTTCTTGGCCTGAGAGGTGTGAGTCTGCAGGTTGAACTCTAAAAGGCTTGGCTGGATCTCACTTTTTTCATTTTTCTTTTTTGAAACAATGTGTTGTGTTACGAATCTACACTACGAAGGCCCAATAGCTGCAGAACCACTGCAATAGCTTCAGCAAACTGAAAGGAAAATTAAGGGATGAGACAACATATGAATGTTGGAGTCTTTCAAATGTTCTCTCTACTGTTCTATTTTGTGCTATAGCATGTAAAAGAACACTCAGTATGAATGACACAATTCCAATTCCACTTTGAAGTGATTTAATAGATTCACATTCACAGCTAATAAAAATAACATTTTTACTTAGTGCAGCATTGTTGTAAAGCTGGTAAAGTAAAAAGGAACAGAAACAGAAATTTCAATTTCACTTCAAAGTGTCAAAGCAAATAGCAATCACATCTAATAAAAGACCTCGTAGGTGGTCAAGAACATTGTTGCAAAGAACAGGTAATGCATAAAAAACTGTGCACTGATTTGAATCACATGCAAAGAGAAGCATTTTTGGCTTTGCATACAAAAGCTAATAAAAATTGTACAAAACCTGTGTTCTCTAATCATAGGCTGCTCGTCCACTTTTGGCCTTGCTACAAAAACCCAGATACTGATCAGTTTAAAAAACGCTTTAATTCGCCTCAATTCCGATCAATCAGATTGGATCCCCACCTACAACTGATCATTAATATTTTATTAATGCACAACAGGGCCTTATGGTTGTGTCGGTGGCAGATGCAGATGGCAGCCACCCTCTCCTCGCAGATGTTTTAAATTTGCAACATGGAACCAACTCAGTTTGGCAGTACTTTGATCAAGGAAATTAAATACGGTTCTGTGTCAGACTAAACCACATGACCAGAGCAATGTGGGATCCTAATGCGGCACAGGAATGTGGAAGATAACCTGCAGGCAAAGATCACTGCTGGTGCTACCACTGTTAACATCAGTCACTCAGCAAACTGATATGATACTATTTGCCCGCTTTGATCCTACTTGCTTTTAAAAGATAAAGTACTTCTAGATAACACAACTTCATAAAGGTTTCTGAAAGTTAATGTAAGATATTGTGTCCAAATATACAGTGTAAGTGTAAATAATCACAACCTGTTTTTTCTTGCTGTTAAACTAGCTGACTATGTCTGTTTAATTGACAGGGAAACTAGTCACTAGAACCGTTCCTAATAAGAAGATGAGAATAACATATGCAAAAATATCATGTATGTATTGGAGATGTATCTCATATGACTCTTGACACTCTTCCATCTAAAAACAAATCTTTGCAGTTAGTATGCATACCCTGACAGAAACACTGGACACAGACAAAAAAAAGAGTGAGAGATTAAGATGTGAAGGTCTCAGTGTACTGTACGGACAAAGAAAAAGACACATTTTAAATGATGGCTGAGATCGTTTAAAAAAACAAAAAGATAAAACCCCCCTAGAAAATCACTTGATATCAATAACAATGAGATTTATTTCCTCCTTGAATGCCATCAGAGTTGCAATTAAACCACACTGTCAAAACCTCTGCCACCAGAAATCCCTCTTTGTTTCTCTCATTTCTCCGACCTAGGACTCTCTTTTTATGGGGAGAGTGTTCTTTTCTGGCATACGAGCGACTGAATGGCACACAAGAAATAATGAATAATCTTTGAGTGTAGAATGGTTTTTCTATCTCCCTTAAATGGAGTGTTGGCTTTTCAATGTCCTTATGTAATTCCATTAGTTCTTTGATATAGACTATAGAGTGAATATGAGCAGGAGTGTGTGTGGAGAGATGACTTTGACAGAATGTTATGAGCTGATATTCATATCAGAGGACAAAGTGGGCCTAAGCACTGCTAAAAGAAAAGTCTCTGTAGAGGGATATGAGGTAGAAAAATAGGAAAAGTCAGTATAGCGCTTATTCATTCTCATATTGTGTTTTGTGATATATAGTTAGCAGCAATTTATGAATTTAGACGACCATAGTAGATTGCATGAAATCAACCTGCTGGGATCTTTATGTGTAAACCACAATCTCTTCTGTATTTACTCTATGACTACATTTAACATGTAGAACTGATGAAATAGAAACTGTCTCTCATAGCTTTGTGATCAAGGGTGTAACCTGCTTCCCACCCAACACAAACTGGGCTCAATTCCAGACGCTTTCAAGTCTGGATGACTGGATTCATTTCACTGCGGCTTTGTCTTTCTGATGCTGCTTTGACCTGTTTTTCTACGCGTTTGTGGGCTTTTTGATTGTTTGAAAGTATGGAAATTACGGATAATACAATACAGCACATACATTTTGGTAGAAGAAAATAAATTTGTGAATCTAGAATTGCAGTGAACGCAATATCGCTGTCACTCTATATGACATTTTTCCACCAGGGACGACCACAAGAATATGCATGCAGGTGCAGACATACACAAGCGCACAGTTAATCTAGGCAGGGACAGAAGATCAAATAATTGTCGGTGAGGTGAGATCAAAGGGGAAGCGGAAAAGGCATGAAATTATTCCTTTGACAAATAATGAATGCCGTATATGTATGTGTGTGTGTGTGTGTGTGTGTGTGTGTGTGTGTGTGTGTGTGTGTGTGTGTGTGTGTGTGTGTGTGTGAGCGCGAGGTTCAGATGCTTTAGATGTTAAGTGTTTAATAGAGTGCAGTTTTGCAGGTTAGCTGTGCCAAATTGTGTTCCAAATTGAGTTCAATCCCAGTAACTTTTCAATATATTTACATGGTGCGAAATGTACCATTGTTGGAAGTCTACAATCTCAGCTGGTCATACAGAAAGCTATGAACCAAACTTTGAGCTCAGAAACAAACGATTTATGTGCACATATGTTGCTAGCTTGTGCAAGAAAGGATAGATTCTTAATTTAAACTTTACAGCCGCTACTTGCTCAGTATGGAAGGATCTGTTATATTTTTGTTATCATGCTGCATTCATGAAAAAGAACTGATTTCACATGCAGCAAATATGTCCACTTGTCACCCAGTGCTTCACCAGTAAGGTTAAAGATTCCCTCTAACATGTCAATATGGTGTTTTTTAGAAGCTGGAAGATACATCATGAGTATCATGGGTAGCACTCAGCGCCAAGCATTTCCACCATGAAACTTAAATGTACCAATGACTGTCTGAAAAACATGGATTCAGACAGTCAAGGTTTCATATACAACAAGCTGAAGGAACCAGATCTGTCAGCTTGTGGACTGTACTTTTTTGTATCATTCTTCTTTTTCAGTTTCCGGTTTGAACATGCACACCTGAATTGCTCTAATATTACAACGTGCCATTGACTAGAATAGGTTAGTTTTACAGTGTTTGAGCACAGTTGAAGGTGAGCTGGTGTGCTCAATCTGCAGGTGAGCAATGATGGATTGGATGGAGAGAAGCTAGGACCAAATATATATTCAAAGATCCACTCCATAGTAAAAGAACCAATGGTGCACAGTTACATCTAAACCATATGAAAGCATGGAGGGATTTTTCGATGATAAAAGTCGAGTATTTAGGGGTTTAATCAATACCAGTACAAAGCTTAAGGGAAAGTTGCAGTTTTACCTGTGGTCAAGTCAAAAGTCCCTGAAGAGAAGGTAATTTCATCAGTTACTGTGAAGTGAAATGCTTTAATGATGTGACCAAAGAGAAGAAAATATTTGTCATCACAACAATCTGACAACATCAAATTGGAAGTGTCTTTTGTAGAAACAATCAAGGCACACCTGCAGAGACACAGAGATAAATAAATAATATTATTCTGCTGACAGCTGTTATGCCGTCAGTATGTATCAGACCTGTACATCGCCAGATGAATAACAACCTACCTTAAAGTTTGCCAGTTTAAATTTACAATAAATAGATAAAATGTTCTGTGATGACAAACAAATCAAACGCAAATGATGCATCTCCTCAGAAGTAAGTTCCCTCTCAGAAGTAAAGCTCCAGATAGCTAATCATCTCCATGCCATTTCATAGTTCTGGATAATAACCCCAAATAATAGGTGATTTGTTTGGGGTTTTATGTTTTGCAATCATTTTGTCAGAACAGGTGTCACATTTCATAAACGGTGGTTATCTCCCGTGGAATGAAAGTCTTCAATTACACAGTGCTTCAAGCTGACACACTTTATTGTACACTTCTAATTGCTTCAGTTCATTTTCATCTTCTTGTTCACTCATAAATTGCCCCCTCTTTCTACTTTCTAAAGCAGTTTGAAGTCATTGTTAGCAATAGCTTATTAACAATGTCACGCACAAGAATATTAGTACCTAATGTAGTTCTGTTTTTAACTGATTAAACTGAAAATGGAACTGGTGCCGCCCATGTCTAGTCCAACCTTTTGAAACACTGGAATTTGGCTTCACAGAATGTGTGAATTTTTTTTTTATAATAATCATATCATTTTTTAACATCTGCAAGATTCTGAGCAAATCTCAATATGTCTCGTTAATGCTGTCATTCCTGCAGCTTAGTATTGCTGGCGGGGCATGGAAATGTGTGTCAGAGTGAGTTTTGATGCATTTGTGCATGAGAAATAATGTTGCACTTTCTATCATATTGGGTTTTTTTGTCTTATATATTATTTGTCTTCCTACAGTAGGACCTCCCTCCATCTTCTCTGTCTTCTGAGTTGCTTCTGTGGTGTTTTAATTGTTGTAGCATGGCAACTTGGATGGATAGTGGGGATTACTCCTTGAGTGATAAGAAGAGCAGAGGTGGAGTGGGAACCTGTGGGCCTTGGAAGGAGAAATATGGTTTAATCTTGCTTCATCAGCTCTCTTTAATTTATTTTTTTCCGCTAAAACTTGGTTCTCCTTCCTTACTCACTCCCTTCTGTTCACATAGAGACACTGGGTATGTGCTTTGAAATAATCCTTATCCTAAGACAATGAAACTACATCACAAACTTTTGATTTTTATATGCTGTAAGGATCAACTTTCTCCTGCTTTGAATGCGGAAAAAGATCCAATCGTTCATTGTAGGATGAAAAATAAGTCTTTTGTGATGAAAAACCGCCCGTACTTTACTTTATATCAAGCTTAAATTTAACTTTCCCTGCTGGCATCCTGCTGAGTTGGCTGTCGAAAGTGAGCGGCGATGGACTGCTCACGGTGAGGGACTGGCTGTGAGGTGAGTCAAGAGGCAGGAGGCTAACAAGGTCCTGCTAGAAACAAGAGAGCTGTCTGTTGAACTGTGATAGGCCTGACCTTTTATTTTATACTGTGAGAGGCTTTCATGAGGGTAGAGTGAGACCGTGTGTGTGTGTGTTTGTGTGCGTGTCTGCTTGCATCGTGTGTATACGCGTGCACAAAGGCCGTGTCCCATCGGATTGCGTAATAAGAGGAAGTGTTTCTGTTTCTATTACGTGATTGACAGCCAGAGAAGCAGGGTGCAATTTGGCATCTTATTCTAACAGCACCTCATACATCACGCGTCTGTGTGTGTGTGTGTGTGTGTGTGTGTGTGTGTGTGTGTGTGTGTGTGTGTGTGTGTGTGTGTGTGTGTGTGTGTGTGTGTGTGTGTGTGTGTGTGTGTGTGTGTGTGTAGCCTCATTAATGATTGAGTCTGAAGAGAGAGTTCTTCGGCTCAAACATTTAGCTGAATCAACAACTCCTGAGCTCATCACACACACATACACACACACAAGGCAAGAATATTATAGCTATCTCCCATGTCTTGATCCCTAAATCCAGTAGGCTTGTCAGTGCCAAACAGAGCTTATGTAAAAAAAGCTTTTAAGTTTTGAAAGAAGTACTGAAAAAAGTGTATTTGGGCTCTACTGTATTCAAGCATTTTTTCGTGTGTGCAAAATATCCTCCAAGTTTTTCTCTACCACAATAAGCATGAATGCCTAAGTGTTTTGTGCCATATTAAACCACATAAATGTTAAAATAAAACAAAATAAAAACGGTATTTAGGTGATGCATCAGAATGAATGTCAAAGCAATGACTTTATGTGCTGACACAACAATAGCAGAAAAGCTAAGCTGACTAACCCTTTGATGCACAACATGGGTCAAAAGTGACCCATATTCAATGGAAAATGGGTATCTCTTGATGCATGTTGTTCATCAATGGGTTCAACAGCTGATTAACAACTAAAAATAAGTGGAAATTGATCAACAAGGTGAACCTGGACAAGGCATAAATCAAATATGCACTTATTTCTTTTGTTAAGGAGTAATTCTTGTGGATGTTAACAGTAGTGGCAGCAGACAGAAGATGTAATAAATCTAAGGTATTTTACCAATAAAGACATTTCTAAGCCACACAGAAATTCATAAACTGAATTAAAAAGCAAAGCCAGATGACTTTACAGCGATACTGCTGTAATATCAGTATCTAACATAGCTTGGTAACTAATCTCAACACTTGATTTTTAGTTAGATCTCCGTCAAGAACTAAAGTATTCTCATCCAGATTTTCTCACATTGACATTTTATATCATTTAAGCACTTTGAGGCCTCAGCTACCACCGTCATTGTGTACAGTAACCATGGTTACGCTCGTTATTCTTGTCTATGATGAGGTTTAGCGGAATAGTGTCAATGTCCCTTGTCTCTGCGGGGATAAAATAGACACACTATCCTCAGTAAACCCAGTTGACGTCATCATTTTAAACTCTGACCTCTCTTTGTCCGGCTCACCTAGCATTAACATTAACACAACTACATGCTATTCTCCACTAAAGAGCAGCAGCTCATTCAGGAGATGAGTCACTCACTTGCTCACTCAGGTCCTGTTTACTGTCTGCCTTTAAATGGTTGAATAACGTTAATACATGCATCTATCAGTGCTTCAGTTAACAAACAGGAAGGTTTAGCTGGAGGACTGTCATTAATCCTGGAACTGACTCCTTCTGACAGCAACGTGACAGATATCCAGCTGAAAGAAACATTAACATTATATTCACGTCACCTGTATTACATGAGCAGTGTTACAACAACTTCAGCATTCCTTTTTATAAACGCTGGCTGAAGTCTGCGTGATCATAATTGTCTATCTGCCATTTCTCGTAGTAATTTGCAGATAAGTTTGTTCATCAGTCCATTTGTTTTCATGAGCCACCATGTAGCATTACTGCCTGAAATGTTACTCAGTGTACAAAGCTTTTTATTAATGACAGCGCAACAGGATAAACTGATGATCTATTCATCTACTCAACAATAGAAATACTGAGCGAGAAGAGGAAACTGTGATTGCCATTTATTATTATCATTGTCTTCTAATCTTTGTTTTAGAAAGGTATAAGATTTTGTCATAGCTCCCAACTTGAAATATAGACATATTTTTGTTAAAGTTTTTATTGACAAAATTAGTTATCTTTTATGTTTTTGTGCTGAAAGTGTTTGTTTTTTTTAACAACAAAACACTGTTCCCAAATGCAATTGAGAGCATCCTTTGCTGCCATAACTTATACTGATCTCAAGTTAATGTGAGGGTACAGGTTAGTTTGGCTAAATAAAATAAAACCAACCAGAAAACTAGCATTAGCATGCTTCCTTTTTTCAGGTAGTTCAGGTAATCAACATACATTATATATTCATTGAATTTCAAATGTGTTTGTGAAATTAATAGACATTTGACGTTAAGTACAATAGGCCAGCCTTCTTTCACAAATAATGATAGAAAACAATGTGAAAGAAACATAAAAAAAACCTTCCTTTGAATTATTAAAAAAAAAAACCCAGTCACGACCACCTCATGTCCAACAGACCATTGTCTACAAGTACAGAATATAATGTTCTCATGTGAATAGATACCTTTTCAGTCCATCGCTAACTCAGAATGCAACATCTGCATTTTAGATTGCTAAAATCTTGCATTATTTTGGAGTCTCACAAGCCTGGAATCATGCTTGACCTTTAACTTCATGGTAGTATATGCAAAACAAAATTAATGTTGGCATGTTCAGTGTTGCAGAATTGTTACTTTGCCATTTTGCAAAAAATAACTTTTCATACTTTGCACGACGTGTACTGTGGCTGGATCAAGTAAAAGTGATCCCTGGATTTGTTGACCTGAGTCCATTGAACACTTGACATATTTTCTTCAATGTAGCACTTACACCTCAATATATTCCTCTCAAAGCACAAACCTACACAACTCTAGTTTCAGGGTTACAACCAAACTAGAAAACCTGTAATAATAGTCCACAAGGTGATATTTTTACATTTTCTGAATATGATTACAACCTCTCAAACTTTTTCTAAAGAGCATTGTACTTCA
This sequence comes from Acanthochromis polyacanthus, assembly GCF_021347895.1. Lineage (NCBI taxonomy): Eukaryota > Metazoa > Chordata > Actinopteri > Pomacentridae > Acanthochromis > Acanthochromis polyacanthus. Next base: position 16,899,302 of record NC_067125.1, on the reverse strand, counting down.
CAATTGTTCCACTTGAAATGGAGTTAATACATATTATCTTTAAATAATAAAGCTGGAGCCAGTGGTTGCTGTGTTAACCTGTTCATGGCATTAAATTAAATTAAAGTTATGATTATACTCTTCACTGTATTATTTTCCAAACTGATGCCTTCTGTCAAGTGTCAGTTCAGTAACTTCCAAAGTGGAAACCTGTGAAATGAATTAGTGCCGTTGTTTCATAAATAAAAAGAGGATCTTATTATTTGGATGCTGCAGGATCATTAGGCTAATGGACTTGAATATAGTGAAGCGTTAACAAAGGTAAGCCAGAGAGAATGGAAAAACACAACCAGGGAAATCTTTAAATATTTCAATAATACTTACTAGGCAATGTGGATGATGTTTGCTTCTGTATTATTTCTCCAGGCAATAGTAACACCTGTGGGATCCATAACAGTAAATAGGTTGTAGCAATGTTAGCACGTTTACAAATCCTCCAGTATTAAGTGAGATACTGCAGCATTCAGTACATACTATTAGGTATACTGTTTAGTATACATACTGTTAAATGTTACTAATTATGTAAATTCTGCCTCATTTTATTAAATTCTGTGTCAATTTATTAACTCGAGATGACAACTAAAACTAATAAGTCATAAACTCGAGCTCTTCTAACTATAATTTAAATGCGTAAACACACTTTCATCAGTCTGATTTGTCTATTTTACAAACAGAACACATTTCTGTTGTTGTAATAAATCATTAATTTATTCAGATATTTGATCTCTTTTGGAAAGATTCTCTCCGCAATCAGCAGGTTGTGTATTGCAATTTACATATTTTGTATTGTCGTATCCGTCTTTGCATTTATCAAGTGGAGACGGTATTAATTCACTTTCACACACTCCAATACACACACAAATGCAGTGGGTGAAGGTGGCCTCGCTGTGTTTACATCCTATTGATGAAAGGCCGGCTCACAGTCTTGTAACTGTCATATATCTGTTCTTGTGTTTTGTTGCCACGCTGGACAGTAAAAACTTAAAGGGTAAAAGCATTTACAGCCTTGGTAAGTCAAAGGTTTTCCAACAGCAAGTGGGTTTATTTGGCTTTTTCTTAATGGCAAACTTCTGGCCTCACAAACACACACACAGTGCACTCAAAGTATTCAGACTTATTCACTTTTCTTCACATTTAGTTATATTGCAACTGCAGCATAACTAAACTTCCAGACTGAAACTGCACTTGTTTACTGTATAAGGTTACCAATCAGATTCTTATCTGGGAAAAATGTGTTACTAATATTTCATATTTAATACTAACAAAACTGATCAAAACTAATAGCATTGATCAACGTAATGTTTAGAAGTTGTAAATTCTGATGTCACTGACTTCCGATTTCCAAACACAGAAATATAGGACAGCATCAGTTATACATGCATGAGACATTTACTGCTACCAACAAGCAATGACACAACAACTCAACAGACAATGACTGAATGAATGCAAGACTGAAGTTCGGTAATGAAAATATGCAACAGAATAATAGCTGTGATTGTCAGTGGGGACAGCTGGGAAGAGAAAAAGACAAATTTAGAATCACTTTGGAACTGAAGAGCCAGTTGTGATTTCTACATTTCTCAATCCTTTTAGCGGAAAAAAAGTGATACTTGTGTAGCTTTTGAAAAAGCCTCTGGGCCATCAGTGTCAGGAAAGTGCGAGAGCTGCAGCTGTGCAGGGGCGTGATGTGGTGAAGATCTGCTGGTGTAAAGCTGCACACAAGAAGGTCTCATTTGGACAGCAAGTCAAAGAAAAATGGAACTGGATGAGAACCTTGTGTTAAAAAGAAGAAAAAGAAAGATGCCTGTTACAGTTAAGAAGCGTACTAAAAAGAATCCCAAATAAAAGTTGCATTGCAGCAACTGTTTCTTATAAGGAAAGTTTTGGAGCAAAATTCAGATCAGCATCTAACCAATCATAGACGTGCTCTTCTCAGGGTCGGTATTTAAGCCCTTCCTCTAGGTACACAGTGCCTGAGAGATCAAGGTGCTGTACTATGAAATGAGATTAGTGGGTTAATCAATACAATACCATGTTTAGAGATATGAAGTTTAAAGCTTATTAGTTTTATTGTGCAGCTCTCTGTTAGGAATTGGGAGCTGCATTGATGGGTAAAATAAATATATTGACACACTTTTAACAGTTTGCTATTAGCATTCCTGTCTTGCAGTAGCAGCACTTTATAAGATTATTGATAACATATTTCTCGTTCTCCATAAAACAACCTGTTGACTTGAAGTAGGTGAGCCACGATCAGTTCTTTTTGTGCAGAAGACAGGCTAAACGCCCCTTTTGTGAGAGTTTGAAGCCGAAAGCCTGAGTTGACAAAGAAAGTTGATAACCACCTTTGTGATACCCAATATTTCTGACTGGGGTTTCAGTTTTTGTCGAGCCAACTTATGCAAAGAAAGCTCAAGTATGTCAGACTTGCATCGTAGGACAGCCTGGATCTGAATTCTATACAAATGCAATGAATAAAAATTTAACATTCTGATGTCAAGGTGATGAAAATTAGATCAAACATGAGATGCTAAACACATATTTTAGTTAAACGTGGCTTTAACATACTGAGAATACACAAACATGCAAATTAGAACAATAAGGAGAACAGGATTTTTGTCTTTTGTGAATACATCAGAGGAAAACAGGATTGTTTGTGTTTCAACTTGTGCACAAACTCAGATTCCAAGGTGTTTTCTTGAGTACTGGTCATGATAACAGGGTTATTGAGTCCAGACTTTGGGCAATCCCTCCAGAAGTGTTAAAGTTTCTTCATTTGAGATTAAAACTGTTCAGTTCATTCTTATATATAAAGTAGTGTGTTGTAGCAGGAGAGGATGGTCAAGAGATCACAGCAAGACATGCAGTTTCTCTGCTCCAGAGTGCTGCAAAGTCTCAGAAATAATGCTTTGAGACCTATTTTGGTTGGCATAGGAGACATCCCCTGTTGTCTCCAAGAAGGCATTAAATTGTTTTTTGACTGCAAACATCTGTCAGGTTTGTTACCTGATGCAAGGAAGGACTGTTAAGTCTTTGTTGGTTGCCTTTTTTAAATGGCCTCCCACCAAATTTACGGCTGTGAGAAATGACCCTTGGATTTTGCGAGTGGTTGGTCTTGGGTGCATCATTAACTTAACTTTCTCCTCTGGTCTTTGTCACGCTACACAACCTTATGCCAAACCTATTTAAATTCATTTTTTCCCTATTATTAGTCCACACTCATTACCCCATACTGGCCAAGTGAAAGCAGAATTTTAGAATCATTTAGTGAATGTATTTCTTAGGAAATCTAGCATTTGCTCCCTTTGCTGTGAAGGTGCCTGAATACTTTCTGAAAATACAGTAAATGTTGATGCTGTATGTGTTTATATAAATGTACTCTTCCACGTCTCAGGTCTCCCTCTCTGTGTGCGATGGCGCATTGACCTGCTGTGACATTGATAGAAGTGCAGTCACAGATGGGGTGATAAATTGGTCACACTCTACAAAATGTGTCACAAACTGGTAAACTCATCCCTCGGTTGCCATAGAAACAGCTTTGAGTGACAGTCAAGACAGTAGTGAGGAGATTCCGAAACAAGACCACTGCTTGTGTATTCTGTGTTTCTCTTCTCTTTCCTTGTGGCATGTTTGTTTATACCTCAAGTTTCCTTGGAACCGAGTTAGAGGAAAACATAGCCAAAGTTACTTCAGTTCTATAGATAGATTAGTTTAAGTTCTGTGACACTAAGCAGAAATAAGGACGCATTTTTTGCCAACAAATAACTTCCCCTACGTAGACACTATCTAGATTCATAGTGAAGAGTTACAGTTGCTGACAAATACACACATTTATCTGATTAAAAGTACATTTTAGTGTCGGAATAATGAAAGGAAATTATGTTTGAAACTCTTTTAGAGCTACACATGTTGGGTGGCAATTAAAAAAAACAGTTTTCATTATTTGGTTTAGAAAGTAATGATGATTAGTATGTCTGTCTTCATCTCCCTGTTTCTCTCTAATTTCAGGATGATGAATTATCTGGTATTTAGTAATGAGCTGATTTTCTTTAGTTTAGTTACAGCCATGTAGCGCTAATTGGCTCGGGCTCTTAATGATTGCATGTCAGTAATTTGTTTTATTTAATATAACCAGGAAACCGTAGTTTGTCCTGTTTGGTGCTCATCGTTCAATACCCCTGGGCTGTGTTTTCTTACCTCAGCCTTTTTCATTACTCTAAGTCTGTCTTTCCCTGTTTTTAAACTTTCCTGCTAGCATTCTACAGTTTTCTAGCTTTTCCCTCCTTCTCTCCTCCATCACTCTCATCCTTCCTTCCTTCCCTCACTCTCTCTCTCGCTCTCTCTCACGCACACACACACGCACACACACGCACACACGCACACACACACACACACACACACACACACACACACACACACACACACACACACACACACACACACACACACACACTGGGCTGTCTTCCAAGCGTACTGTATGTGGTGCTGTCTATGTCTCTAATTGACCTTGACAGGACATTCATCATTAGTCACAGCCTTCAGTGCTGCATCGCTGTTTGGGAATCTGTTTCCTCTCAAGAACTGTGATGTGGGCCATAAATATATATTTACAGACAACAAAATATGTCCAAATCTTCTTGGAACCCCCCTCGCATTCAGGAAACCTCCTGAAAGTGCAGCACCTTGTGGAAATCACCTGTTAAACTTTGTAATTTTCAAAAAAATCCCATCTGAGCAAGTCAAAAGAGAAACTATAAGAAAAGCTGAAGAAGTCAGGCTAACTTTAGCATCGCGGCACACATCTCCCTGTGGAAAATAATTCACTTTAAAACACAAACAGACAAGTCTTCAACTGGCTGCAAATTAAAAATAAATAACTGGCATAAGCAGTTTGACTTCATTATGCAGATTTTTTGAATTGAGCACTTTTCTGAAGAGTCCATCAGTAGGAATTAAATCCATCAAACGTAGGTCCAATGAAGCTTCATCTTGGCTCTCTTTGCTGTGGATCGCTGGTTGTACTCACTCGTCAGGGCTGTTTGTCTCCTCCATTCATCCTCCGTACTGATTATTCACTTTAGGATGGTGGTGCCTCCACGCCTAATTAATTCGTACAGCATATTCCGCTGCCAGTTTCAGATTTGTATTAGTTGCCCACAAAAACACACAAAATGAAAACGGACTGAGCACATATGCTTTAAGCACATGGATGAATCTGGATTGCATGTATACTGCACAAACGTCCAATTGACAGACTCCGCGCATATCCACTAAACCTTTCTCCTTCTGAAGGCAGACAAACTATGAACCTGAAACTACTGCACACACTAAGTGAATATTTGAGTGTACTCCTTTAGCATGAGTGGAGTGTTTGACTAATTGTTTAAACCAAGAGTGTCCAGGGTCACTCTCTGCCATCTTCAGCTCTTTCTCAGTTAATACATTCCTAATAAGAAGTAATTTTTCCATTGTGTCTTTCAATGCTCCCCTACTGTGCAGACAGATGAGGTGTTTGACATTTTTTCAGCTTTTATGAGAATAAGTTGAGAGTAGGCTTATTTTTTCGTTGCCGTTTTCGGATATCTGCAGGGGTACTGCTGCCAATTAATTTATATCATCAACTCGCTTCGGCCTCTCACTTTCTGTCTTTGGAGTCTCATTACCTATTGCAGCCTACTTTTTTAAATATGTTTGTCTGCTTCACTGGAAACTGTCAACTCTAGCTCTGTGCTTTACATTAATCCACAGTTTATCCCCTTCTCTCCATCCGTATCATCATTCTAAGTGCTGCATCTCATTTAAAGGAGGGAAGGATGGGAGAGACAATGAAAAGGACAGCAGAGGACAAGGAAGGGGAAAAGGTGAGGCAGATAAGAGAAGGAAAATAACGCAATAATGAGGATACGGTAATTAGGCGACTCTCTCTCTCTCTCATACTGACACTGACTCACACACACACACGCATGCGCGCGCACACACACACACATATATATTATGTTTTTCTATCATTGTGGTGACATACCAGTGACTCCCATTCATATCTAACCCCTAACCCTAACCCAGACCAAAACAATGCCTAACCCTAAAGAAACGTTTTTGCACTTTTGCTTTTTTCAGTAACAACAACATGGCCAAGAAAACACTGTTTAAACTTGTGGGGACCGAAATGAGTTCCCCACAAGTGACATTGTTTTCGGTTTTCCTACAGTTGTGGGGACATTTGGTCCCCACAAGTATAGCCAGCACCTGACCACACACACACACACACACACGCACACACACGCACACGCACACACACACTTCTAAATCAGACCCTGTTCATAATTTTGCTTAATGATTCTCTACAGTCTATGCGCTGATCTCTTGACAGTTAATGAAATTAACCTTGAGATGCTCAGAGATTCTGCACAAAAGTCATTCTGAGACACATAAACATGCCTTTAAAATCTAGCCTAGCCGTGCTAGACCCAGGTCTTACGACGCAAGGGTCTAGTTACCCTCGGCAGGGAGGGAGGTGGGCTAAAAGGTTGTCTTTCAAATCACTCTGCAACAATTGGGTAGGTATACAACCAATCAGCGCAACAAATAGGCTGACGTAGTTCCTAGAGCGCCGGAAATCAGAGGATGCGGGAGTTCGGTGAAGCCTTATTTATACAGTCAATGGGTGAAGCTCAAGTATATTACAGACATGTCAACAGAAAGATTATTCAGAGTCGGTGCTAGTGGAGCTCAACGACTGTTGTCGTTTTTGTTGTCGACCCTGGCAGAAAATTAAATTCGATGCCATTGGTTGTCTAGCGCGGCTAGGCTAGTTGTTTCCGGTTGTTTCTGTCAGAATCGTCGCGCCTCTGTCGTCACTTAGTTACGCCCGCCTTCTGACTCTACACTTCATGGTGATTCGTCGGCCAGTTTTAGGAGCATCCAGCCTCGAGGCTTACCGAGGGTAACTAGACCCTTGCGCCGTCAGAGCTGGGTCTGGCTCGCCTAGGCTATTTAAAATCATCTTGAGTGCTAAAATTGGAAACTGGAGCTTCTGGATTTGTTCCACAAGTAAGAAAACTTCATTCAAAATCCCATCATCATTTGCTACTATGCTATTCACTAAAAATACAGCCCTGGAATGGAACTTTTTCGATATATCATTTGGTTTACTTCATATTTTTTGATGAGAACAGTAAATTTAAGAAAAAAGATATCATTTTTATCCCACAATTCTATCTTTTGCAGCTTTTTACAAACATTTTTAATCAGCCTTTTGAATATTTGTGCAGAGATTTCAACTGGAAAGTTGAAAATGACTTTGAAAGAAAGTGCAAATGAGCTTTGTGGATGTGGCAACCAAACCACGTTTTTCATGTGAATTGTATAGTTTTCTGAGCTCAAAAAGCAAATGGTGTTCAACTTCTGTACTGGATGCTGGTTTGTCTGAACAAATAAAGTAAACCTCATGAAAATGCTTCATTTTTTTCCCCCAAGAAAGTCCAAGAAAAGAAATACTGAATGAGACTGCAGTGCGCACCAGAAGCTACCCAGATAGCAAACTATGGGTGAATCAATGTTGAATCTATGTTGAGACCTAACGTCGAAATTATACAGAAAGCGCAAGGTTGATAAAATGTTGAGTCAATGTTTGCTTTTCAACCATAAATCACACTTTACCCAGATAGCAAAAGATGTTAAATCAATGTTGAATTAGGGTTAAGAAGGTTGAATTGTGGTTACGGTTGAAGATTGACGGTTGGATCAACGTTGATTCAACAACATTTTGTCAACATTGAAGCTTGTGTTTAAAAGATACCATTGAATCTACATTGTATTTTGGTTTAATTAAAATGTTTGACAGGTCAATGTTTAATTAATGTTGAATCTATGTTTGCAAACATGTAATCTATGTAAGCAAACGTTGACTCAACATTTTATCAACCTTGCGCTTTCTGTGTAATTTTGACGTTAGGTCTCAACATAGATTCAACATTGATTCACCCATAGTTTGCTATCTGGGTAGTGGAACAGAGTTTTGCTCAGACGTGACAAAAGGCCTTTTTGCGCTGCAGAACTTGCAGGTCATTTTAGGGCACTCTTTGTGTGGATGTTCTGACCGCAGAAACTGCCCTTGTAGAATTTCTTTCAGGGCTGTTTTCGAGGGAGAAAAAAGTACCTGCTCTGGGTTAGGAACTTTTGAGCTTCCCTGAAAAATGGCTGGTATTTGGGCTTGATGCTGATAGGCTGAACTAGGAGAAGACAACAAAAAGAAGTATCTTTTTTCCTGCCCTTTAAATGTCCATTTTGGTGCCTATATGAGTCTCCTCTAAAACATTGCCATCAACAATATAAATGAACCAAATATGGTAATTCAACAAACAGCAATGCAGGATCAGTTCCCCCACTGTTGTTGTTGTTTTGACTCAGAACTGATGCTACAGTCTAAGCTGAACCAAAATTATTATCCTTCATCACAGTGAAAACTGAACTAGAGATCTGTTCTTGTAAATGTTCGCACCACCTCATGCCTGTCCTGCATCTCAAAGGTGCCTTTTCTGACTTTGCTATCTATAGTCACACACAAAAACATAATAGTGTTCAATGATGCATTACAATTTTGGTGTCACGGTTGATTTTGTCTGTTGGCTACCTGTGGCCGGTGTACATTTGTCATCATTGTCTCACATGAACTCCACCTTGGGTGAAGCAAGTTGGTTCTATTTTAGTTTTGTAAAATGGGATTATAGTGATACCTTTCAAATGAATGCAAAGAAGCTGAACGCAGTAGAATAAAAAACAGTAGAGCAGAATCATGACTGTGAATCATGAAGTTATAGTAGGAACAAATTAGCTCTTTGCTTTTTCATAAACACAACTACTTGCTGTAAGAGTGAGTTACAACTATTTGCGTGTGCGACTGTGTTAAAATGAAAACACTCATTTGTTTTGTTCTCATTTTGGCATTGCTAAGGCATTAGAATTAAGCACTGATCTCACTGCATGTGTCACTCATCATACATAAACATGAGAAAATTAAAAGCTACTTCAGCCAGTGAGACTGTATCATTTGGAACGCATTTGCCTAAAACCTAAAATTTGTCCTCTTAGGAAGTGACATCATACTCTAATTACCATTTATGGTGAAAAATGCAGAATAACAAATTAAAATTGGCAACTTATGTCACATGTGGCAAGCATCGGCAACTCTGCATTGACTTTAAACTCAAAATATGGTGAACCAGCTGTTGGTTCATCCGTTCTTGTCTTGTTTTGCATACTACATACAGTAGGTAGCGACTTGCACATAAAAATTGGTCATCACTGGAGTTAGTCGTGCTTGTAACTGAACTCTCAGTCTTGATTGTAATCTGAATCCGTTTCTTGTGGTACCTTTGATGTGAACAGCTGTGTGCATTAAAGTCACAAACAGAATTTGGGAAATTAATGTTGTTTTTCATGACACATCCAATCAGAACAAGCCATTAATCTACCAACACCTTTTATGACATTATCCTGTTTTACTAACACAAACATGTAAATAACTTTTTACTGAAAACAAGGAAAAATTGCAGCCACCAGTTGATTAATATCTTCATAAATACGATCCAAAATATCTCCTCCTTTGTTAATCTGGCAGCGCTTTTAAGACAGATAATAGGAGTTGATCAGGCTGACCAAGACTAAACACACCCTCTGATAACATCATAATGGGTTCTGTTAAGTTTTACTAATTGCATACCCAAACCCATCATTGCACACCATATGCTACAACCCATGGAAATATCCAGACTGCATCACCACTCACATTGACACTGCACATGGTGTACTTGACTGCACTGTAGGTATAGGCTGTGACGCTTATGCATGGCCTTTGCACGTGAAAGTTGATAAACCCTTAAAGCAAGTGTCTTATCAAGTCATGAGTGGTACTGACAGGCAAGCGCTTGCAATACGTGTGCATGTGTGTGGATATGTCCTAACATATACTGTATGTTCATGTTACGTCATCACATTTCTCCCACTGGTGTTGTGGCATAAAGGTCAGATATCCAACATGGATGTGTCAGATCTTATCAATGACTTCCAACAGATTGTGTACCCTTGTGGTCACAACAACTTGTGTTATCTGTAAGTGGAACAACAACATGACCTTGCTTTCCATATTTTGACATTAAACAATGCTGAGATGTTTCTTAAGCATTTTGCCACATTGCCAAACAAAGCCCTACTTGCGGTGATGTTATGTCTTTTGAAGTAGGATACAGACCTTCAGAATATGACTCTACATCTGTATCATATCAGCATTATAGCCATAGAACAGCTATGTAACATTTTATAAGAAAAGCAGACCACATGATCATATATTTTCAAGATTACAGTAAAAAGGAATAGACAATGGATTCACAGCGGTCATATATTTCCTTTCAGTCGGACAATTAAATAGTTCTATGGAAATATTGCTTAAAGACAACAATTACAAAGCTCCAGAAAAAAGTCAATTTATTTTGAAATGTGGCTGTGTAAAAATGTAAGCACCTCAAGTGAGGACCCCATGCCTTTTTCTCTCTGTAGTGGGTCTTTGTACTGGATGGCCTGAAAGGCGATTAAAACTGAATCATGACTGCTATCAAATTCAGATCAGTGTGACTTCAGGAAAGAAGCAGGGAGTAGACAAAATGACTGAATAGAGTGGGGAAATGGGAGCAAAGAGAGGTTTTCAGAATGCATCCTGGCAGAACGGATCTAGCTTTCAAGGGAGTACTGCACTCGCAAATGGCCACATAAGCGGAGATGGTCACTTGTGGGGTGGGTCTGATTTCTGAAAGAGGCAGGGCAGAAGGTAGACCGTCCATAGTGGAATGAAGGAGGACATGCATGATGAAAGATAAAGTATTTAGGTCAAGCATTTACAGGGGGGATTCTTACCTTCATGTAATATCCACAGAGTTTATGAAGAAGCCTTATTGCGCTTTCCTTCTAGAGAAGAGAAAAGAAAGACGGCAGAAGAAGAAAGTGTGCAAATGGAGGGAAGGAAGAGATGAGCTCGGAGTCTAATCAAACCAAGGACACTTTGCTGATTGCCTCTTCAAAAACAACAGGGAGAAAATTGGTTTGGTTTGTTTCTGTCATGAAGGCAAGAGACAATTGATACTAAAAATGGTTAAAATGTTGTCGGGGAGAAATGAAAGGAGCTTAAAGTGAAATAACTAAATTACTCGTTCATAGACCAGCGATGGGGGAATGGGTAATCTGTAGCGTCAATCCCATTCTCTTCTCTCGCCTCTTCCTCCAGTCCGTTCCTCCCTCCAACAATGACTGAGCTTTTCTAAATCCATCCTTCTCCTCTCCTCGCTGCCTTCAACTCTCTCTGACACTTCCTTATTCATGCAAAGATGCTAAAGGCCCAGAAAATGGAAAAGCCACCACATAATGGGTTTGCTTGCAAGATATGCTGACCACTGATGTAGGGATATGCTGTGCTCCATTCACTGCATTAGACACACCACATGCACGAAAATAAGCTACATTTCCCGTTGTGGGTTTATTTTACACTTTAAGAAACAAACATCAGAGAATCTCAGTGGGATGAACATGATGAAATGGGGTGGCTCCAGCCCACATTTACTTACTGGCAAATCAGCTGCCTGCCTGATGTCTCAATTGTGCACAAGACAATATGTTAGCAAAGGTTAGGTTACCAAATTCCCGGTTTTTCAAAAGCCAGACTGATGCATGACTGAGCGTACTGGAGGTCTGAGAGTCAACAGTGAAGCTATGAAGAGCAGATTGATGGCCTCTTGAGTATACCATGCGCAGCCAAGTGCAACAATCCAACATCAGCTGCATTAGCAACAACAACAGCCACCTACACCGGCACAAGGACATTGTCGGCAACGCAAAGTGCGGCGCCAGCTAATTAAAACATAAGTAAATCAGAGCTTAATGAGTTGTAATTGTAGATAATTGCAGAGTTGTTAATGTATCATGTCTAATTGGCTTGCATTGCTGAGATAATGAGAAAAGTTTGATTACTTTATGCTAAACGTGTTAGCAAGGTAGCAGGTGTTGTTTCGAGGAGGTGTCACAAGCAATCCCATACCTCACATCTCAATCTCATCACTCAAGCTCTACAGAGAAGGAGAGGGGAAGGGTCTTTACCCTGATGTGTAACCCGAGCCTCTAATTATACTCATGAGCAAATGAAACTGGCTTTGTTCCTCTTCTGTCCCATTTAAAACACTTCTGTCGAGTGCCAGTGATTTGAAAGTGGTTGTTTTCATTGATTTTCCATTCTGGGCATATGTTGATTCTTTGTAAATGTTTGACGTTGATTGGGAGAAAAACAAATATCAGGTGGTTTTCTACAACAAAGGCAGTCAAACTGAACAGCACTTCATTGTACAGGTTCTTTTCTTCTTTGTAGTCTTGGTCCATATTAAGTTCAATCCTGGGGTTTCATTATCAGGACACTTTCTTCTTTTCCCTTTTGATCTCCTTTCATCCTCACCATTGTCTCTGAAAAGCCAAAATTAATTATCTTCACACTTTATCTATATGCTCGACTATGATCCTCAAGATGAGTGATATTCATATTCCAAGCCTGTCATCTTATAGCCTAAATTCTGTTACTTCTTACCGCCATTGTCTTTAAGTCCTCTCATTTAATGCTCATTTTATCTGTTCATCACGTCACTTCTAGCTATCAAAAGCCGGTAGACCACATTTAAGCTTCAATATTCACATTCACAAAAGGAAATAAAAATAACAATGAAAAAAAATAACAGAAGAATAGGGTGAAAGTGAATGATGGCATGAAAAAATCCTACCAAGTACAATGTAAAAATGCTCTCAGAACATTAATTCCAGTAATTGATCTTGACAAAGTATTTGCGTGGTGTGTGAGCATCACTTTGTGTGTGTGTGTCCTGAAGGGAATCATGTTGATGTGGCTAGTCATGCAAGTGATTAGAATTAAAGTCAGATTATGCCCTCAGGATACAAAACCTGTTTATGTTCCGTGACCTGTATCTGCTTAAGAGCACGTGTGTGCACATAAACAGTGACAGCCTGGACAGGCAGGTAGCAGAGCCATGAATTAGTTTGTATGAATTATTTAGTTTACGGGGAGAACTTTCCCCAGGGGAAAAAAAAGGTTTACGTGAAAATAAAAATAAAATAAATTCAGTTATCTGTCTTTAGGTAATTGTGGAATTCTGCATAGAGCTGAAGTAGCCTTGAGCACACATAAAGCTAAGCTAAATATGTGATTTTCATTACGCTCTTGCCACACTCAGAATGAGAAGGACATGAAATTAATCTTCAGACACTGAAATAAATGGTAGGAGAGCTGGAGAGCTTTGTCTTGCATGCTTATCTAATCACTGTTTTATTGAAAGAATATGCAAATGATGCTAAATGCAAGGAAGGTAAAGTTTATCACTTAACAGTTTGCCAGAGAGCAGAAAATGTGGAGTTTTTTTATTGCACAATTTTTCTCTTATTTCTTTTTCTTTTTTTTATAACAAGTCACCAAAGAACAGATGTACAAACATTTCTTTAAAAATTAGGCAAATCCCACATCATCACATACCCAGATGGAGGTAGTTAATAACAGATGACTGTGTTCAACATGTCAAAATGACTCAAGCTTGTGTTCTTTATTTTTTATTTTACCAATGCTTAAAATAGATATAGATGATTTGTCTTCATTTTTATCTCATACTGGTTTAATAGTGCTTCTGCTAGTGGCTTCCAGAGGCATGAGAACATCTGAAAGACACAAGAAGTGTAAAGAAGTCCTTCTACTCCTGGCCCCTCTTCTCCTCCTTCCAATCTTGCCTCTATTAGCCTGAGGTATCAAACCCACAAGTGCATACATGCTCATGCACACATACAGTATGCAGTGTGAAGTGCACCTTGTAGCCCGTCCATTTGCTGCCTGCCCTTATATTCAGATGTTGACTTAATAAGCTGCTGCATATGAATTTACAAGTAGAACCAGAAGATCCTTCATCAGCATTAATGGGATTGGAGGTGATATTGTATCCCAGGTGAACTGATCTTACTGCTGATAATGCTGATTATCAGGCTTCTCTGGAGGCATATGTGGGCCCTGCTATCAGTGCGTATATCAAAGTCTCGCTGCACACCTTTGATAAAAGCTACCTGAACTCTGATTCATTGATTGATGCAGATGTGCAATGATAAGATAAATAAAAGATTTTTATAACCTTCAGAAGCCAGATTTACAGATTACAGAGCCAATCATGACACTCATGAATATGCAGTGCTAATGCAAAGTTTTTAAAGCTTATGGAAACTTGGACAGTGTGTTCCCCCCGTTCGCGTTTAGTGTAAGACATTAACTCTCTCAGATTTCCTTGAAACTTTCGGTGGCTTGTATCTAATACTATAAAGCTGATTAGCTTGCTCTGCTGCGCTCACTGCATCCAGCCATGCTGTTGCATCTTTTCCTCCTACACTGTGAGCACCATGAAACAAATACAGTCTAAAACATGCCACAATAACTGGATGGGGGATGCAAATGATGAAATAAAGCAGCACAATCATGGGACATAAAGGGACAAAGGAAAGAGAGATTAAAATGGAGCAAGCTGGATGGAAAGCCACAGTATGGCAAACTTTCAGTTTAATTTTTTTCCTCTCTGCCCACCATCCTACGCTAGCGTTCCCTCCAACGCCCCTCTCTTGCCTCCCTGCTTGGTTGGGTAATTGGATTTCAGTGGTGAGCCAGGGGTCTGCTCCCTTAGAACTTTCTGGAAGGTCAGAGGTGGCAGGGCAACACCGTGTCACAGCTAATCTGTCCCTGGACAGCTCTGGGTAAGTCAGGAGAAATGGCACTCTGTGTGTGTGTGTGTGTGTGTGTGTGTGTGTGTGTGTGTGTGTGTGTGTGTGTGTGTGTGTGTGTGTGTGTGTGTGTGTGCGTGTGCGTGTGCGTGTGCGTGTGTGTGAGACAGAGTAAGATTTTGTGTGTTGCAGGTAAGGGCCATCCTGCCTGTGCAGCCCCACTATTGCTGGATGGCAGCAGGGAGGAAGCGAGGGAGGGGAGACAGAAACAGATATTCTGCCTTAGTCATTTATTAGGAGGTGACCCTGAAGAAGCGCCTCTCCACAGACTGCAGGAGGCACTGAAGAGGAATCTCACACACACTGACAAGCATTACCTACACTTACCTAACACATTCTTGTGTAACAGGCGATACTCACGGTCACTTAAAGGCCGTATATACCCCTACGAGAGATTGGTTGTCCTTGAAAGGATAAAACCTGTAGTTGCTCAAAGTCGATTTATGTCTAACAGTTTAATTGTTTCCAATACTATTTTTTTTGAGGACGGTGTTTGTTATGGACAGTTTAAATAATAGACAGGTAGATTAGCCATGTACATCTTACACCACTGGCTCTTCACTTTTTTTCTCATTTTTCTTCTGCTATGACAGCCACTCAGTTTGAGAGTTTGTATTAATGTAATGGGGGCATAGTAGATGCTGTGAATTAGAGAGTGACATGGGAGTGGATTTTCACTCCTGTCCCATCCCACTCCCACAGAAAAAAATCTTGTCCCGTCCCAATCCCAGGCCAGAGTAAAAAAAAATCCTGTCCCATCCCACTCCTGGTAAAATGGCTCCCACTCCCATCCCACTCCCATTCAGAATGACTCTCACTTCTGTACCGCTCCCTTTTTTTCCCCCTTCCTCTAGTTTCTAGGCAATACAATGAATTTGATTTGATTTTCTCCCCGTTCTTTTTTAGATTACTTTGTGTTCTGCAGTTTCATTTCAAAAGATATGGCAACAGGAACAGTTCATCTCTGGTAAAATTAGGACCCATTTATTACAACAGCAAAGGGTCTCAAATCTTGGCTACACATGCGAGCAATTTTGTTGGTCAGACGACACTTGAGACCCGAAGGTAATTTACGTTTGACGAATAAAGAGATCTGTTGCTGATTCTTTACGGACTTTGCCTTGCAAGTGTGTCTCTTGAGACCACTCGTCCCTGACTCACTGCTGTACTTAACTATGGTTAAACACGTTTTGCAAGCGGCATACGGCGTGTTAACGCCGTCACACTCGACTCTCGTGAAGCTGAGCAATATTTCCGACTTCCCTGCCATTTCTGTCAGCTTAATAGATAGGTCCTTACTTCTTACTTTGCGTTGCAAATCAGTTTTTAGCACATCAGATTCTACGCCAGTGTTAACTCCCTCCATTGCTATTCTTCTTCTTTGAATTACGACGGAGAGCAGCGGCCGGAAGCACTGTTGGCTTCTGGGCCGTGTAGTTCTTTTCACTTCCATTACAGTGTAGGCTTATTGGCAAAAAAAAACTACAAAATGGCGGCGCATGTCATTAATTATATTTTGTCTTATTGATTGGTTCCCGCTCCCGTCTGCTCCCGTTAACTTTTTATCCTGTACCGTCCCAATCACGTGATCAATAGTAAAGCTGACTCCCATCCCGCGGGAATCCCACGGGAATCCCGTGACCCGCGGGAATCCCGAAAAAATGTCAGTCTCTACTGTGAATCCCAAAGGGGAGTTATTTATGGCAGGATGGCAAAACCTACATCACTCTTCTACCTGTGCTTTTAGCATCGTGGGTGCTGTGGGAGAAGTTGTGCAAAGACATATGGTTGGACATCGTCTAACCTGTTAAATGGACACAGGGGAGATGTTAACTGTGGCCTGTGTGAGAAGCATCTCAGCTCGCAGCATGTAAAGGTTCAGCAGTCAATCAGTAAGAAAAGTCTGCAAAATTTTGCTCGATACGCACCAAATCTATTTAGATTATTTTGTAGTTCTGTAGGTAGAAAACACATTCTTTCATGTTTTCTGGCTCACAGTGGAGGTGTTGTCTGCATTTTTTCCCTTCTGTGTACAGTATTGACATGAATATTGTGCCACTTTTAGAATGTGTTGCAATGCGGTTTTGTGTTCAAAGTCTGTGGGCCGCTGCCTTCTGGTAACTTCGAAAAATGCATTATTTCTCCAGTTTCAAAGGTTTCATCTTTACACCATTGCCCCCAGATTTGTTTTGGTGTGCATGCATGCCCGTGTGTGTGTTTCTCATTAGAAACTGAGTGGAATGATTAGGAGGCCCTGGGAGATTTATCATACTAATGAACATTATCCAAAGGGGAAGGGATACAGTTTTGGTCCAGGGAGGACAGAACTCCAGTAGAATAGGGAGAAAAACTTGCACAGTAGCAGAGGAAAGGACCAGTAGAGGGAGAATGAAGACTTAAGTTTTTACTTTTTGACAAGTCAAACTAGGACTAGTCTCGAGAGTAGGAGCCATTGTCCACGATGACATTGCGCCTTAATGTACTTAATATTCATTGGTGATGAAACACGTCTTTACTCATCATTACATTACATTTCCTTAGAGACTAGACAGTTTCTTTCACCTCATATTACCTTGGGTGAACTTAAACAATAGAAAATGCCATAGTATTATGGCACATGATGCTCTAATGCTGAGCACAGCTGGATAGATGGATCACTGAGCCACATGGGCACATGAAACAAACAAATCTCAATCACCCAACAAGGAGACGTGGATGTCAGGTTTCTGTTCTGAATATTAAAACAAGAAGAGGGAAACATAAAGATGACAAGTTGTTGAGCAGAGTTCTCACTGCATCTGCTCCATTCTGAATGACTGTTTCACGGTCACGATTGCTCACAGACGCAGGAGCTTTTGCACACGATGCAATAATATGAAGAATTGTTCATGCCCCAGTGAGAGAGCGTGGACATGTGTATACTCCGAATACACTACATACGACACAGGCACACATACAGTCATTGTCACGCTGAAGGGCTCTGGTGCTCATCACAAAATGAGTTTAACAGAGAAGAGCATGGGGAAGGCAGCCAAAGATGACTGGCTCTGAAAAATAAAATAAGCGAGTGAGGCGGACAAAGGGCATCTTGGGACAGGAAGCTGAGATATGAGACAACTTATTGCTGGCCTTGCTTTAACTCCAGTTTCTGTTTTCGCTGCAGTGTTACTGGATTCTTTTCTTACAGAGTTCACAAAGCAGTGTCACATTTTTTTTCTTCTTTTTATCATAAGAAGTGGAAGAGTGGCCTGGTGGTTACAGAGGCATCTCTGGACTGAGGTTTAATCACCTCAACCAGACTCTGAACTTTCCCCCAGGATCATGCTAACCATTTTTGAAATTGAACATAACATTACTGTTATATATATACTGAATTAAGTTGCCATTACAGGCTGTATAGTGTGAGAAGCAAATCTTGTGTGGATCAATAAAGCATTATGCATTTAAAAAAGACGTGTGAACTTCCTTTAATAACAGATGAAGCACTAAAAACCACTTGACTCTCCTCTGTAAAGGCTAAGTGCTGTAAGAAACACCACATTGGTTCAGCATAACTGCTTTTTGCAGTTTGCAGCGAAAATATAGTCTGTTCTCAATGTGTGCAGACACACACCTACACACACACACCTACACTCTCAGACACACTCTTACAACAGCATTGTGTGGTATAAAGAGAAAAGGTGTCACCTTTCACTATGAGTGGATATATATATTATATTGTTGGCATGAGGTTTTTATTGTTGTACGTTCGTATTTCATATTGCAGCTTTTAGGTATTTATAAACCTATTCGAATTCAGTTTGAACTTCTGAAGTACTTGCTGTCTGCCGAAACAAAATCATCTTTTTGTGACAGTGCAGTTTTCAGTTAACTCAATAGATTCATTTTGGCCTTTATTAAGTGGTAGATAAAATTTCTCAAACCATAAAAGGTGTTTTATCGTCTGAAATTCGAAAACTGCTGATTTCAGAGTTATATACATTTCTCTTCATCTTTGCCATCATTCTGTGTTAATGTTAACATTCTCAGAGCCGTTGCTCTAGCCGTCTTTGACCTCGATATTCTTTCATCTATCCATTTATCCATCCATCCTTACAACACCTATGCTTTCATATCCATGTTTTCAGCCCATCCCTCCTGACCTCATTCTTTATCTGAGCATTTATTTGTCAAAATTGTCCCCCCCAGCATCCATCATATTAATTAGGTTCTGCGTCATTGTTCTCATCATCATTCACATGTCTGTCATTGATCTCTATCTGTTTCTGTGAAGGATGTTTAATTGTCCCCATCCATTATTCGTATTAAATGAATACATATGCAGTACACTTATTGCTCATTATATGTTCTCTTGTGGACAGAATTGTAAGAGAGACACTGTGTATAAACCATTTTATCATTATAATGTAGCAATGCATAGTGTATTGAAAACAAGTGTAAATGTACACTCAAAATGTGTAACGTAAAATCATTTCTCTTTAATCGTTTTGTTACACAGTTTGCTTTTCGTGTCTGGAATGTGCCCTTAAGTCTCCACCAGTGCATATTATTTTCCACTGAGGTATATTCTCTTTCAAGCATCTATAAGTTATGCTACCTGCTGTTCTTTCCTGTGTCTGAATGAAATTCAGAACATTTCATTCCATTTCATTTTTTAAAAAATAAAACCATTCTCAATCTCTCAAACTGGAGGCAGACACCCTGTGACTGCCGCAGAAACTCCCTTCTTCTTCCGCCTTGCTGCAAACGTGTGAGTGTAGGGCTTTTTTTTTTTTTTAAATGAAATCCATATTAACAAAGTTTCTTCCAAAAAAGTTTATTAGGACTTTTACTGCCTATGTTATCTTGTTTATCTACAACTTGATTCCCAACAATGTCCTAAACATCAGGTTGTGCAGCTTTCAATGCATAAAAATGGCAGCCACATATTGGTACATTAGCCATATACACCAGAAGACACTTTCTCATATAAACACACACACAGACACACCCCTTTCCCGCAGAGCACCAGGAGTGGTAATCTGGGTGGATAATGCAGCTTTCCGATGGGTTCTCAGATTAATCCCTGTCCTCATCGTCACTCCAGGTCCCTCTTTGAAGCTTGAAGGGGAAATCAGATGCAAGTGTGTGTCTATATTTTGTATTTGAGGGACAGGGAAGAAAGAGAATGAGAAGTGTGTGTCTCTGCTTTATGTGACTGTTTGTAGACTATATGTCAGTCTACTTGATCCACTGAGACAGTAACAGTCTAAATAGAGGGCTTTGATCTGAATGTGTCCTTTTGATGACTGTGGGTATCATTTTTCAACGTTCCCTTTTTTACGCGGTGTGTTTTGTTATTGAGACCTGACAAAAGACAGTATTATACAAACAAGGATGAGTCGCTGCCATAAGCACAGACGGGAAATAGTAAATGGAGGGCAAATGGGAATTTTCCATTAGACATGGAACCGTTTTTATGAGTTTTAGCTCCTTGTATTGTTCCTTTTCTTGTGGAAATTCATTAGATTCCTTCGGGGAATCCTTCTAGTCAGTTTTGCCAGGAACTCCTTCAAAGAGAAAGTTCCTGGTCTCAGGGCAACCAGGTATCCAAACCTAAGCACGTTACCCTCAATGTGATGTTGCTTGTGTGGTCTCCCCACTCACCACCCCCTCTTCAGGAAAACCTCATCTTGGTCCAATTTAGCCACAGTTTCACCCTTTGATTTCTCACTCACCATATGTGATTGAAAATAGCTGGAAGAAAAATTGGACAGAAAATTAGGAGCTCTGCTTTATAGCTCAGCCCTCTCTTTACCACCTCAGCCAACATTACTGCAGCAATAGTCCTAACCTGTTCTCAGTTTCACACTGCTACTTATCACATATGCATAGGACCCCAAGAAACCTGAATTAATCAAACACTCGCCTAGTTTGAGAGCCATGGTCTCAGAATTTCAGATGGGTGGCTTTGCAGTCAGCCACAATCCTCTCCAGTGATATCACAGTATCATGTTTTTATCGTGTTTTTTTTCCCATGTTTTTTTGGCACTGTGACCTTCCGATTCTGCTTCATGTGGTAACACACAGACACACACATGAGTGGAGCTGAATGCAATTGTGTCCGTCTGCATCTTGCAAGTTTCATTACAATGTCTTCTCTGTCGCCCTTTTTGGCTCCGTTTTCTTGTGTCGCATCAACTTCATTGGCTCTTTCATTATGTCTTAAATTCCTGCACTAACTCAACCATACCTCACTGGCCTGCCCTTTGACCTACACAGATTCAAGTAGAATGGATCCAAGCATTCATGGATGACACCTCTGCTTCAAAGTCTTTCCTACCTGAGCTTTAGTCTCTTCTGGGCTCTGCAGTCAGCAGTCCTGTTTCTCTGCATCACCGCTGGGCTAAACAATTAAACAATTCACCCAAGCTGCCAAAAAACTAGTTGTGAGCCTTGACAACCATTTCATTATGCTCACGCAGTAGTCAGTGATTGAGCTGAACTGTCTCCAGCATCCATCAAACCAGTCCCAGCTCAACAAAGAGTCTGCAGAGCTGCCTGGTTTCCCTGCATCTGCTGCTAGAAACCAAAACCTCCTAGCTTAGACCATTTAAAGTTGTTAAATTCTCAGTCACAAACACCCTATTTTTCTGTATTCTGCTGGCTGAGTGAAAGAGTTTCAGTCAATAACTTTATATTAACAAGATGCCAGCAAAACATAAAGCATATTTTGAAACGTTATTGCTATCGGTTGAGGGTTGCGAAAGCTGGATCTGTTGTAGCAATGTTCTACATGTGTGTCCAGCATGTTTTAGATTTCAGATTTGAGTTGAGTCATTTAAATTATTTTTCTCCAGCAGGTAGAAGGATCTATCATCATTGGTCTATGGCTATCCAGTCTTTTTTTTGGTCCAATTGTAGAAGTACAACAAGTGCAAAGCAGTAGGTCATAATTTCATGGACTGTTTGAGCATCTACAGTTCTACAGTATAATTTAGTAGATGTTTTTAGCCAAAGCAATATACATCTGAGGAAAAAAAATCTCAGATGTATCTCCAAGTGCACCTGAGATTTTGGCTCACGTCGTTGTAAGAGGTGCTGGATGAAATGGAATATAAACTGCATTGATGTTGTGATTAATAAATTCACTCTTACCCAGTCACATCACTGGTGCCATTGCTCTAAAACACTATGCTAGTCAAAGTGATGCATGATGACAACCGCTGAACAAATGGATGCACAGCACCAAAAATCTGCTGCCAGAGGGAGACAATGTGAGTTTTTTTTATTTAACTTGAACAATGATGAATGAAATGAATGATAAAACTGATGAGGCTTTTATATGGCTGCTATTACGGTTTTATTTCAACTGTATCTCACATCAGAAGACGTTCACATCATACAGTAAAATTTGACACAATAGTTCTTGCACTGCAATCCATTTCAAGAATAAAACATGAAATTCCACTTTGGCTAAAAAAGAAAGTTGTAAATGAGGCAGTGACACATAATAATGTGTCATTGTGTTTCAACATGTCCCACACAAAAGACAGAATATCAAGTCATGAAAGACAGTCTGATCTGTGTCATATTGAATGGGTGTACTTTGTAGGAGACTGTTGTCTCTGGCAGATGATTCAACAAAGGTTGTGGACAGTTGTGCGTAATGGCTCTGCACTTGGCACTACTCAGATTTATCAATATGCATGTCTTCTTGCACTCAGATGACTGCAGGGATTTAATAAACTGAAGAAGAAGCTTTCCACAGGAAACACCTGCTGTTAGAATCAATGATGCAAATTTATAAATTAGCAAAGACTGCAATCCAACATTCTTGCTTCATACACAACAAATAGTTATTTTTTAATGTCATTTTAAACCCATTTGCTGTACTTGAGTTGAAGGTCTTGTGACTGATTGTGACACTTGCTGTGCATTTGCTTCAAATATTTAGCCTGCTGTTACTGCAAGCGTCACCAACACAACAGACTGTTGCACGATGTATTATCATCGCAGTCTTAGGCACATGTTCCACTAAAAACCAACAAGGCCTTGTGCTTGTTCATTTGAAAGGACCTCCCACCTGCTTGCACCTCTCCACTTATGCGTTCACTTTGCAGCTAAATACCACCACAAATTACAACGTTAGGAACTTAACAACATCCTGCTGCCATTTCTTTTTACAACAATAATAAAATGTAAGCCATTTTTAGTTATTTTCTGTTCCTTAACCCCTTAGATCAAAACCTCAATCTTTTACCTGAACCAGGGTGACTTTTTGAACTGTTCAACGAGTTACAAATTCTTTTCGAGGTAGGCTATTGAGAGCCTATTGGGATAATCCACACCCTGGTCAAGTGTTGTTTTAAAGGACACTGATCATGTAGAGTGATCAGTACACAGGCACTCTTTTTAACAGTGACAATAAAAGGCCACTTTAAAATGCAGATTTATTCAAATGACACAATGCCATAGATGATAAGAGGCAAACGAGAATTTGTTGTTTGCATGTGTTGAAGCTCTATCCCAATCTACCAGCAAAATAGACTATGTGGGAGACAGCTCCTGCACGTTCATTTGAATGAAGCAATAGGAGAAGATAATTAGGTCTCGCTGCAAATGTTTATTTAACAGAAGATTGACTATAACAGAACAGAATTCTGGGTCTAGACTGCTTTCCCGAACAGCAACAGAAACGCTGTCAGTTCGTGAAGTATGACTCTGCCAAGTTCCACCCTGACCCAGACTTAAATGCTGCTACAAAATCACGCAAGCTTTTTTGGTGTCGTTTCCCTATGATTGGCTTCTTCTCTCATCTTGTGTCCGCTCATACACAGCTCGTGACTGCGCTCCTTGTTCTCTTTCTCACCTCAGGGTGTGGGCAACTCTTCCCCTGAACCGCTCCTGCATATCAGTCTTAGCCCAAATATGCCATTGTCATGTAAGAAATTGTTTCGGAAAGCATGTTACCCCAGAAAGCCTGTCATATGACCACAGACCAAATGTCACAGCCCAGGATCATCAGATCTGAGAAATCATTTGAGATCACCTCCAGATAGTGCTGATGCAGTAGTTGGTGTTCTCAGCCAAAGAAAGTTGCTCAAAGTATGGAAAGAGAGGGAAGGAATATGCAGTCTTGCTAACTGATACCAAGGCCTTGATCTAACGTTGGACTGGCATCATAATCGACTCCGCAGGCAAGCACTCACACTCATTGGACACTACCAAGAGAGAGAATTTTTTTTTCACTTTTGGGTCTCATTTTCAGCTATAGAAAGCAGATAGTGGAAGACATATTTTGTGTCGTACAGGCCTATGGAAGCAGAGGAGTGACGTTCTAGGGAGGGATATTCCACAGAGAATGTCAGCATTTCCTTGATGTCAATCTCAATGCCACCCATTTTCATCCTGTCCTTTCGGCACCATCACTTTCCAATATAGTGTGCACTATCAATTCTATTGAAGAGATGCCAAACAAATACATATTCCAGTATGATAGGGGAGTCGGTTGGACAGAGCATAATGAAATATCACCTGCTGCATTCATATTCTTGTTCAGTATAAGTGAAAAACAGTGTACGGTTATTTACCTTTTGTCAATAAAAGAAGCAACATTTTTCCTTTTGATGTTTGAGGAATGTTTACTCCCTTCACTGTGTCTGTTAAATGAATACATTCTAATTGCTCCTCAAGGGTCTGCAGAGGTGTAATTCTGGAACAATTTCTGGTGCAATGCATCATTGGCCAGCAATATAAAGCACCGCATCTTCTTTAAGCAATTTAAAGGTTGGCTCCACCGTATGTGCTGCATATTTTACAAATTTCGCCTAAAATGGCATAGAAGCAATGATGCTGCTCAGTGCTATGAAGAATACAATGTTTTTTCCCTGTTCTGCACTGAAAACAGTGTGACAGGCTTGCTTGTGTAATTGTAAATAAATTGTAGAAGTGTATGTCAATCTTCCAATGTAACATGTAAAAAATAAAGATAAAAGAGAACAAAATAAAAAAAAGCAGGGATTTGAAATATAGACGTTGACACAATCAACCCCTTCGCTTTGTCTCACTGTTTCTCCTTCCAACAAGCACACACATATAGGTTCCAGTACTGGCATTGAAGAAGCCGCTGCTGCCCTCAGGTATGATAATAAGATGACTTTTCACCCTTGGCATTTATGTACAATAAAACCGACAGTACAGCGCTGAAGTGGAGCACAAATACACACCAATGAAGGCTGAAACACACATTCAAAAAGCACATTCATTGTTATGCACACTCTAAGAGCTTTATCTATGTAGCCTTTGCTATATTTTTCTTCTCCCGCTTTCTCATTTTCTCCGAGTGTCTGTCTCTTGTTCTGCCTCATTCTCTGTGTCTTCATGTATCTTCAGGTGTGTGAGATAGATGAGAAGTGACTGTGCTGTCTCCAGGTGTCATAGATGGAAACGGGGCGATGACTCTCCTAAATGGACAGCCTGCAGCAACCTTCATCCAGACGCTCATTTGCATTCAAATTCATAACTTGTTTGTCTAAGTGTGTGTGTGTATATGTGCATGTGAAGGTGTGTGTAGCCTATGATTCTACAGGTCTTGTGCGTATTCAGTGTAATATATACTACATGGCATCCGTGTGCTTCGTTAGCGTTGCATATGTGCATGCATAAGTGTCGGAGTTGAACGTGTATCTGCGTTATATGGTTTGGGAAATTCTAACAGGTTAGAAGTTGTGGGCATTTATCATGCACACACTCACACACACTCACACGTCACAAGGTGTCAGCTTGCAAATTGGTTTCTCTCCTCTGGGCTGACAGAGTTGACAAGCCCTTTATGAGAGGCATAAACAAGGCAGCTTTACCTCCTTCCTCCCAACTCTACCTCCATGCTTTCAACTTAACGCTTCAAATCTCCTTTTAAACTGATGAACCTAATGCTACTCCGCTCTGAGTGCCCACTTATCTGTGAGACTCGTACTTCAAATTACTCCGATTTCACCACCACCTTGTTTGTGGGCGTTATCATTCTGAAACGTAAAGTCAATGTCATTCTATAAAGACACACAAATAATGCAGCGGTTGAGCACTTGATGATCTTGAACGCTGATACTGGTGGATTACACTGTGGGCTGTCAAGGCTAAAAATGAGGGGTGACAGGATTTGTGAATGTGTACATAGAAACAGTCTGGCCTTGGACAGAGTCAAAAAAATAAGCATAATAATTAATAGGAAAGCTCAGTGAAAGAAGAAACATGCTTACTGTTGCTAATTGTTTGAGAGGAAGATTCAAATCATGCTCATGAAGCTACAGCCAGAAGCCTGCAAAGGTAGCTTAGCAACGAAATTGGGGGGAAAGTTGATTACCATGCAGCTGGTATCAGATGAAAAATAGTTCAACCCATCACTCGTGATTTGGTTGTTTTTGCATTTTTGGTAGGCAGAGTTTGTTCACCTTGGGAAGCACCAGGCGAACTGTTTCCCCTCCCTTGTTTCCCAATCCTTATGCAAAGCATCAACCAACTGCTGGTTCAAGCAAATGTACATTTCCAAAAATGTTAAACTTGTCCTTTAAACTGCAAAGTAGTTACAATGCCTAGCATAGATCCTTACCTTACTCAATTAGGTTTTAATTATATAACCTTAACTCTGACCTGAAAAGATATTCATCTTCATTAGTGGAGGAAACAAATGACACATTCTTCATATTTTTTTCATGTCTGAAGCACTTAATCAGCATTCCTCATTTGCTGGTCATTTTACGAAATATTTTGAGGCCGATTTAATAATTGCAGATGCGTATACGTCTGCATACGGTGTGTGATCGCTGGAAGTGAGTGTGTGTACTTGCGAGCGTGCATACTTGCATGTTCCTGCGTTTGTGTGCCCATCCCTCTATCCATCAGTAATGAACAGCCAGTTAATGAAGGAGCCCTTGCTCCTTCCATTCCACCAGCCAGGAAATAATTACCTTGTGTCTGAAGCTATTCTCCATCTGTACCACACTCTACAGCTTCATTTAGCTGCCATCTCGCTAAAAATCCAATTCTTTCTCTTCCGCTCTTTCTTTCTCTCTCTCCCCAATTGCTTCTCTTACCATTTTGCTACACCTTCACACCCCACCTACCTGTCTCTCTTTTGCTTTAAATATGATGAATTAATTTACACCATTAAGTGGCAGATGATTGTAAGAGGGATCTGACTATTGATGGTCTAATAAAGCTTTTTAATAGAGTTTTCTATCTTCAGACCCGTGTGTGTGTGTGTGTGTGTGTGTGTGTGTGTGTGTGTGTGTGTGTGTGTGTGTGTGTGTGTGTGTGTGTGTGTGTGTGTGTGTGTGTGTGTGTGTGTGTGTGTTTGGCCTCACGTGGACATATTCATTATAGATGAAAGATATCCCGACATGGCTCTCTATTCACTCCCCTTCTCTGTCTTTTTATCAGTTTCCCCAGTCATTAAATATACCTTTACTGTATAACCATTTGACCTTTCCATAACTTATCAGTCCAATTTTTGTGCTCTTTTCTTCTGACAGCTCAATCTCTTTGTTCCAAGCCATTACTTCAATTTATCCTACTTGTGGCGCCCCATTCTCTGCTTACTTTCATTTACAAGTTGGGATTATGGCATAAGTGTCTAGTTTACATGTTTAGGATACACCCAAGGATGATTCCATACCTTAGCATTTGTTTACGTTCTCTGAGGATTTCACCTCTTTATACAGATCACTTTGGATTCATTCATGCCTGTGCATTTTCAAAATCTATCCATAGGAGTTTAAAAAGACAAAAAAATATACCCATTCATAATATAATGCCATATTGTCACAGTCACTCTCGGTAAGGGTCATTAAACAAAGAACATATTTCCTGCTGAAGACGTTCAAACTCATTACGCTTGCATCTGGAGAAGTGAATACCATAGAGATGCTTACAGTTTATGTTTATGCTCAAGTAGAGAAATCCAATGGAGAGAAGGCGACTGAAATACAGATGGAAGGAAAAAGTGAAAAATGTGCATCTGCATGTGTGTGTGCATGAAGTACTTCTTCCTTACTCTGTCAGACAGGATGAAGGAGGCTGGAACTGATGCCAAAAATGGAGAATTAGAGGCAAACAGAAGGTGGCACTGGTGTTATGCTAATAGAAAGGTGAATTAAAGCATGTGGGACAATCTGAGTTAGGGAGACGGCTGGCCTGCAGTGGAGTAAACTGACAGGTATCAGTGGTGGCAAAGCCCTAATTTTTATACTTGTGAAGTGACTTTGTTGGTGAGGTTTCCTGAGCAAACTCTTCTTCAAACTTGGAGTTTAATACTCTACTTTAGCAGCAGGGTTAAAATTAGTTTAAATAACTAGCAAGCAGCAGGCAGCATTTCATTGCTGCAGTTGAATTGAATGGTTGCCCTGTTATTTATGCATATTTATACCATATAATTATACTCTTTATTTCAATCATGTGTAGCACGCACTCACTCACACACACACACACACACACACACACACACACACACACACACACACACACACACACACACACACACACACACACACACACACACACACGCACATATAATGGATTTCAGTGAAAACAAGCTGCTAAGCTAAACCAATTAGACACAATAAGCTGTGACAGACAAACAGAGTGTGTCTTTGTGAGGTAATGTTTTGGTAGAGAAAGAACAATAGGTTGAATGAACACCTCCTGTAGAGTTGTTTTGGATCTGCAGATGCAGTAATTGAGAAAAAGACTGAACTGCATTCTTTGTTTTTGAGATTGTAGTGAATACTATGAAAAGCTTTGGCAACAGCCTGGATTCATACATCTGTTATGAAGTGGGCCGTCAGTTGTGGGCCTCCTAAAGTGTGAACTGCATTTGGTTACCCTCTTCCATTTTCACACTCCCACCCTCAGTCCTGCTTTGTATTCAAAGTTTGATTGAAGTTTATGCTGTTTCATTTGAGGCTCACTATGGCCACAAATATTTGTGTTATTTTGTGGCAATGGCACTGTCATTCACTAGACAAAAGGACCCACAGGCTATTTCTAAGACAGTACATAGTCATGGCCTTGCCAACCGCACTACCAAACTACACAAAATGACTGACTGTAGTCCAGTATGCAACATCACCACTGTTACTGTCTGTTCTAGTGTGTACAAATTACAAATGCGACTATTCCCCCTTAATTGCTTATATCTCCATTGGAAATATTATGTTCCAGGGATTCTATTGCACTATGCACAGAGTTGCTGAAAACTATGACATTATGACAATTAATAAATCACATAGTGATATACCCGTGTGTCTTTTTTCCACAAAGGTTACTAATTAGCTGATGTGCCTAGACTAATAGTAATTCACTCTTCGTCCTTTTCACAGCAGCACAGAAATATCCACCTCAAAAAACATTAACATTTCATCCACGTCACTCGTTATATATTAGCAGTGTTAGATTCATGTCAAGTAGCAAAACTGCAGTTCTTCAAATGGCCTCTTGTGTCTGTCTTTCAAACACAGTCAATCCCAGTAGGTTCCCATGTTAAAATGTTTAACTTTCAGCAGGAATAAACATGTTGACAGCCTTATACATAAGATACTTTATTGCTTTATTGCTGTACAGGCATGAGTTTTTGGATAACTCACTGTTTAAATGATATTAAAGCTTAAAACGATGCAAAATTAAAAGTGTAGCTTTTTTAAATGATAGGTGGTTATTGTCACTGGGTAGCCTATGGCCCAGAGACATTGACATGACCCGTCTCAGTTCCACTCAGGCTCTGCTCCTTTGATCATTTTAAGATTAAGTCAGAATTAGTCAGGCACTGCCAAAGTGGCACTGAGGTTCAAAACAGTTTTTTTTTAGGAATTCTATGGGTGGCATCAGTGAAGGATTTTCCCTCTGTATTTACAGTCAATGATCGACGTCAGCTTATTTATTTATAAATATTGGCTGTTACCTCCATGTTTGTAGTTTTTCCTCAGCTCTTTTGCTTGTTTGATGAAAGGTCCTATTAACGTCAGTATAACAGGTCACCTATGATTAAACAAGGCATATTTTAGGTTCAGATGAAACTTTTTGTAGTTTGGAGCTCCAGTGTTTGATCTCACAGATGCTGAATAAGTTATTAAAATGATATACCAGTCATAAGTCTCGTCTTTTAGTTTATCTTTTATGTCATTGTTTAACTTTTTTTGTTGAGGAATATTGTAAGACATAGTTCTTGTCATTTAACACTGTTTTCAATTCAGTTTTACTTTAGTCCTAATAATAATTTTAAAAATATAATTGCCACCAAAAAACAACAAAGGAATAGAATTAACACTGCTGTACTTATCAAAATAAAGTGATACTAAAGTTTACTTAATGCCCACTCGGTATGGCATTTACCCGTATGTAGAGTGTAGGTTTAAAGTTATTACAGGAAGAACAGTGTCAGCCAGTATTAGATATTGGTGGAATGTTGGATATTTTCCAGTATTTTGTCCAAAATCTGTTGCTGATTTGACTTTTTTTTTTTTTTAGATATTTTTTCTTCTTTACTTTCTGAGCAACTTTTGTTTAAGTCCATGTTATATAGTTTCTTGTGTTTTTCAGTGCTGAAAAATACAAGAAACTGCAGAGAAACAAGAGAAGACGGGAAACAGAAAATCCACCTTATTGAATCTGTAGACGTTTTACAACCCTTTCATTATTCTGAAATAAGGTTAAATTTAAAATGCAGCTTGTTCCTATTTACCCTGGTGATTCACTCTGAACATCTTTCCTGTGACTGGCTCTGTTTCTTGTATTGTTGCTGTTGTTAAAGTAAAAACATGGCTGACCAAGCGACTGCTTCAAGCTGCTCAGCTCAGTGCACTCCGCAAGAAAATTCTTCCTTATGGGAGAATTACCGATAGCATAGCAAGAGCTGAAAAAAACCAAGCTCGAAATGCAACCATAATAACAACCTGAAACACGTCACCACTGGTATAAGGAGAAAAAGTTACTGTATTCATCTAAACTCCAGTTATTTTCAATGTGAGAATGAAAGATGCAGGATGGAGCTGTTGTTAAGAATAGTCTTAATTATTAGAAATAAACAGCAACAACCTCAGCAAAAACAGCCGTGATATCTGTTGTTTTTAATACTTCAGTAATAACACTTTTAGTTATGTGTTATTTATTTGCATAAATGCATTTTATATGGAAATGATCTGTGAGCGTATAGTAATGAATGTGTTCATTGGATACTTTCAGCTGTCATTGTTTAACTAACTTCTGCCCCCCATAACCAAGTGGCACTCTACAGCTATGATGATTGTAAAATAAATGTAATAAAGTTATTAGCATTTACCACATTTTCTTCTCAGCTAAAGAAACCTAAGAATATCTTCAGAAAGCAACATCTAATGCAATGCAATGTGAACTATATCCCCATAAATAAACTAAATGCAAAAGTTGAAGGCGAAAAAAGCAAAGTTGCTTTTAATCGACCACTAAGGCTACAGTGAGGCAGTAATTTTTCAGAATATGTATTGCTTATTTTTCATTTTTGCTTATTAAAACATAAAACTTGCCTAATCAGAAAAGTGTAATCAGCAGTGGCGGCTGGTGGTGAAATTTGTTGGATGGGCTAACAAATGCATAATACCGATTAAATGGTTAACACAGCTGCAAAAGCAACATCACCTATGATACACACAGTTACATCAATTACAGGTACACTATACTTTTTTAGTGCTCTACATCAATGCTGTCTCTTACTCACTCACTCTCTCACTCACACACACACACACACACCACTACAAAACGTGTTCCAACTGCAACGACTGCCCACAGATAGCCTGCTGCAACTGTCTTATTACAACTGCGACATGTAGGGCAAAACACGCCTTCAGTACAACAGATGACCTCAGCAAAAACAAGGTGTCACAGTCCTTTAACAGGTCAACATGGGCCAACCTTATTTGAAAAGAAGCTCACATTGACGGCCGATGTGATCCCAGTCTCTTAACTTCCAGCTTTTCCTCCAAAGACATTGAGGAAAATGGACATGAAAGCAAATAATCCACCTCGTTCATGCTAACGCCCTCCATAGCTTAACCTTTTCTCGCTGCGTCAAAGGCCTGTGGGCTGAGTGAAGTTAGCCCAAATGATCAGTAAATCACGGGGGCGGGACATGACACCTGTCAATCACTCACAAGAACGAAATGAATGAAAGCGGACTGTATCTGCTGGGGCTGTAAAAAATAAGCCCATTTAGAGATATTCTATGTTTTTCTTTTGACTGATTGGTGCTGTTGCTACCTTTGTTTTCACCTAAACTTAAAACAATCTGTTGTAGGTTATTTAAAAAATAATTTTCTCAACTTTTCTCACAACTGGGAGGGCTTAGCCCTGTTAGCCCATTTATACCAGCCGTCCCTGGTAATCAGTGAATTTTTAAATCGTAAATTTTCTTCAGCACCACGGACAGCGAAAGGAGAAAAAAAAAAACTCCCAGTATCTGGACTGACTGGACTGACTTTTCTGGGAACAAAGAGGTTCAAAGCATTTTAAAAGAGACCTAACTCTAATATAGTCTGTTAGAGCCCAGAACTATCAGTGGTGGTTTAAGCTCTCAGTGTTTAAAATCCCTATTGCCGTTCATGGTCAAAGAAAACTATGAATCAACTGTTCTTTTCTCTGTCATTGTCATGGCAACAGTAGTTCCACTTACCACACCATACCCACAAGAAAATTAGGATAAATACATTTAAGCATCTTCACTTAGTGCATTATTAAGCCTTTACTGTGATAAAACTGATGAACATTAAAAAAAATGAGCAAAACTTTCATTCTTTTGAAAAAATATGATGTACTAATCTGTTAGCAATTGAGCTATAATTGATATATAATTGATAATAATGAGCTTTTCATTTATCCTCCACAGGCTCATCATTAATCTGCCTTGAATCCATTTCTTACTGAAGACTTATGATGAAGTGTGGAACTATGACTATTAACGATGTATTGTTTGGCAACAGGTGTCGAATACAGATCTGTCTTTATATTTTTTATTTAGATAAGAAGAAAAACATCTTCATGATTCACTCTGTTTCTGCTGCCGTCAGTGTCGCACATCATTTGCTTTAAGTTGGATTATGAGACTCTGACTCAGTAGGTGGGTTTTGTTTTTGGTTTGAGCGTATCTGTGTACATGAATTATGAGCTGGTGTAAGTAAATTTGTCATAATAATTTGCTGATGAGCTTATATTTGTTACGGTATACAAGGGAGAGCTCAGGTGCAGGGAATGAACAGACTTCACGTGAATGCAACACCAACTTTATTCACAAACCAAATTAAAGAACGTACAGATCGGGCTATGAATAAAAACGGAAAGTAAAGCGAAAACCAACGGCTTGAAAACAATAGCGTTATAAAATAACAAAACTTGGAACCTCTGTAATTCTCCACGGCACGGTTGCCGGACTTAGCAGACAAACTAGACACAGCTGTTCCCTACTGAGCAATACTACTAGTCACTTTGATTCTACGGCGGTCTTTAGTAGACCAAACTAACAGACGGCTGCTCTTACGTGAGCAATGCTACGGTTCTCTACGGTTGCGGTCTCAACCAACAATACTACGATTACGACAATACTAGTCTTTGCAGGGGATGCTCGGGAGGGGTCACAGCTGAACTGGAAACCGGTGGGAACGGCGTGCCGGGTGGAAGATGGCACAATGACTGCCAGGTGGGTGGTCGCCAGACCAGATAGTCCAATCCTGAAACGAACGGAGGACAGCAGCGGTTAGTGGATGACAGGAACTCAAACAGAATCTAAGAACATAGGTAGTGAACCCTACGAGCACTGATTACGATCCAGCAAAGGAGGGTGGGTGGTGTCTCCCTTTATGCAGCCACGGTTGCAGGTGCGCCACCTGTCACGGATCCCGCTGATGAAAGAGATGGTGATCACCTGTCACCCAGCCACAGGAAACACCTAAAAAGGGCATGAGGGAAGGGCACTATCCAGACCTGGCAACAGCCACCCTGACAATATTAACTGTTAGCAACTTATTATAGAATTTTAAATAGTAGGTAAACATGAAGAGCGATTTTTGGTCCAGATTTTTTTTTCCTTTCCAGAAGTAAAAATCCCATTTCTGTTCAGATGGCTTGTGTTTTGAATTTCCTGTTGCTCTGATTCAAACCTGTGACTTGCTTCTTCTCCAAAATTATAGTTTTGGGTATTGTAGTGTTCAAACCCAGCAGTTATGCCAAAATGATGGAGCAAACTTGATTTTTTATAGAAATAAATATGAAATAAAATATAACTGGTGGCTACAGCATAAACTTGTACAGTTTGTTACATTATTCAGAAGAGCTCGGGGTTTCTGTGCCCTGTAATAGTAATGATTTTGTGAAAAAGACAGAAAAATTATTAAAAGAAAACAGAATTGGGTAAAACGCAAAACCAGCAGTCTATTCCACTGTTTGGAGTGGAATAGAGTGAAAGCATAATCCCCTGTCAGGAGTAGAAAAATTTGTGATGCCATTTGCATTTTTGTGCGTCTGAATATTTGATCGTTAAGAATGTTCAAGTTAGCACTGGAAAATGCATTTTGTGAGAAAATCTCAAAGAAAATTTAAGCGATATTAGAGATACAATGTTAAATGTTTTAGTGGGATTTTCTATGGAAGAGAAAAGTTATAGAGATTCTGAAGTTGAGCTTAACTTTACCTTATCCCTCGTTTTTATCAGTTCATTCATTTCCGTCCTTTTGTTCACTTACTTCATTATTTATTTCTGACCTTGGCCCTGCAATGCAGAGGCTGCAAAAGTCTCCTCAACCCCTCTTTCACCCCCACATCTCTCCCTCACTGCTTCATCTCTCCCTTTATCTCTCCCACTGCTGTGCTGCTGCCATATCCAATCCCTCACCAGCACAAACCAACGTTTACCACTCTCGTTTTCCATCCCATTCACCCTCTGTTTTCATTTTTACACCCCTTTTTTTCCTCTTTAAACAACCTCCCTTATTTTTATGAACCTCAGTTTTTCTTCAGACTACACCTTCCTCTTCACTCCTCCAGATCCCTCCACTAATGTCCATAAAACCTCCCACCGAAATTAAACTCAGGGGACATTTGTGGGGGAGCTCTGTGTGTTTGATGTATGTGTGTGTGTGTGTGTGTGTGTGTGTGTGTGTGTGTGTGTGTGTGTGTGTGTGTGTGTGTGTGTGTGTGTGTGTGTAGGTGTTTAGGGGGGTGTTCGCATTTCTATTTCAGCACATGAGTTACAGTCTGTTGGACCTCTTTGTGAGACCAAGCACATGTGTCTACAAGCAAGCTCATTGCTGGAGAATGAATCGGTGTGTGCTGAAAGCAAGAATAAATTTAACAAGTACGAACGAGGGTTTGGCAACAAATTAAAATTTCTGATGCAACAGTTAATGATAGTTGGATTTTGATGATTTGGAGATGAGTCATTCAACAGTTTGAAGGTATGTTGGTATTTGTTGTGCCCTTTTTCAGATACAGGAGGAAAAACAGGCTGTGTTAACCAAACACTTGTCCCTGATTTCTGTTATAAAACAACATTAACAGTGTGTTATGTCTCTTGCGCCTGTTTACCCTCAACTCTGTCAATGTACGAAGTTATCCTGTGTTTTGGAAACTGTTTCCACACAGCATCTTTGCGTTTTTTTCTTCACACGCCATTGTGATAACTGCCCGTCTTGTTGACAGGTGTGAAATGCAATTTGTGAGCAATCAATTCTATGTACCAAGTGGCATGTGATGGAATCAATGAAAGGTCAAAAGTCACGGCCTTAATGCATTCTCTCACACTCGGGATCAGCCGGTGCAGCCATGTCGTCGGGGTGAATCGGGTCACTTCACCTCCAAATCAGCCTGTTTCAGTTCAGCCTGACAGCTCTGCAACTCAGCACTAAAGTAATAGTCCCTCATCAACTGAAGGACAGATGATAATAAACTTAATTTATGTATGGCATTAAAATCTTTTAAAAAAGATAAAAGAAGCACAGGGTACAAATGCACCAAAGAAGGAACAGAAGCTGATTTTCCTAAATCCCTTTTTAATGTTTTTTTTTTTTTTTGAAAATCAGGCCCATTTCTCTTCACAATGACTCATATTTTTGTCTCATTTCATCCACATTGCTGTATTAATATTTTACATGTTCTAAGTCTATTTTAATTACACCGTACTACTGTCTCTCAAATTACTATTTCTCAAACCCAATTAAAGTTTGATCACAGAGAAAAAAAAGTGCATTTAGTGCCTCACTAAACAGGCTCAGTTCTGTCTTCAGCATGAAATACTGGTTTAACAGGTACGAACAGGTCAGTTTGAAAGAAAATAATAAATATGCTTTAAAAGATTAATATGCTCTGGGACGATCATACCGGAGCTGCACTGACTTTGAATTCCAGTTTTAGCTTTGGAGATTCTGCTATCACTGCAAAGCACAGCGCAGAAGAATGTGTTCCTTTTAACAATGGGTACAACAACAAAAACTACTAACATGATTAATAAGCTAACACTGTGCCAATGTTGTTTACCTTTTACATTTTGATATGTAGCGTCAAATATAGATGTTTGCTGATCAGATGTCTTAAACGGTAAACTCAGTCTGTCAATGTGTTACCTACATGTGTGTTATAAAAGAAAAATAACATTGTTTCGTGACAGCTATGAAGGCAAAAACGATACATGAACCACATGCAAATAAAGCAATTAGCTGGAGAAAGAACTGAAAGAGAACAGATGTGATGTTCTGTTTTATATTTCCTTAAAACACAAACTGCAAACATACGGTTTGAAAAAGTCAAAGTGTAGACTCCTCATGAATATTTTCGTGCTGCTTTCATTTATATCAGTGTGGATAACAACTGCTGAATTAATTAACCGATTGCAAACTTCCAATGCGGGATAGATCAGAAGATAAGAACTAAGAACATTACACTCATGCAGACAGAGATACATTGACAACATGATTAATCATTTATTTATTTTGCTCATACATGGGATAAAAAAATCCTTTAGAAGTAAGATTAATGTAAGCAATGGCACCAAAAGGACACAATCTGTGGCAATTTGGAACAAAAAGGCATTCTATTGTTCACTAATGTAAGGCTTCAGCTGTCTTCATTTGGCAAATCAAGTGGATATCCTCTAAAATCACTGCCTTTTTAGTAAGAAATTTCCTCTGTGCATCCATTTGTCGTGGCTCAACAACCATACATTGCATGTGGAAGCAGAAAAAAGAAATTTCATACAAACACACTGTTACTCAATGAGGTACTCACTCACTTAATTTGTCAAGCTTAGGCTGCCAAAACCTCATATTATCTTTAGCCGTACCTCACAATGCATTTTGTAGCTGCTGATAACCCCTCAGTGTACACATGGGCATGTGGGTGCTGTTTTAAGAAGCTATGCTTTAAGGTTTTTTTTTTTTCTCCTCTTAACCTTTTATGCAGGCACAGACCTTGCGGTATTTAATTTGCAATGGACTGTGATGAAATTCTGAGCTAACCTTGACAAACTAAATAGTAGTTTAACGTTTTCAGCCTAACATATCTGTGTGAACCAGTGAGTCCCAAGTAGCATAGAAAATACTTCTTCTTTGTGAGTGAAGGACTGCAAACAGGTTTTGTTTGAAATACTCTTTACCTTTCTTTATCAAGGCTGTAAAATAAGATGTTTGTTTTTTTTCCCTAAAAGGTTGTAAGAACAAACTGGACAAGCTGTTACTGTAATTCTGTTATGTGATATTTCTGACAAATCAAGAAAGCTTCACAATTATTACATAGCTTATGGAAAAGTAATCTTGTTCACTTAGCTATGTATTCAGACAGATGTAATAAGGATAATGAGACAACATGACTGCTCACAAACTGCCTTAACAGAGCTGAGGGATGAGTTAAAGAATAATTCTGGTGTTTTTAAACTTGAGCTCTATTTCCTCATGCTTTGGGATCTTGGGATCTGGGTAAATGAATAATCAGGGTAAATAAAAGTTTGGAATTGATCCAATAGTGAGAGGGAACACAACAACTTACAACCGTAAAGGGCTGCACTGTAATCACATTTGGCATTTTTACATACAAGTGGCTTTTTGAGTGATTAATTTTGCTGCTATTGTGACTGGCTTTTGTGTCTACTGATGCCAGATCAACACAATAACTTAGCTAATAACCCTCACTCTGTCAGCAGCAAGTCTCTCCGCATTTGGCATTTTCCTTTAAAAAAAGGTGCTTTGTTGGAGGAATTTTTCTTTAGTCGACATTTCATTCCAAATGGTCATTGCAAACATGATGTTCTCTGCAAGGTGCAATTTATAGGTATAAGTGTTGTTGTTGGACAACTAGCCACAATTTCAGCTTGTCTCTAAAGGTGACGCTTCCTACAGTGTGATCTGATTTTGTTGCCACACCTATCAAATGAGCAAACCTTTTTTTGTATGACCTGTATTTATTTCTGTTGCCTTCCTGGTGCAGGTCCTTCTTCAGTGCAAGACTTCTCCCTAAGTGAGACTCCTGTTACATGTCAGACACACGTCTCTCCAAGAAATTTAAAATAACAATCTGAGCCTCTTAAAAGCTAAAACAAGTACTTTTATTTGGACACAGATTAATACTGAGTGGATTACATTGTAGCCATTTTGCAGATGTCGGTTACATCCTCCTGTCTTACTATTGGACCGACTCAAAACAGTTGCATCCATATTCAATCATTTGAATTATGTGATTTGCAAAGTAAACAGGAGACCAAAAACACAGAAATAAGTCGGAAAATGATGTGATAGGTGTAACTGTGTATTCCGACTAGCAGAGAGCAACAACATATGTTAAGCTATGTACGTGCAGAGTGTAGGAGAAGATGGCCAACCATGAATGCATTTAATGGCAGCTGCAGAATGTAAGTCAAACTACTCAAATCCAGTTTCTTCATTATATTAGAAACAACACAGAAAACAGCAGTGGAAAATATGTCAGGATCACGTTTTATCCCTTCAGGGGAAGGTCTCTAAGGAAGGTATGTAAGGCATCAACAGGTCACTGAATTAGGCCAAAACCAGACCCATAGGAGGAGGTTTTACCCACTGGAAGTACCAGATTTCCCTTTGTGAGCTTCTCCTGGGCCACTAAGGATGACAAGCCAATTCATCCATCCACTCTTTTTTCTAGTTGGGAAGCCCAGGGACCCACTAGACAACCAAACCCCCACTAAGGTAGGGACACATTTTGTAGAGAATGTACAGCAATAGCATTAGTCATGGTTATTTCCAACAACCCTCCCTGACTCTGGCTTGTTTGTCTCCTGCATGCTCATTAAAATTCTCGGCTGCACATCTTGTTGACTTTTTAAAATGTAATACTTACTCTCTATATGAATAAGCGGAGCCACCCTACCTGTGAACTTCACCGTTCTGTTGGACATTCATGGGTCAGTCAACAGGTTTTTCAGAAATGCCGGGAGACATTGTCTCAACAGGTTGAGGTAACGTCACTCCCTCTGCTCTGCTGCAGACACTGCGATGACCTAAAAACCCATCTGGCTGTGTGTGTATGTGTCTAAAAGGCATTTAACCACATAATTTGAGAGGGAACATTTCCTATTTAAGAGCTCGCGTGTGCAGTTTTTATGAGCATTTGTGCATCTGTCGGTGTTTTCGAGTGCGTGCATGCATCCTTCTCCATATCCACTTCATGCAGGTATATATATTAGCAATTTTTTTAGTCTGATACATCCCACTGAGCTTCCTTCTTCACAATAAACTGATGTATTTTTGCAGACATGATTTTTTTTTCCACTTTAGAAACCATGACACCGGACCATTGTTCTTAATCCTCTTACTATCCACGAATAAATGCCATTCATTTTATTTCATCCAAGAAGTTGTTCTTTCATATGACTTTTTTTTCTTTTTGTAAATAAGAACAACATACAACACACTTGGGCAACAGTCAAGTTAGTGAACCTTTAACAATCACACATCAGATTAGATCATTCAGATTATTCATTTCGTACTCGCTGTTTCTCACCTGCTCCTAAGAGATTCAGCTTCTTTGGTAGCCTAGCCATGCTAGACCCATGTTTCTGACGGCACAAGGGTCTAGGGAAGCTCGACAGGGAGGGAGGCGGGCTAAAAGGTTGTCTCTCAAATCCCTCTGCAGCAATTGGGTAGGTATACAACCAATCAACGCAACGAATAGGCTGACGTAGTTCCGACAGCACCGGCGGATTGTGGCTAAGTCCCATTAGCTT
This sequence comes from Acanthochromis polyacanthus, assembly GCF_021347895.1. Taxonomy (NCBI): domain Eukaryota; kingdom Metazoa; phylum Chordata; class Actinopteri; family Pomacentridae; genus Acanthochromis; species Acanthochromis polyacanthus. The sequence goes on along the minus strand of NC_067125.1, from coordinate 16,859,173 downwards.
CCCAACCAGCGGAGCCAACTGGTATATTAAGGATTTGCCATATCCCGTCGGCATAAGTCCGAATACGTCTTTCTTCTCAATGAAACACTTAAGTGCCATCCTTTGTTTATCTTTCAAGTTGAATTTTAGCTTCAAATCTTTAAGGGCTGTGGCCAAAGCCGAGTCGAAAGATAGCTGTTTATTGTGCGCCGGTTGTTTCTGTCAGCCACTTCGTCGCGCCCGCCTTCTGACTCTACACTTCATGGTGATTGGTCCGGCCAGTCTTAGGAGCATCCAGCCTCGAGCCTTATGGAGGGTAACTCGACCCACCCTGGCAGAGAATTAAATTCGTTGCCGTGGGTTGTCTAGCGCGGCTAGGCTACTTCTTTGGCCTTGGAAGTGCAGAATCAAAATAGCCTGACAAACTCTGCTTAATTTTATAAACTGGGAAAAGAAGAAGCAACACGGACTCAATGATGGGCCAATAATATTTCACTTTGTTGGTAGAAAAGGCTTAAAGAATTCTTGTGCCATTCACAAATTCAAGGCCACAAGTTTGTCCTTGTTTTGTCGAGAGGTGAGGCATGGGATCCATAAAGTTTAAATGCAACTTTATTTTAGTGTCTTTTCATCTCTGGGAGATGTGAGTCCCAGATGCCTGAGGTTTAGTGCAATGACTAACTCTGGAGGACACAATGCCTAACATTGTAAAGGATGTGCTGCAGTTTTATTTCAAAATCCAAACTGAACTAAATTTTTCTGATATTAATTGTTGCAATCATTTTCAAGTGTTTGAGTTTGAATGACGCCATTTATTCCCCAAATCTGAATCTGGTTTAAGCCTTAAAGTTTTGAATGACATGATAAAAGTACAAATGTTTACAAAATCTGACAAAAAAATCTCAAGTAGGTTGGTTTAATTGAATCAAATCCACTGGGTTTTAAGAAGGTGGGGAGGCTGATGGACGCTCAACGCAGATTTTGGGTGTAAACAAATAGAAAAAAGGCTATCTTTGCAAATCTGGACGGTAGATCCTGAAACAAACACAATCCATCACTGTCGCCAGAGGTGTTTGATACCCCCGGAGAGGACCAAGTTGAATGCAAAAGTGGTTTCTTATCACATTACATGTAAGTAATATACGTTATATCATTAAGGAGCCAAGTAGAACTTCAAGTACTCTGCCGCAATTCTGCCAACTTTCCTGCGTTGATCTGACTGGCTAAAAGTGAGGCTTAAATTGTACACCTGAAGTTTTGAGACACAAACCCCCTAAATTTGAGTCTTTGCAGTATTTGTGGGTTGCCTAAAATTGCTTCAATAGAGTTCCAAGGGGCTTTTCATTTTGAATTAATTTCCGAGAGCTAAAATTGGAAATGAACAATGCAGTTTAAATTTGGAAGTCTAAAGAGTCGACATTTTGAGTTAAAATTAGAGATTTATCCCATAGGAATTCAAGTTATCACAATGATGTACTCAAATGTTGGGAATGTCACAAGAGCAACATTAGCTGGGCAAGATATTTATCTTAGCTGCTGTAATTGTCCCCTGAAGAGACACTTTGGAAGAATGGTTTTCATGATGGATTGGGGGATTTTTAACTGTACCTTGAAATAAGAAAAGACCTCGATGTGCTCAACTTAAAAGAGAGTTTATATTGCAACTCAGACTGCATTACTATGCTGCTTTGTTTTAACAGGATAAAAAAAAAAGATCTACAACAAAAGATATTACTGCGTCATTAAAATAGTAATTGCTGACTGCATTAGCTGTAAATCATCTATATATAAAATAATGTATGTGACAATGAGTTCCAATCATTAAGAAGCAGGCCAGTTTTCTATGTTCACTTGTAACACTGGCGCACATTTGCACATATTATATCTAAACAATATACTCTGCATGATTTAAAGTCATATAACAAGAGTATAGCTGAATATGTACTTAGCTATAAACCTATATTTTGTATTACTAATGAAGACTAAACTTTAAAACTTTTGTTGACGCGGTCACAAAACAAGGTGTCAGCTGCACTGCAATTCCAAGCAAGGAAAGGATAAGTAAGTAAGGCTTCTTAGACCTTTCAAGTTAATGTGAGGATTCACATTAAAAATAAAGTTCTAAAAAAACCATTTAGATTTATTTTGACATGCATCAGAGACGTCAGTCATCCGGCTTGTAGCTTATGGCTTGCGAGGCTCAATTTTTAGTTCCTTGTACCACCAAACTATTTCTAATATCTTGCATTTGTTTGTAGATCACATTAAATCATCATCAACCAATTTTTCCTCTCTTAGAATTGCAAACCATCTGGATTACATGGACTGTTCTTTAGAGACAATGACGTTCTGTTTTTTACAGGTTGTGTTTACCAAAACTTTTATGTGGTAAGACAAAGAAGTAAAGCATCAGTGACTGAAATATTAAAATATATTAAATCTAGACCTGACTACAATGAAAAAAATATTTGGTCTCAAATAACAACAAAATGGGCCATGAAACTTGTGGAAACCCTTTGGGTAGTCTGGCAGGTTATCAATATTTCTTGTTTCTAATAATGCCATAAAATAAAGCTATTGGAATTGAACAACACATAAATGCATACTGACAGGATGTTACTTTTCATTATGCTCAAGGGTTTTGACACACTAACTCACAAAAAGCAGGTCTGCTAGCTTTTTAATAAGAATTAATTGAGTTCAGCTCAACTGCACTTTGAAGAAGCATTGATTGAAATCACATTGTACTGCAAATACAGTAGCCAGTATGTTTACATATATTACTCAGTCATTTTTCTCTCTTTATGACTTCCCATACAAGATTTTGTGTGTGTGTGTGTGTGTGTGTGTGTGTGTGTGTGTGTGTGTGTGTGTGTGTGTGTGTGTGTGTGTGTGTGTGTGTGTGTGTGTGTGTGTGTGCTGTGTATGTGTGGCGGAAGACAGTTTGGCTGAATGGAGCTAACATAAAGCCAGCCAGCAGTATTGCTTCACCAAAGCGTGTTTGTTGGCAACAGAGCAACATTTTATGTCTTCTCTGATCACATCATTGTTTACAATTGGACTGCACTCAGAAGGAGGGCAACAGTAAAACAGAGCAAAATTGTTTGAATAAGAAAGTGCAGGAAAAGTACATGTGCTTCTCTCAACTATGCAGTCAGGCCACTGTGTTCTGCAGAATGGACAGGCAAAGCAAGACTGCAACTATCCTCACTTCCATTTAAAGTTAGTTCACTAACAAGTTTCATTTGAGAGTTTCGGCTGAGTGGTTTCTACTGAGATTGAGGATGTCCAAGATAAACAATAATTACAAAGCGTATAGGAGTTATTAGCAGTTTGAATTAAGCCTAATTATGTTTTAATTGAAGGAATGATCCAACTAAATGCTGAGTTTTGTGGATAGTGTAGAGGGATGCAGGGACACAGCGACAGTACTGTACATACAGCAGAGTGTGACTGGTATCTGCAGATCCAGATTGTAAATATATTTTCTTTTAATACATCACAAGGGAAATATTTTGTACTGCCTTATATGTGGCCCCTTAGTCTCAATGCAGTTTATCATTTGTACATAGTATTTACAAGCTATGTCCACTTATCCTTCATTTGACAAGATCAAACAGAAGTATTGATTATTGTATTTTTCATAGCTGCCAATAAAACAAAGAACAGTGGTGTGTTTTTTTTAATTCATGTTTCTTTCCAAATAAGACTACTACATAACAATCATGAACATTAACGCTCCATTGAAGGATTTGAGTTAGGTCAAACCTCTAAATTCTAAATGTTGCACTGCATAATTTTTTAGTTCTATAACTCAAGTAACAGTACTTTTTGTGATTATTCAGTGGCAAAAAAAAATAGTGTTTCTTCACAAAATATAAAAATACAAAATGAAAATGCTTGCAAATTTATTGTATTTGGTCTTTACTTGAATTGGGATATTTTACTTTAATCTTGCTGGTTTTGTTCATCAGTCATTTGGCAAATTTTTGACTTTTTTCTCTCTTTTGTCTTTTTTGTGTGCTGCTTTTATTCATTTTACAATAACAAACTTTACACTATTAGATTTTAGTTTTACTAAATCCAATCCAGTATCTGTGCAGGTACATGTTTTTCCACTGCAGGAACACCCACTTAACTGTAAGAGCAGTAGAAAAATGGAACAATATGAAATATGCAGCATTGAAATAAATAAATAAAACTGCAGATACTGGTATTTCCCAGTCAGTACGCTGACTGATGTTTGAAGTGAAGCAACTTTGTAAGGCTGCTGAGTTGAAGCAGTAGCCTCAGTTACACTCTGAGAATCGACTGATGGCTTAGCATGTACGCACACACTACTCTCACACACAGACACGCACACTTATGCGTGCACACGCAACCACACATGCACTCATTTTAAACAGAAGTGGTTCAGCCAGGGGACAGCCAAGTTGCTGAATAAGATGGGTAGAGAGATGGAGAAGAGGAGTGGAGGAGCAGCAGAACAGCAACGCAGAGGAGTGGCTTTTGTCAAACTTAAACTCTCCCTGGCACAGAAGACTAATCGCCAAACTATCTCGGCTTTATTTACCACTCATTTCTCAACTTCAGGAATCCTTGGATCATAGCAAAGTACAAAAGAGAGAAAGAATCAAAGAGAGGGCGATACCAGTGTCTGCTTGATCCAGCTCAACTTTACACTGAAGTGACAAACATAGAAGGTAAAACAGCAGACAGTGATTTGTTGGTATTAGACATGAAATGCCCTTGTTGTCTCAAAGGCAGAGAGTTCTCTATTGTTTTCATTATTTTGTGAATCCCAGCAAAACCCTATCTGGTAATTAAAACATTTATGAAAAACGTTCACAAAGTATACAGGCTTTGAGCGGATTTCTTCTTCTTCCCTCTTTAGGTGGAACTTGTAGTAATGGCATAGCATTGGTGGTATAGTGGTTAGCATAGCTGCCTTCCAAGCAGTTGACCTGGGTTTGATTTCCCAGCCAATGCAGTGCATTTTTGGGACGTAATAGCTCTGAAGTTAAGGCTTTTTTGGCATATCAAAATGTTGAAGATCCAGGGATCTCTCACTGCCAGCATTTGCCCCTTGAGCAAGACCCCAACCCATGTACCCCAGGGATACCATAGTTTGACTGACATTTGACTCTGACACCAGCCTCCTAACAAGGTGGTGTTTGCCAAAAGGGATTTAATGTAATAATAATACCAATGTCCAACTTTACACTGATGTGACAGACATAAAAGGTAAAAAAAAAAAAGAAATGTCCTTGTGATAAAAAAAAACAACAACACTATTGTTTTCATGATATTGTGAATCACAGCAAAACCCCATCTGGTAGTCTGGTGGCATTTTGTGTGCAAACATTTCCAAAAGTTGACAGCATCTGTTGTGAGCTTTATTTGATGAAATTTATTTTGTGATGAACTTGTGTTTCATCCCTGATCCTGGGCTGCACAGTGATGTAGTGGTTCGCACTTTTGCCTTGCAGCAAGAAGCTCCCTGGTTCGCGGCCTTCCCGGGATCTTTCTGCATGGAGTTTGCATGTTCTCCCTGTGCCTGTGCAGGTTTTCTCTGGGTACTCTGGCTTCCTTCCACAGTCCAAAAATATGCTAAGGTTAATTGATGATTCTAAATTGCCAGTAGGTGTGACAGTGATTGTTTGTCTGTATATATAGCCCTGTGATGGACTGGTGACCTGTCCAGGGTGTCCCCTGCCTTCGCCCCAAATCAGCTAGGATAGGCTCCAGTCCCCCCTGCGACCCTAATGAGGATCAAGCGGTATATAGAGGATGGATGGATAGATGGATGGATCCCTGACAACTTGCTTAAAACACCACTCCTTCACCTTAGTGTCTTGATCTTGTTTATCACAATAAAAGTTGTTCACTGAGAAGTAAGTTGAGTCCCACTTACCTGTGAAACCACATGATTCCCCAAGGGACCAGGCATGTCTCCCTGCTTATGGTCATATTAAATGGATTACTCATTTTGTGTTACTGGAGTAGTGTTGCACAAAAAAGCAGAGAAAAAAAAATCCTAACAAAAGCTGTATTATGTATTGTATGCATATATATATATATATATATATATATATAGACACTGAGTAAACTGCATCCACTGATGATGACTTTACAGTTGACAGCTCTGTCAGATGTTCACATTAGTTAACTTACATATAATAGTTGATATTTTGATGTTCAGAAGTCACCCTACTTCAACTGTTTGTTTCTTCTAACTGTCTTTATGGTCTTTGCTAAAGTTTGCCTCACAGCCATGATTTCATGCTCTCACAAAGCAGACACCAACAGCAGTCAAGCAAGCGGTCCATTTGTCCACTCAGGCGTGGGAAGGGTGTAGGCTGATGTTTGAGTGAAAACCACAGCTATTAATGATCAGTTTTACAGCCTACTTTATTAAACGGTGTCTGCCTCGGCCTAATCCATCCATTGATTTACCAGAGCGACGATGTGAGAATGCCAGGCCTGTAGCACAGAGTGAAGAGTAAAAATGAGTTTAAGCCTCTGCTTCTTGCTTCTTTTTGGTTTGCTCTTTCTGTCCCATTCTTTCATATATTTTTCCCCTCTCTCTCACAGCAGTCCCACTGTGTCACAAAAGAAACAAAGGAACAATCCATGGGAGAAGAAATGACAAGGAGAAAAGGAGAGTGGCGCCAAACAAGGAGAAAGAGAAGGGGGGCACTTGCAGACATCTAACAAGTTCTGATCAAAATTCAAAGCGGATCAAATGGATATGAAATTTGCTTCAAACAAAAGCCCCCCCGACTGTCCCTACCCTTAGGGCTCTTATCAACTTTTTTGTTGCTCAAGCCAGCATCTTCTTTTCACACCTCCTCCAACCCAAACCCATCTCTGAGTTTCCCTAATGGCCACAGGTAGCTCGCTGCTTTACTTTTTGCTTCTTACACCCCTCCTTTGCTCAACTCTTCCTCTTTCATTCACCCCCTCCACCCTCCCTGAGGCCCTTTGCCTCCTCTCCCGCTGCAACTGATGAAAGGAGGCATAAATGAAGGAGTGCATGTTAATTTGTGATGGCCACTCCTGACAAGCTTTAAACAGAGTGGGGAATCATGAGTCTGATCATCCAGAATATAAAGATATGCAGATAGTGGGAGCAAGAATTTAGTGAAGGTCAGAGGGTTTTGGGCACTTAACTGTGGTAATAACTGCAGCCTCTTCATTTCATTGACCACACTCCCTGATCTGAGAATTTTTTAGAGTTACGATAACAAGAGTACCTGTGTATATTTGGTTGGAAAACCTATGCGGCTTTGTGTTTGCATGATTTATAGCATCAGGGATGTGATAGCTCTAGTGGTGTTCTCTACCTCAAGATAAGACAAAGTTGGCAGAGTATAAAAAAATAAGTGGCCTCTTCTATGTGGAGCAATATCTATTCATTATGACATTCATTACAGTGTAACTCAGCATTTCACAGTTTTCAATGTTTCACAGTGTTTTGTGTTAATATTTCATTACACTTGTAGAGAGAAACAGTCAGTTTTAGAAAGCAAACTCCATTATTTTTTTTCTAACCTAACCCTGTTGTCAAAGCCTTCCCACAGTCAGTATTCTAAATGTCAATCTTCGTTTCTTGTGTGAGACTTTTGCCTGTCATGCATCCTCATTGCCTGTAGCAAATCAGCTAAGCATTGGTGGTATAGTGGTTAGCATAGCTGCCTTCCAAGCAGTTAAGCTGGGTTTGATTCCCAGCCAATGCAGGTTGTTTTTTTTGGGAAGTGGCATGTTAGCTGTGAAGGTTTTGGACTACAAGCCCCAACATCCCCAAGCTGCCCCTGTTGGATCCTTCAACAAGCATCCGAGCCCAATCTGCTCCACTGGCGCCATAGTGTGGGTGACCCTGCTCTCTGATACTAGAAAACAGAATTTCCATTTATACTATCAATAAAGTATAACAAATTAAAGAATAATAATTAAAACATGCCATCATGGCTCAAATGAGGTGAATACTTTGATACTGCTGAATCAAAGTATCAAATCCACATTAGTGTTTCATTTTTTTCTTATAAAACACCTTACAATGTTCTTTCAATATGCAATAGTAGTTTATGTCACATTGTTGATTCAGGATTTAGAATGAGCTATTTGTTAGAAACTATTCGCTCTTTCTTCCTCTTTAACCATATGACCCCAAGCCTATTTTAAGGTACTTTTTACTGTTTACTTTCAAGCTCTCCTCTTGGTTTAGCCATACTGGCTGTATCGTGTTGTTCATTTGTGTAGTAGAGTCTATCCTATCCAGATCTTCCATTTTTTTCAAAATATTATAATACTTGAAGATTTTCTTATATTAGCCATTATATTAAAAAAGTGTATTGTAATAGTCATGTTCATAGAAGTATCTCACTGTAAAATTGTGGAAGTGGAAAGAGACTGTGTCAAATCTGGCAGTATAACAACCATGATTGTGAAATTGGGAAAAATATGCACTTACTTTAAAAAAAAACACTTATTATATACAGCAGCCTACTTGCAGAGATAACAAACTAGGCAAATGTTTCCCCCTCACTTCCAAATTAGGGCCCACCAGAGTCTAAGATCACCACTGCCTTCTAGTAAATATGTGATCTGCGCTCATGCTTTGACCACAGCTTTTGAATGGTTTTTATAAAGCACATCCATTGTTTTGTGTTTCTTTTTCATATGGTGTGGGATGTAATGTCAGCCCTGTGCTGGAGACAATGCAGAAATGGAAGAATGTGTTACAGTTTTTTTGGCCATTTTGGTCATGTTTATTATATCTAGACTTTTATGCAAATCAAACATATCTTCCCTGGCTGAATGGCAATGGTCAGACAAAGCTGTGAAAAAATAAATTAAAAAATAAAATAAAAATAAATAGCAGCTGTTTGTTTCTGTACGGTGCAGTAAAAGCTCTGTATAGTCTCACACTGTCTATAATTAGGTATTTCTATCACACAGAAAATCCACAGTCTTTATTCTGAACACTTAATAAGCAACAAACCACCAGCATGAAAGTCATTTGACTTCTCAAAGTCGGCTGGTTGTGGCACTGAGTTGAGTTTTTAGAGGCACTTCAGTCTTCCTAATTGGATCGCTCTCTCCTCTTTCTCCGTCTCTCATCACGTAATCAGTCTGCACTCTCCCTAAAAACTGCTGGATGTCAATGGATGGATTTCTGTAACAAGCCTTAAGAAACTGTAATGCTCAGGGAAGTCTAACTTTTTCTCATCTCGCCTTTCTTCTTCCTTGCACTCCCTACCTCTGTACCTCTAACTCCTATCAAAGCAGTGATAGTGAGCGGTTCAACGGAGTGACAGTAACGACGAGGAGCAGAAAGAAAGCAGGAGAAGTCTGCTTTCTCCCTTCACTGCTGTGCGTGCCCCTCTTGTTTCTCAACCCCTATTATGATGCACTATATTTTCTGCGTTGTCACATATCCAACATTCTGCTGAATGAAAATGAAACCAGCAATGAAACTAGAGCTGCATATGGAGATTCACAGCTGGAAGGATTGAGATAAAATTACCCAGACTTCTGGTTTGGCCATGTCAAGGCAACATCACCCAATCTCTCTCCTTGTCACTAAAAAGGACGCCTCAAGACTTATGATGACTCACAGCTCACTGACTCCTCTGAAGTGGCCTTTCTTTAGCCCAGCTCTACAAGAAAAATTGAATCTCTCATGCCGTCTTTGACATCATCTGAAAATGTTATCAAAACACAACGGCTGCTGTCTTGTAAAGTAAACTTTAACGGACCAGAAAGAACTAATTGTACATATCCTAATTCTATGATCCAGAGTGACAGTGTGATGCTGGGACAGCATTCAGCTGAGGAGCAACAGACCATGCAGTCTTGTTGTTCAGCTGCAAATAAGCCAAATATGAACAGCTGGCATCGGGGGAAAAAAAATACATCTCAACATTAGTAAATAAACGTCTGCTTTACCAACCTTTTATCGCAGGTTTATTTATGTAAAACACAATGTCTGGCCATTGTTCATAAAAAAAAAGAAAATTGAAAAAAAATGCATCTGCTGCTGTTATCACCTGAAAGAACGGAGCTTGTGATGTGCTTTATGTTTACAGATGCGCCCGTGTTTGTTAACAATAAATAAAACGAATGCTGTAAGTAGGTTTGGCGGTAGAGGTATATTGAACAGATAAAGACAAGACACTGAAGAAACTGAAACATTTTCAAACTCCATCATCATTCTGTAGAATTAAATAGACCCAGTTGAATCTCTCAGAGGGAGACATGCATGCTAAACAGGACAGGGACCGTCCAAAAGACAGAATACTGGCATCGCCTCTCCAAAAACAACAACAACAACAACAAAAGCCCACAAGATAAGAGAGGCAAGAGAAAAATGCAGATGTCGACTGGGGCTCTTTTTTCTTTCCGAGCTTATGAACTATAGTGTTTATTGATTAACTGCAGTTTATAAAACATCCAAAAAGTCAGTAATACAATAGTGATGCTGACAATCATTGTGTCCCGCTATGTTTGAGTCTATTCATGTGTCACTGTTTTTACTTGTGCATTGATTTTACGATATATAGCTGTGTGTAGCTGTAATGTTGCTTATTACCTACATATCACTGGTATTCCCTTGCTTTTGCCCAACTGTGCTTCACAACAGTGTTGTAATACTACAGTTCTTTATTTTGGCCTGTTTCGGCTCTATTCAATAGATGCAGTAGAGACAGACAGGAACGGAAGGAGAAGAGTGGGGGAAAGACATGCAGTAAAGTGCCATGAGCGGGAATCGAACCCAGGCCGCTGCGTCAGGGACCAGACCCCGTACTTGGGTCGCCCGTTGAGCTATCCCGATATTCTTCATAGTTTTACATATTTTTAGTCATAACAGGAGTTATTTGTTAAACATTTCCGATTATTTTGGCCCGGTGGTTTTTGCTTGGCAGGTATGTGCACATCTACTGGACATACTGGCATATAAAAGGGTGAGCATTTGATGCATTCACCTGAATAGACTTGTCTCGGTTATGTCAGAAACTTCCCCAGTCTTCCCTCTCCGGCAAGATGTGAGTAGCGTATGTGCAGGAGAGGAAAATTAAGAGGCAAAAACCGCCGGGGGAAAAGAAGACAGCTGAAGACGTTGTAGAGAGGAAGAGGGAAACAGTAAAGCATGAGTTTTTGGAGAAAGAGGAGAAACAGAAAGCAGAAGATGATCCAGTAGTTACAGGAGAAGTGAAATGGGAGACAGAATGGAGGACTGCATAGAAAGATTATGTGAGTTTCATTATGGCGAAAGTAAGCAAAGTCTTCTCCTCAACAAAGTGCAGTTTCTTTTTCGTGTACGTCATTCCAGCTTCTGCATCAGTATCTCAGTCTCGGTGTGTTACTATCTGTCTGAGAAGCTTCTCTGTGGCATGGGAGTTTGCAGTAATGGTCCATATTGTTGATTTTGGTGTGTAGGAGAATATCATGATTGGTTTTATTTGTCCTTGTACTTTCGGAGCATGTACGTTGAAGAGAATGTGTTTGGGGAACCATTTGGGGAGGATCAGTTGGTAGATTACCTGTTCTGAGTGTTACAAACCTGCTGTAGAGTTCACCTGCAGAGCAATGACACAAGCAGAAGGCAATAATCCTCCCGAAACACCACTGACATCTGCTATCTCATTACTTTAGCGCAGCCTAGATATGTAAGATTACTTAAGAGTTAGCAGAATTATGTTTAATTAATATTCGGCTGTATGGAATCTCTCAAGTTCTTCAGATTTTCTCTGAACACAGACAGATTGTGGCTTTCTAAAGTGAGTGTCTTAGTGAGAAGTATGTATCATAGCATATACAGCTGCCAACTCTCAGAGATTGTAGACACTTTTAAGCTCCAGACATATCACAGTACAGTTTCAATGGTACTCTATACAAAAGCTTTCACTTCCAGCAAATTGAACAGTCTAATACATCCACAGGCTAACCATATTTTTCCCCTAAAAATGATATCAGAATGGTTGCATTTATCTTGACCAATTGCAAGACCGAGACAGAGACAGATGAACTGCAAACAGGCTTCCTGGAAACTTTGCACTAGTCCCGTAATGTAGAAAATCACACTGTTATTCTCAAATAGGCTTTTAGTACAAAGTGTGGGTGGCGCATTGGTCATTTAAACACTTCTCATGAGTTTTCAGAGGGCAAAACAACAATAGGGTTTATACACAAAGCCATCCGTCTCTCCCGTTATACCATTACAATTTCCTGCAGGTCATACAAAGAGCCCTCTACTCAGTTCTATTTACCCCAGCCCAAACAATGATTAAGTTTAATAGCAAGCAATAAACACAATGAGCTGCAAAGGCTTTGCAATACAGAAAATATGCACATAAAAGTGCAGAGGGTCTAAAGAGAACCTCATGATTTTAAATATGTGATTTCATGACAAGCAAATAATTGACAATGTGGACATTTACACTATTTAAACATAACAAAACAAAAATTACACAAGTTTTATTTCCATTTTCCAGAGTGAACTGTGTTTCTGGATCAAACTCCTTCTCTTTTTCTGGGTTTAAATGTTGAGTTTTGATGACTCACTCCAAACTCATGGATGTTTCCATAAATTTAACTAATCAAATATCATTTGAGGTGACTGGCTAACAACGGCTGTCATAAATCACAGATTAGCTTGTGGCTTGTAGGTAGGGGAACAATATTGAAGGTATTGTATCCAAGTTGGCAAAAACTTTGTATGAATTTTGAAAGAATGTAAATGTAATCGAATTTATTTACTCTCTTATCCTCCTAATTTTGGTGAGGAAGGTGTGGTTGGAGGCGAACAGTCCTCTACAGCTGCATTCTGTATGTTTCTACAAAGAGTCCACACATTTTGTTTCACAAAGCCTTTAAAAGAAATAGTTTGGCTTGGTGCTTAAAAAGAAAGAGGTTTCTTATTGCAACACACTGAAACAGTGTTAAATGCAAGTATTAAGTGATCCCTGAGAGAAACTTAATTCTTTAGTATTAAGTTCATCACACTGGTTGATGCTTTGCTTTGCATTAAATGTCTCACATTTGGTCATAATGTTTATTTGAATCTCGAGAGGTTAATAAAAATAATACATAATAATATAGTGGAGTATTATATTACGGAAGCGTATTGCATTCACCTGAAAAAAAAAAACTCCGGTTTTTCTGAGTAATTTATTTTTTTAGCTTGTTTTTCTGACTATTTTTTTCTGTTTTTCAGACTGATTTTTTTTCTGTTTTTTGGACAAATTTTTTTTCTGTTTTTCGGACTAATTTTTTTTCTGTTTTTCGGACTAATTTTTTTTGTTTTTCGGATTAATTTTTTTCTGTTTTTCGAGCTAATTTTTTTTTGTTGTTTTTCTGATTAATTTTTTTCTGTTTTTTGGACAAATTTTTTCTGTTTTTCAGACTAATTTTTTTTCTTCTGTTTTTCGGACTATTTTTTTTTCTGTTTTTCGGACTAATTTTTTTCCTGAATTATCGAGATACTTCGAAATCCCGCGAGAACATTCAATCTGCAACTTCCGCGGATAGATGGCGACTCCTGTTCCTTACCCTACCTATATGCCTCATATTCACCTTTCTACTAATTCCGGGACAATTAAGGTAAGACATGTAGCCTAATTAGTTGCACATAGTGTATGATACTAGTATCCTTCTATTGTTAGGCTGTGGCTTTATGTAACACGTAAAGAACGGCTCCTTTTACTTGTGCCAAGTGATATGCTAATAGTATAGGCTACGCTACCAGTCGAGCAGTGGTCGGTAACTGGCGGCTGTAGAAGCTCCGCTGCTCGCGGTATCGCCCCCCCCCCCCCCCCCCCCCCCCGCTTGCGGAATCGGAGCGCACCCCCCCGCATGTTGGCCCGCTGTTCGATTGTTTACAAACATTTTGGCCCGAAGCCACATCTACTTGCCGACCCCTGCAGTAGAGAGACATGACATAAGGATGCTAAAATAGAAGTTGTTTAACATGTGACAAGTAAACATGCAAACAAACATACTAGCCAGTAGATTAGTCACTATTTACTGACACCATTGAGGCATCATGAGTTTCTGAGGTTGTTGTGGTTTGCTTGTCGGCTCCATCTCCTTTGTTGTTTCCCATGTATGAATACCTGATATGCAATGTATAAAGACCCTACATAAAACGTCTGTGCACATATTTGTATAATCTAATCTGTATCAGTAATCTGGATTACCTGGATACCAATCTGGAATACTTGATATACCGATATTGACTATTTGAATAGTAACAATAATAGACTACAAACACTTAGGCTACTTTTACTTAACTCTGAGCTACTGAGTTTAGTTTTCTGTACTATTAGAGTAATGTTTTGTTTATGAATAACCAGTGAAGGCTTTCATCACAATAGAACACTAGATAAATCCGTTTTGATGGTGATTTGAGTGAGTACATTCAAATGTTTAATGACGATGGTCGACTTTCAAGACATGAAACATGTATTCAAACAAACTTGCTTTGTGCTTTCATATAATTTGACAATATCATGACATAATCGACCTTGACAGTTTTCAACGTGTTAACTGTTGATGCAATAGATACTTATATAGATTCTGCCTTTTTCCTACATTTTTGCAGTGCTAGCAATGGCTACATCCTCAACCTCTGGCCTTCCACAAGATGATGGTCTGTGGATATTTCTTCGCAACAGAGGTGTTCCTGAGGAGAGTATCCAGAAAATGCAGCAGGATCATGTAAGTCACAGGAAATTTGTTCTTGCAGAAGTATAATCATTTTAAATTATTTTCTGGATATTGTGTAGTTTTGAATATTTTTATATTTTTAATGTATTTTCAAGGATTTTACATGTACCTATACATTTTAAACCATCACATGTGGTTCCAGCAGTATTTTCATTTGTCAAGCAACCCTTCCAACAATGCGGACTGAGTTTGAGACAATGTACTGTCTCATACTGTCCATTGTGTTATCATTTACATTAGGCATTTATAATTGTTTGTCCTGGAATTTAGCACAGAAGTAAATAGCCTTGGAGGTAATGTGGTTTAAGCTGTGTTATGTCTAATAGATACTTTTGGTTTTATTGCAGATCGACATCTCGCTCATTGGAGAGATAGATGATGCCATTATGGCTTCTTACATTCCCGCATATGGTGACAGGATTGCCACAAGGCGTTTCTGTATGGACAAACAGAGAAGAGGTGGAAATGAGACAAAAAGACTGTCCTTATTTGAAAAACTTAAAAAAAAAATGGGCACAATGAGCAACACAGACAGCGATCAAGATTTTGAGAGGGAAAATACCGTGCAGTCAAAAAAAATGCATCTAAGAAGTAATAAGAGAGCCTGGAAGACAACCAGAAAAATAGAGTTAGGGTGGATACATGATAACAGACAAGTCAGAAAACGCAGTGGTGGAGGAACCAGAGTTCTTGATATTAACAAGAGTGCCACCAAAATTGAGATTTTGTCACAAGCAAAAAAACTGTTTTTCCATAATGAAAAGTCAGTGATGGGAAAGTGGGAAGAGTTCAGTCACGATGTAGTTGACTTTCAGGAAGCACAAGTTGATGAGGATGTTAGTGTAGGAGAGTACTACGAAACCCACAAATTTGGGTTGTTAAGATTTTATTTGTTCACAAAGACCCTGACCAGTGAAGATGACCCAGAGGAAAGAGCTGATGTACTTACAGATGAGCAACATGAAAACACAACAGAATCTGGACAAGAGAAGCACACAATGGAAGACGTCGAGCAACTGACACAGGAAAGACATAACAGTGAAAATGAAATGCACACAGTCAAAGATGATGAGCAAAGTACTGCTACAGTGTCAGCTGATGTCTCTCCTGCAGCTATTCAGATTATTGACCTTACATCTTTGTGTAATACATCAGAAGTCGTTTTTGGTCCTTTGACAGGTGGGCCGTTTTTAGGTGCTCTTGATGATACACTCATACACACGTGGACAGAATTGTTGGTACCCCTCAGTTAAAGAAGGAAAAACCCACAATTCTCACTGAAATCACTTGAAACTCACAAAAGTAACAATAAATAAAAATTTATTGAAAATTAAATAATCAAAAACAGCCATTACTTTTGAATTGTTGATTAACATAATTATTTAAAAAAACAAACTAATGAAACAGGCCTGGACAAAATGATGGTACCTCTATAAAAGATTGAAAACTATTTGACCAGAGTGACATGATTAACTCAGGTGTGTCATTTAATTGACATCACAGGTGTTTCCAAACTCATAATCAGTCAGTCTGCCTATTTAAAGGGAGACAAGTAGTCACCCTGCTGTTTGGTGAAAAGGTGTGTACCACACTGAACATGGACAACAGAAAGCGAAGGAGAGAATTGTCCCAGGACATCCGAAAAAAAATTATAGACAAACATCTTAAAGGTAAAGACTATAAGACCATCTCTAAACAGCTTGAAGTTCCTGTGACAACAGTGGCTCATATTATTCAGAAGTTCAAGACCCACGGGACAGTAGCCAACCTCCCTGGACGTGGCCGCAAGAGGAAAATTGATGACAAATTGAAGAGACGGATCGTTGGAATTGTATCCAAAGAGCCCAGAGCAACCTCCAAAGAAATTAAAGGTGAACTCCAAGGCCAAGGTACATCAGTGTCAGATCGCACCATTCGTCGTTGTTTGAGCCAAAGTGGACTTCATGGGAGACGACCAAGGAGGACACCACTGCTGAAAAAAACTCATAAAAAAGCGAGACTGGAATTTGCAAAAATGCATGTTGACAAGCCACAAAGCTTCTGGGAGAATGTCCTTCGGACAGATGAGACCAAACTGGAGCTTTTTGGTAAGGCACATCAACTCTATGTTCATAGACTGAAAAACCAAGCATACGAAGAAAAGAACACTGTCCCTACGGTGAAACATGGAGGAGGCTCAGTAATGTTTTGGGGCTGCTTTGCTGCATCTGGCACAGGGTGTCTTGAAAGTGTGCAAGGTACGATGAAATCTGAAGACTATCAAGGCATTCTGGAGAGAAATGTGCTGCCTCGTGTCAGAAAGCTTGGTCTCAGTCGCAGGTCATGGGTCTTCCAACAGGACAACGATCCAAAACACACAGCCAAAAACACCCAAGAATGGCTGAGAGAAAAGCGTTGGACTATTCTAAAGTGGCCTTCTATGAGCCCAGATCTGAATCCCATTGAACATATGTGGAAGGAGCTGAAACATGCCATTTGGAGAAGACACCCATCAAACCTGAGACAACTGGAGCTGTTTGCTCATGAGGAGTGGGCCAAAATACCTGTTGACAGCTGCAGAACGCTCATTGACAAATACAGAAATCGTTTAATTGCAGTGATTGCCTCAAAAGGTTGTGCAACAAAATATTAAGTTATGGGTACCATCATTTTTGTCCAGCCCTATTTCATTAGTTTGTTTTTTAAATAATTATGTTAATCAACAATTCAAAAGTGATGGCTGATTTTGATTATTTAATTTTCAATAAATTTTTATTTATTGTTACTTTTGTGAGTTTCAAGTGATTTCAGTGAGAATTGTGGGTTTTTCCTTCTTTAACTGAGGGGTACCAACAATTTTGTCCACGTGTGTATATGAGCCAATCCTTGCCATAGAAGACGAACAAATAAACACCCCCACCTCCACCTCAACTCCTATTAATGCTGGCACAGCTTCTGCTACACCACCAAGTCCTGCCTATGAACTTTTGCATGTGACTGTGAAACTTCACAGAGTGACTCTCGTAGATGAACTGATTGCCCAGTTCAAGGATGAAGCAATGATGACCTACTCTTTGAAATACAGCTTCATTGATGAAATGGGAGCAGATGCTGATGGTGTGTCCAGGGATGTATACGCTGCCTTCTGGACAGAGTTTTTAGATTGTGCAGCAGAAGGTGCAGATGTGAGGGTGCCATCACTCTCCCCAAAATGGCAAGAGGAGGAATGGAAGTCTGTTGGCAGGATATTGGCCAAAGGACTGAAGGATCATGGATATTTTCCATTTCGGCTGGCACAAGCCTTTACAGCAGCAGTCATATTTGGTGAACGCTCTGTTTCACCTGATTTACTGTTTGACTCTCTGATGTTGTATCTTAGTCAGTCTGAGCGTGATCTCTTGTCCACTGCTTTGCAAGAGGCTGTTGTCAGCGATGATGAGGAAGAGCTTCTTGATCTTATGGATCGCATGGGAGTAAGAACAGTACCAACACAAGATAACTTGAGAGCTGTGCTTGTCCAGGTCGCCCACAAGCAAATGATCCAGCACCCAAAATATGCACTGGATAATATTGCAGAGGTTGCAGGGCCAATACTCAGGGAGTTTTTCCCCAGTGTAGAGGATATGAAAAAGCTGTATGAGGACATTAAACCAACAACACGAAAGGTCATTAAGATGATAACAGCTTCTCCCACCTCTTCAGCAGAGAACCAAAGTTTGCGATTTTTACATCAGTACATAAGGGGATTGGATGAAGTAGGTCTCCGCAAGCTGATGAGATTTCTGACTGGGTCTGATGTCATCTGTGTAAAAGAAATTCAAGTCACATTCGCCTCTTTTGAAGGGCTAGCACGGCGGCCAATTGCCCATACTTGTGGCCCAACTGTGGAGCTGCCATCAACTTACAACAGCTATCCTGAGCTTCGAGCTGAAATGGAGGCCATCCTGTCCAACAACTGTTACACAATGGACATTGCATAAAAGTGAATGAAAAACACAGACACATTTTTCTCTTCCCATCAGTGCCAGCAATGTAGGTTTAGGAGAAAATGCAAAATTATTTCTATTGCATTGTGAATATTTTGGTGGTATTATATCAGGAAAACAATGGTTTACTTTGCCTTAAGACTTTTTCTGTTATCAGAGCATGTGAGGAGAATATGTGACTAACTCAGGGCCTATGTGATAAGCACTTTTTTTTTTAAATTTTGGATATTTTCTTTGTATTTTAAAAGGAAACAGTTAATTTACTTTTATTTATGGCATTTTTGTTACCAGTCGGAATCTTTGGACATTACATTATACTTTCATTATAATATCACTGTTAAATCATAATAGAATTTGAACCTCTACCTCATGTCAGATGTTAATACTGACAGTGTTTGTGAATCTGTCCGTTACATTAAAAGGTCCTTGGGTTTTTGTTTTTGTTTTTGTTTTGTTTTTATAAACAAAGAGAATCACAGGTTGCTGTCTTGTTCTGTGCAACTGTCTTCAAACAGATTGTGTTTTGTTGTTGAGTCATGTTGTTCTGCTGGTCAGGCATGATGTATTTCCTTCCACAATCTTAAAATTGGACACACTCTTTGTTATGGATTGTGTTGGCTTGTATTGTGAAATGTTAAAGTTATCAAATGTGTTTAAACTCAAGTAAAGATGCATACCCTGCAAAAAGATCATCATATGCTTCATTTGCTGAAAGTTTAATAACAACTGCACTTCAACATAAATTTAGTGACATTGACCGTGACATTTCATTCAAATACATAAGAATAGTTGACGTTATTTGTGTATGTTTGAGAGATGACATGATGATCACCAACTAGTTTTAGATACATATTTACCAACTACTGTTGCATGTAATTGTTTCACTGCAAATGACATACAACACAGGAAGGTATACTTCCTAAATACTACAATAAACAATAACTAAATATCAAAGAGAAAAGGTTACACTGCTCGGTATTAACAGGTATTTTGTCTGTGAGAGAAATTTGGTATACACACCAGTGAGGACAAGATATTATAACTTGTTTGATTTAATTCTGACAATGACTGTCCTTTTTGCAACGCAGATTTTCCATTTCTTTTACGCAAAATGTCACATGATGTGATATTTCATACACAGCTATTGGACTTGCAGCACTTGTTCTGATGTGTATTTTTATGATAACGAATAGAAATAGGATATACAAACCAGGGGAGATGCCCAGTAGTAAAGAGTTCACTGTTATTTACTGTTTACAAACAACACCCTTTTCAGTGAAATTCATGGTCCATATGATTTTCTACCCTTATGTGTGGTGCCTTACATCCAGTCATTTGATCTAGTAGAGCAGGTTGTGATTATTAAATTTGAGCTTGTATGTAAGCACGTAAGAACAAGTAAAGCTCAATGGCTTCCTCTGGAGAGGTTGGTGGATGAAGGCTGTTTTCTGCCATGGCAAGGCAGCAAATCTCAAACACTGTGTCATCACAGGGATATGGTCCTCTCTGAAGGCATTCTTCTCGGCAGGCTTCTATCTTTTGTTGCGATACTTCTTGCAGACACTCTCTGGCACCAAAAAGTTGGGGTAGGGTGTACATCAGCACTGGGCGCCCACCTGGAGACACAGCATTCCTGCTTGGGCGGATTCTGTGACTGTTCCAGAGATGAACAACTTCCTGCAATTCTTTCTAAATATAAATAAAAATGGAAAGTGAGAAAATCAGTTCACGCATTTCCTATTCCAATTGCAGGTGATGTTACAATACATTGAACTAGCCATGTAGTTCAAATCAGCTCCAACTTAAACAAATGCAGGAGTAAACTATTATGCAATTAAAAACATCAAAATACTGATGGAACGTTTTATTGCATTTCATACTCGTAAGTACTTTGAATGCTGATATTACTGTCCCTTTATTTTAGCTTTTCATATTACCTCTATCATTTCAAGGCATGTGAACTGAATGAGACTTTTGTCCAGGAAGTCACCAGAGAAGGAGTCTGAGTCTTTTAAGTCTTGGAACAGGTTCATCCAAAACTGTGCGTGTTGCTTCCTTAAGAAGCCCCACCAGTTCTCGATTCGCTGGTTGTGATTGCTCGATCCATACAGATAACATCTGTGCGAAAAGTTGTCCAGATGATCGTGCCTCAAGAACATCTGCATTTGTTCAAGGTAACAGTTCTCGGTTCCTAGGTCCGAACGAATGCGGGAAGCAGTTCCATTCCTTGATGACACCTCATCAATGAAGTATTGTGCAATTATCTTGGGATCACTGTTTGTACAGTAAGCATGTAGCCATATCACCATTCGTGAAAAGCCATCTATTGCACCATTGATGCAGATCCCGTACGGTTTAAGCTTATCATAAGAGTCTACATGCCACATAAAGTTTGGGCCTGGACTCCGGTACATACGCCGCCGAAGGCGATTCCGGCGCCTCAGTCGCACACCATGTGGATCCAGTATCTTCAGCAGTCTCCTGATCGTGTCTTGAGTGACCACATAACCAGCCTGAATGCATTTCAAATGCATCATTTTATATCCATGGAACATGCCATATCCGTGCAGCTGATCCTGGAGAAACAGTGCTATGTCCAGCAGATCTGAATGGGCTTTCCGCCTAAACAAGTGCAAAGTCCTCAGGTGCCTGCGTAAAGTGGACAAACTAATGATAATGCCATCTATATGACTTAAAGACGTCACTATCTCCCAGTGTCTTAAACCCAAATGAAAGTACAACTTGATCAAATTAAACAAGTTGGCCATGTTTGCTCGCAGTAAAGAAATGAATGCGTCTATTGTTTCAAATGCCCTCTACAATCAGACAAAAAGATTAGTCCGAAAAACAGAAAAAAAATTAGTCCGAAAAACAGAAAAAAAAAATCAGTCTGAAAAACAGAAAAAATAGTCAGAAAAACAAGCTAAAAAAATAAATTACTCAGAAAAACCAGAGGTTTTTTTTTTTTTCAGGTGAATGCAATACGCTTCCGTATTATATATATATATATATATATATATATATATATATATATATATATATATATATATATATTTTTTTTTTTTTTTAAAGTGCCCTCCTTTGACTTTTTTGTTGTTTTGTGTTGTAAGTAATTGGAGACAAGAATAGAATAGAATAGAATAGAATAGCCACTTTATTGTCAACCAGAACATAGACTAGTTGGTGCACATCAGACTGAAATTTTGATGCAAAAAGACAATGTCTAATATGCCTAATGAGCTTCATACTCAGAAAAAAAAAACTAGAAAAGCACTCGGAGAGCGCATACCTCCGCCATCCCGTTTGTCTGTCTGTCCGTCTGTCTGTGTGTGTGTGTCTGTCTGTCTGTCTGTCTGTTAACAGCATAACTCAAAAAGCCAAGAAATGGCCACCTGGCGGCCGCCTGGCTAGGCTGTCCAATTGAGAGATGGCCTAGCGGCCATCTCTCAATTGTCCTTCGACCTTCAAAAAATTCCTGGATCCAGACGGTGATTCGGATCACCTCCAAAATTTAATCGATTCTTACTCTTGCTCTTCCGGACATCCTGTAAAAATTTGGTGAAAATCCGTCCATGACTTTTTGAGTTATGCTGTTAACAGACAAACAGACAGACACGCACACACACACACACACAGACGGACAGACAAACGGCATGGCGGAGGTATGCGCTCTCCGAGTGCTTTTCTAGTTCTCCTTGAACTTACTATGATTTAACACGATGGAATTTAAGGAAACATATTTCTCGAAAACTACAAATGTGTACAATTTTTATGTCCTGCCTATGGGATTGTGACCTTTTGGTTATTGTAATTTCAAATCCCTTTTTGCCAAGTTTTTAAAAAAGGGTGAATTTAAAAGTTGATCGCAAGAGAGTGAAGTGATGCTTGCATCAGAAAATGTCTGTAAGTTATCAACACAACTTACTAAAGCCAAGTGTTTTTTTAAGCTTTCAGAGACCTTGTACAGTCTCTTCACATTGCTAAGGGCTCTCTGAATTTCTTCATTTATGTGCCTTTACTTACAATGGACTCACATACTGTACAATTCTCACAGATCTTAAATTGGGTTGCATCACCGATAGAAGAAGAAATCTCATCGATTATCTACTTGTGAACATGAAGTACAAGATTAATAAGAAACACAGTCTCACACTACATGATACACGATATTAGGATAATCTTTGAAGCAAGCAGTACAGACCAGCTGGCTATCTCTGCAAGTTTTTTGGTAACACTTTATAATAACTATACACTATTAAGCATTAGTTAAGCATTGGTTCAGCATAATTTAAGCATTAGTTAATCCTTAAATCCTCATGAACTCATCATGAATTCACCATTAGTAATGCATTACAAAGCATTAGTAAAGACAGTTTTAAATGTTCAACTAACACATTATTAAGCATTAGTTAAACATTAGTAAAGTGCTTAATTCATCGTTAACTCATCATTTGTAACTAATTAGTTATACGTGCTTAATTAATCATGAATTCATGATCTGTATGGCATTTATTATGCATTACTAAGCGCTTAATAAATCCGGTTAAAAATGTTTTGTTGCTCATTGATAACCTCAGCTGTTAATACTTTATAAAGGGTTAGCAACTGTGTTAGTATATGATTTACAAACACATATTCATACTCAATGAATAACTTATTAATGTAGTTACTACTCATTAGTTAAGTATATTCCGTGAGCCCATCTAAAGTGAGGACTATCTTTGCTTTATAAAGCATTTATAAATGACACAGAAGCAAAGATATACAAAGTGTCAGTTTTATTGGTCCCAAACAATACAAGCTCTTTTAAATACACACTTTAAACAAATACAATCTATAAAATTTCAAGTAAACTTGACAAACATCTTCAAATAACAACAGTCTGTGATCGTATAAAATAGAAAAATAAAATACAAGCTCTTTTAAAAACACATTTTGCAATCCTTAACATTTCAAGTAAACTGGTGAACTATCTCTTTAGGGCACACACACACCAGAGGTAAGTGGGTGCCCTTGAAGTGCACAAAGTGCTTTACAGTAAAACAAATATACCGTTTTCAAATATTGCAAGATAACACTAGATAATTTCTGCAACCTGTTTGCCTCTACGATCTCTCCAGCGTGACTTCTGCATTTTGGAGCATGCGCACTAGCGTTTTGGACGGTAAGAGCATGCGCAGTAGCGTCTTACACGTCCCAGAGTCCTACAAGTCCCAGCCTCCTCCGCGGTTCTGGAGAGCGAGACCGCGCGGTTTTTTTTTTTTATTTTTCTCAAATGCGGAAGTCGGAGAGAGAACCCGCAGGAGAGATGACAGCTGATTGTAGAGGCAAACAGGTTGCAGAAATTATCTAGTGTTATCTTGCAATATTTGAAAACGGTACATTTGTTTTACTGTAAAGCACTTTGTGCAATTCAAGGGCACACACACACCAGAAGTAGGTGGCTGCCTGATTCTGGGATTCCGCCAATGTAATTCAATGGGAAACGAGCGGATTCCTCCTCCTGCAACTTTTACCTTTGGCAGGAGGAGGAATGTACTCGTTTCCCATTGAAATGCACTGGCGGAATCCCAGAATAAGTTAGCCACTTACCTCTGGTGTGTGTGACCTAAAGAGATAGTTCACCAGTTTACTTGAAATGTTAAGGATTGTAAAGTGTGTATTTAAAAGAGCTTGTATTTTATTTTTCTATTTTATACGATCACAGACTGTTGTTATTTGAAGATGTTTGTCAAGTTTACTTGAAATTTTATAGATTGTATTTGTTTAAAGTGTGTATTTAAAAGAGCTTGTATTGTTTGGGACCAATAAAACTGACACTTTGTATATCTTTGCTTCTGTGTCATTTATAAATGCTTTATAAAGCATAGATAGTCCTCACTTTAGATGGGCTCACGGAATGTACTTAACTAATGAGTAGTAACCGCATTAATAAGTTATTCATTGAGTATGAATATGTGTTTGTAAATCATATACTAACACAGTTGCTAACCCTTTATAAAGTATTAACAACTGAGATTATCAATGAGCAACAAAACATTTTTAACCGGATTTATTAAGTGCTTAGTAATGCATAATAAATGCCATACAGATCATGAATTCATGATTAATTAAGCACGTATAACTAATTAGTTACAAATGATGAGTTAACGATGAATTAAGCACTTTACTAATGTTTAACTAATGCTTAATAATATGTTAGTTGAACATTTAAAACTGTCTTTACTCATGCTTTGTAATGCATTACTAATGGTGAATTCATGATGAGTTCATGAGGATTTAAGGATTAACTAATGCTGAAATTATGCTGAACCAATGCTTAACTAATGCTTAATAGTGTATAGTTATTATAAAGTGTTACCGTTTTTTTTTTTGTTTTTTTTTTACTGAAGTCTTCTTTTTTTCTGTGTAGCTGCAGAAACGTTTAAGTTGCACATTTTCTTGAGTCTTTCTACTGTACCAGCTACACTGTGGCCATTTACCAAAGTCCTCTTATTGCCTCATTGTAGCTGATTTATTTGCAGTTCTTTACTTTGGGCACAGAAAGACAGCACTGACATTTGATCCAAATTCTTGTGAATATCAATCAGAACTACCACCATAGTCCTCATCAAGTTTGGAGGCAGTTCAGGAGGTGAAAAAAATCTCCAAGATAGTTTGTACCAAACACCTTTACCTACCAAAAACTGATTTAACTTATAAATTGAGTCATTCAAAGCAGATACATTTGCAAAAAGGTGCACACAAAGTACACATGCCGTTGAAACCAGGCTATTTGCTGTGATGGGCTTTTGGAAGTGGTTACCATGGTGAAAATTAGCAAGCCAAACCGCCTGCGTTGATTACCCTTTCAGAGATATGGGGATACAAATAGCAGTAGTTAATCTTGTTTAGGGCACACAAATTCATTGTGACAGCTCGGCTGCTTCAACCCCGCAGACTGTCGCAGTGTAAATTGAATGGACTGATTGTAAAAGAGAGAAAGAAAAGGAGACTACTATAAGCAAAAAATAAATAAATAAATAAATGAAAAAAAGAAAAGCAAGAAATAGTTTGGGCTCTAGTTTGGTCTGAATGTAAATTGTTTGCTATAGTCTGAGCATTAATTTTTTTTTAAACTTAACTTTTAAAGTAGAAAACAGAACTTGGGCATTTGTATGCAACTGTGACTTGGCCAAAACGGTGACAGTGTAGGGGTAGCTTAGGGCAAAACACAGTCTCGCCATTTTTCATAATTAGCCAATAAACATGCAGGAAGATATTGGACCCATTAAAATACTTCACAGCCCAAGTAGGCAGGCACACAGAAACACACACACGCACACACACAAATACACTCACATATATTAAGTGCAACTCTGTGCAAAAATCTGCACAGAGTTGGACAGTGGCTTCAGTGCACACACAACAGGACAGGTAGCTCTCAGAGCCATTTAGAACAATTCAGTTGGAGTTCATAACTGAATAGCACCGCAGAAGAGAACATGCACTGGCTAACTTATCGCTGTAATGATTACATAGGTCATAGAGGATCATACATCTGAGAACGTAAAGCTCCCCCTGAGGGACACACACACCATATAGAAAACCGTATAAGTTACATTAAATTGAGGCATCAGTGTAGCGCAGTAAAGTGGATATTTAATCATAAATGTTGCAGAGAAGTGGTCCCTCTCCACAGTGCATATATGAGCCACAATAGCAGTGGAGCTCTCTAAGGGAAAAACATGGAAGAAAAAAAAGTGTAACCCACATACACATATTTAGAGATATAAAGAAGAGTAATTGTACAATATATGTGAATCCCTAACACAATCTATAACAGGTCTTTTCTTTTTTTTATGTTTTGGGAGTTGGAGCGGATCAGAATGAGCAAACTTAGATGACTTTGCTGTAAGTACACAATAGAGAAGCTCGTCTTGTGCCGAATGTTTGGAGAAGAAAGATCCACCAGCCATTATAGTCTTGCAGCTCTAATTACGTTGTCGGCCTAAAATATGTTTTCAGCAGTTGCTTCCTATTGTATCTCAGCAATTGTTTGGATTGCATTGCTTGTGTATACGTTTCTTCCCATTTGGCCTCAAACACAAATTGATTTTTGAACACTCTCCGTAATTTTCTATAATTTCCCATTCGATCGTTTGCTCCCTTAATGCAGACATGCGGCTGCGCTTCAAGTTTTCCTCAAGGAATTGCACGGCTGCTGCTGCACACACACACACACACACACACACACACACACACACACACACACACACACACACACACACACACACACACACACACACACACACACACACACACACACTAGATGATGTCTTTTGTTTCTTTTTTTCAGCTGAGACGTACATATGATACAAATGATTGTCTATCAGAAAAGGATTAAGGAGGATCTGAAAAGAGTGTAGTAAAACCGGGAAACTTCAGGGAAATAAAAAAGGCTGCAGCAAAAAGACTTTAATCTATATTTTAATCTCTTTACAGCTGCATGTTTTCATCATCATCTACTGAGCCTTGTAGTGACCTTTAACCTCTCTAACTCATTTAACTTTTTCAATACACATATTCCTTTGTGTTAGCACACAAGAATATTGCTTGTAGAGGCCATTAAATTACCTCCTTAAATGCAGCCAAACTATAAAGATCATATTAGCAGTGGAGATTAGAGGTAATTTCTCGACAACAGCTGAATTTGGTACTGATGTATAGGCTACTTGCTGAGTAGCTTACTTGCTTCTTGCTTAAATTAATTCTTTGTCTTCGGGGAACAGATTATTAAAAATATTTATTATTTGGAGCATCATCACTTGCAATAGCTGCACACAGCAGCCACATACAACGCTCATTTGCTGCTCATTCATGATCTCTGCAGAACAATCTGTCTCACTGCTCCCTTTTTGCTGATGTTATCATCACACACTCCGAATATTTCACCTCTTAAAAGACTAGTTTAATCTTCCTGGCAGCCTTTCTTCTTCCTTGTATTTACAACTTAATTCTGCTGTTCCCTGTTTCACAGAGCTGGCCACTTACTCAAACACCTCTATTTATAGACAGCCTGCTGTCTTATCTCGTATTTAAATCGCCTTCTTTAAAGTGCTCATACAAAACCATTGATAATTAGTTCAGTAAACTAGTTGAAAGATTAGCTGATTAATTACTTCATCATAGCCATTACTGCTCTCATTGATATGGCACTTATTTATCTGCAAACGTAGCGCTTTACACCAAGCAGTTAAAAAACAAGGGCAAAAATAAGAACATAGACTATTAAAAGACTGAAACTCGCTTCTGAAAAAGGTGTCTCTTTTATATGTGATTTAAAAGACTGAACAGAATTTGCAGCCCTAATCTCCTCGGGCAAGTCATTCCAAAGTCTGAGAGCCCTGACGGCGAAGGCTTTAAGTTTGGGGACATCCAGTAGCAAAAGGTCAGAAATATAACTTGGGGAAAGACCTTCCAGAGCTTTAAAAGTAAGTAACATATAAAATAAACTAATCTCATACTTTAGTGGTAGAAAACTTTATATTCATAATAAAGGTCCCTACTCTTAACTTTCCTGTACATTTTTTCCGTATTTGTATTCATGGCAGCACCGGAGCTTTATCTTTTGCTTTTGGCAACATTAAACAAAAGAAAGGTTTCTCTTAAACAGCCTTAAGATTGAAAGAATCTCCTGTCTGTCATGCTTGGTGTTAGATTTGGGTCAGTTTGATTGAGTTTTTCATGATAAAAGCTTAAGTGGGGAAGATACACAGATAATGTTTTGTGTTTTCACTGTATTGCAACGAACAGCGTCTCCAAGAATAACACTCACTGACACTGCAGGACTGCTAATGTTTGGTGCCTAAGCAGGAGGTATTGTGCTATCTATGTACCTCAAGCGATGAGGGTGCAGCACATCCTTAACCAAGTATTTTAGTTTCCTTTCATTAGCCTGTCAGGGACAATACTTGCTATGAATAGATTTTAGGAACGTTTGTTTCCAAAAACTGTGGGGCATCATTCCAGTACATGCTCCTATTAGTTTCCAAAACTCGTGCTTGTTATTACCCAGAGGGCACCCACAAAAATAAAAGATGGAATTGAACTGTATAATCAACAATCCCCAGGTATAATCACCAGGTATTAATTTTTATATTAAGAAGAAAAGCAATCAAATCTTGCTTCAAACAATTAGTATAATTTTAGTCACAGCACTAAGGCGATACATTTAAATATTTCAGATTTAGAAGAACACAACATAGAAGACACCACAGATGATTTCTGAGGTGTTAATGGCTCAGCATGTGTGCATGTTTTCAACCTTGTCCACAGGAGACTTGGTTTCTACTTGGTGCACATCATCTTTCGTTGCTGACAGAATTGTGTCGGTGTATCCAGCACTGGCCTGTTTCCCACGAATATTATATTAGAACTTCTTCCATTCCTCAAATGGAAAAACTGTCCTTACTTGTTCCAAACCAGTGGACCAGCTGGCAAGATGCAAGGTCCAAACCACCACTTACTGCTTAAGTGTTCGGTGTGACTGCGGCAGTGGAAACAAGTTTTTTGCAAACAAATTACATTCATGTGCAACTGCTTTTGAATTTGAAAAAAAAACGTGTTTTAAAGAGACCATTTTGTCAGCAAAATTCCATTTTTCTGCTCTTTTTTCACTGAACTTCAACATTGAATGTACCTCCAAAATGTTAACAGCAAAAGCTTTTCATTGTGTTTTTCTTCAGTATTCATACTTTTCCCTGAAAGCTGCCACTGAATGGAAATCAACAGGGCACTGAGGTCATATGTAGGGAGCCGTGTTTGTGGTTAGCTCTTCTGTTTCGCTACTTACGTGAAAGGGAAATAAGTAAGTAAAATAAAGCTTACCAGTCAATTGACCTCTAACCTGTTTTTGGTCAATCTAAAATCACATATTGGATGTTTTTGTAAGACTTTTGACATTGAATACTTTGAAATGAAACATCCTTCACAGCATCACATAATCAAACTGTCCAGAGCTTCCATTTTTCTTAAAACCTTTTAACTTGAAGTTTTGAAATGAAAATCCAGAAATCAAGGATAAAATGAAAGTGCAAGGATTTTTCCATATTCAAATCAGACCACTCATATCATTGATGAACTATTAGCCTTTTCTATCAGTACATAACAGACGTAGGTGTGTGGCATCTTATTAGAGCATACTCTCAAAAAAAATCCATGCATATATGTTGCACATGCACAGTTGTTTACTTTGATGAAATTTGGCTGACATTTGAAGAGGCTGACATAACATCCTGATGGCCGTGAAGGGCCAGAAGACTATGTCCAAGATCAGAATGACTCAAGTTATGTTTACCTCGCTCATATTTCTTTGACCGAGTTTTCACCTCAAAAACATCAAGTAAAATGGTTAAATCAAGGTCAGTGAAGTTAGTATTACCAAAAAAAAGGAAAAAAGAGAGACTGTGAGTGTCTTTACATTATAAAATTAGTATATTTAATGACGAAAATGTGAAAGTTAATAGACATACTCTCAAATGTGCAGATAAATAATGATAATATCACCATCTTCATCTCTTGGTGTAACCGGTCCCCCTGGAGATGTTGACGCATCTGGTGGCATCAGTGGGTTTATACCAGGCCCTCCAGCATACCAGGGAGGTGAACTGTCTCATGTGGAGAAGGCCTACGAGCATGGCAACTTTTAAGTTTAAAAGGTCGTTCTCTATTTTACACACGTCTCCAAAAATATCCTTTCTGTTCAACTATGCTGAATCTTTAATTGTTTCTTGAGAAACATATTTTCTGCCAGACGATTTCTGTTTGTGACTTATCAGAAACATGTTTGTAATCAACATTTATTTGCAATTTCTTGTACTGATTTCCAATTGTTGCTCTTTTTCAGCCAACCAATCATATATTATAAGGTGTAAGTAAGTAAGACAATGGAGAAGTAGCTTCAAATATGTTGCAAAAGTGTATATTGTAACCCAAAGCGTGATATTTTGCCATACATAACCATGTAGTTTTGGTGCCCAAACCTAACCGCCCTTTCTGGGTTGAAGTCGTGCGCCAGATGTGTGCCACCATCACCCACCTACCCTCCTAAAATGGATATTGTGAGCCTTTGAAAGTGGAAATTTGTCACATTGTTACATTTCCTTCAAAACGCAGTTGTATTAAAGTGCTTCTTTGGAGACTGATAGCTTATATTTTTGTCATTTTCTGCCAAATCCTCAATCTGAGGTTTATCATGGTGACTGTAATGAGTGAAGCAGAAGAGTGAGCAGATCTTGTCTCTGTGGAGCAGCTTTGTCCTGTCTTTACCCCCAAACCTCAGGTGGCCCAATCAAGCACTGGGCCTTTGAAGTGTAACTGACTGCAGGCCTTCACACTCTCCTCTGTGTGTGTGTTTCTGTGTGAATAGTTTGGGTGTGAACCAGTACACACTTGCGTCTGCATCTGGAAACATAATAGTGTGCGAGTGTGCCTGTGAGTGTGATGCTGTGTGTCGACGCATCCTCTCCTCACGGCAGAAGCATTAAGCAAAGGATAACAGTTGTCCAAATGATCTGTTTCCCTCGACAACAGCGATCAAAAGAAAAGTGAAGTGGCTGAGTTTCTTCTCTTTGACACTGTGAGCTCACCATGATAAATGTGTTCTTGATTACTAAAAACATCAACAACAAAACCAGGTTTACAGCTGTTTTCAACTTTCAAAGCCTGGTGACCCCCAGGACCCAGCTAGTTGGGTGTGCACTTTAAGGCAATCTATTCTGGGCCAGTTCTTTACTATATGCTGCAATATTTTCTGTAGTATTTCTCCCTTAGATTCACTAACAGATGCCTCCTGTAGCAATGACGAGTGGGTCACTCTGTGAAAAACAGTTAATGCCTCCCACTTCACGCCTGCAGTTTTTTTTAAAATGTTGTACAATAACTTCAGTATGTTCAATGAAGCAATTTAAAAATTTACCATCATACAATCAATCATTTCACATGAAATCTTCAGGGAAAAACCACATTTGGGCACTGCTACGAGCACATTTTTGCTCCCAAATCAACCAACTTAAAGTCAAAATCAATATCTTGGAATGAATCATAGCTTCAGCAGCAAAACTATGCCAGTTTAAAGTCCAAACAAAGAGTAACAGAAACAAACACTGGTACACTGGATGTAAGAGCTTCACCAGAGCCAACTCTAAAAGGTGTATTCTAGATAAAGCTTCAAAGGTCATATCACCATGTCAGATAAATCGGTAATCAAAATAAGTTATAGCATATGCAAGATAAAAATATTATCTGCATTTTTATACCTGACTCATTTTCCAAAAAGGATTAGCTTTACATCAGAAATCTATTTTAATACAGCATACAAACATAAAACAAATATCTGGCTGTTTTCTGGGTTGCTAGAAGGATGACTACTGCCTCAGAGACTGCCCCCACACATACTTAAAAATCTCATTATTTTGCAGCCAGCCGAAATGTAAATTGTACTATGCTCTGAGAAACCCCTCAAAATGTGCTAGGACTGAGGAGTAACCCTTGGTTTGCTGCTATTATTGGACTGGCATGTATGCTGGCTTTTATTGGCATATGGCACTGCTGAAAACCTCCACTGTTATTCTAGTGGAATTATATTATTGGATATTTCAAAAACGGTATCACTTGTGTTCCACAATTTGGACAATCAAAGGCACCACATTTCATCTGAATAATCTGAAGCATGATCAGTGTGGCTGATATTTATTTTTAGCCACTAAAAAGTATAAACACTTCTGTAACTTTACTTATAACCAGGGGGAAACCTGTCACCAAAGTGAGGAACTTGGATTGGCACGTCAGTGGCGTATTATGCTCTGCTCAAGTATGTATTCCTCTGTCTTAATGAAATTTCAAATAAAAAGAATAAAAGATTAATTTGCCAGTAATGTATCCACCGCATTTGGTAAAACAATGTGTAAAGAAATAAATATTATAGTTAAATGATTCTACATTGAGTCATTGCTTAGTCATAGCCACTAGTAGTAGGGTTCTGGGGTTGATAAGATGGAAGGTGCATTATTTTTATTTTTACAGTCTTGCTACCCTCAACTCTCTTGGCCCCTGTCACCTACAGTATCCTTTTTTTTTAGTAATGAAAAGTTTCCTATAGCATCATATTTTCTTTTGGTATCGTATATATTGTCTCTTGGCCTCCTGATCTGTTGGGGTGGGAAGGTTTGGAATGGATGCAGGCAGTACGTCTTACTTGATCAAAATAAATTTCAAATCTAGGTCTCAGCCAACAGCAACACGGTAAAAGTGTGGATCTGCTATGAGTGATGACGCTGTGCAGTCAGAGTAGTGATCTTGGTTTACATATAACTTGATTTATGTGCACCAATGAGACTCTGTCAGTGTCAGCATGTGGTTTATTATGCTGCTTATCTTTGTCACAAAAAAATGTTTAACAAAGTGTTGTTCAAATTGTAATTCCAGATGGTTTTTTTTTTTTTTAACTCTGTATGAATAAACTAGTCACAGCAAAAAAAAATGATAGTAATAATCAACAGCCTCCTTGAAAATTTTAATCAGTCTGTCCTTGAATAAAGTACTCAAGAACAACAAACTGATATTGTTGGAAATATTGACAATATCTTAATTCATCATGTTAAATGAGCAATTAATGCAAGCAAAATGGACTCTCCAAAAAGAAGCTTCCTCTGGTTCGTTAAACATCCCTTGATTGTGTAGTTAGTGACAAATACATTCCAGTGAAACACCTTTCAATAACTGTCTTTCAATAAAATGCACAAAGCTGACAAAGGAGGGAGACTGCATCAAGGCCAGACAGGGCCCTTGGGCTACACTGTGTAGAAATACTCCACTGAGTTTGTGGCTTAAGAGGCTTTTATTTTACCTCTCTGACGTCAGCTCCCTGGCCACGTCTGCTTGACAGATAAAGGAGTGCACTGAGAGAGAGGGAGGGAGAGAGAGAGTTCTTTTCACACTCTTGATCCTCCAGATACCACTCACACCAGGGATGGGATGTGTGCATTTGGGGCTGGAGTGGTTTTTCTCCGAAGCAGAACCCGCCAGAATCAGAAACCAATCAGAAATGGCCATGTCTGCCCCCTGAGAGGTTCGATCCTATCAAACAGTAGAGAGGGCCATATGGCAGTAACCCTTTCAGACTCTGGAGTGTACTGTGATTAGGCACAAGCCAGTACTCTCACATACATTAGATGCTCTTTGCAATTATTATACAAAACATGGGTAACAGAGAGCGATAGTATTTCCCCACTTGAATGACTTTATCTTCTGTTCCTTAAGGCTGCAGCACTCGTGGCTATATCAGGGGGAAGATATAACAAAATGAACAAAACACAGTGTAAACATTTCAGCAAAAAAAAAAAATTAACCATACTAAAAGATACAAAAGGCATGATCCTTTTTTTGGGGGGCGAATGACAGTTAGCAACTTTAGCCAACTTTGAAGGAGGTGTGGTAATCAACACTTGAGTGCAAACCAAGACAATGAGCAGAGCTGCAAAACTAATCTGTTCACATTTCAGCAAAGATAACAAGCAGAACAAAAATGTACAAATATTTGTTCTTTGCGATTATGAATCATGTAAAATAATGCATTATATTTACCTTTATTTTTCAAGAACATGTCAGTGGAATTACTGGATTGCTTCAAGGAATAGTTGAGCATTTTTGAGACATACATTCTATGATAAATCTAAAACTACAACCAGCCACTGGTTGACGTAAAACAGCTAGCCTGTCCATAAGTATGACAAATAATAACCACTCTACAGCTCATTAAAGTCTTATAGTATGTCTACACAGAAAGCCTTTCAGCCTTGTTTCACGTGTGTCTGATGGAAGAGATATGCTCATGTTTTAATCAGTCCAGCTGTCCTACACAATCAGCATAACCACTGCCAATTTATCTGCATTACATACCGGCGGTGCATATTTTTACACTTTAAACCATTGTTTTTAGCTTTTGTATATCCATAACTGCAGCAAAATTTAACTGGGCTTTGTGTTTTTAAAGATGCAGGTGACTTGATCTTAAAAAGCTTTTTTGAAAAGTTGGTCTCTCTCCTGAGGCCCCAGCTCTGTGAACCAATCGTGTTTGATGAGCAGTAGGGCTCTGTGGTATGAAATGAGCTATGTACACCAAAGCAGTTTACCAAAATCTGTTTCTGAGGATACAAATAATTGAGAATTTGTTGATTCTTTATCCCTACCAGATCCGTTCCAAAGACTCTACTGCTGTGCTTCTGATGCTTTTGTGTTCTCAGCCAAGCTTCAAGCTAGTTGGTGATGAGTTGGTGATTATCAACTTGCTGAAGCTCAAAAATTGTCCCCTTCATTTGGAACGATTGAAAAATCACTCATACATATTAATGTGTTCATAATATGAATTCATGGGTATTTGTTTTTGTGCGTCACCAATCATTTTAATTATTAATACTGCTGTATGATAATTTAGAAATCTATAGTACAGCATATATAGTCTTGACATATTTAAATAAATGTCTAATACAGAGTTTTGATACTCTTATATTTTGTCAATTTTGACTCCAGATTTGACTTTTGACAGGAAATACAATGCATACTCCAACCAGAAGGGAGAATGAAAGAGTCCTCAGGAGGGAGGTCCGAGGTGCTACAGTTGGATCCTCTCACTATAATTCATAGCTGTGCATGAAAGGCTCCTTTGTGGACACAAATGGGACAACAATACTGCTACTCCTCTGCTCAGGTGCTGCTCACACTGCACTTTCTATGTAGGCATGGCTATACTGTCACCAAGAGGTTGCCAAGAAACAGCAGAGATTCCAGGAAATGACTGTCCAGTAAATTGTGTGCATTTTGTTACTCTTGGATAAAGGCGCTTTTGCTGTTTCTCTCTGTATCCAGTTTCAGTGCCTACCCAAGATAACTCCATCCATCCATCCATCCATCCATCCATCCATCCATCCATCCATCCATCCATCCATCCATCCATCCATCCATCCATTTTGCATTTTGTCAGCTTGCCATTGATGAAATTAGATCATAATTAATGAGATACAACCTCATTTGCATTTTTAATCAACTGGGAAAGCCTGCTGGTGATATCTATAGGTAAAAATGACTTCCTGTATATACAGGCTTCCAATAAAAATGTATGTAAAAATATGTGCTGTAGCGTAATAAGGAGCAGAACCACAGTACTGAGGGGAACATCCCAAAGCAATACACAGAAAATCCAGAGCCCTTTTTACACTGTTGTACATTTGTTAGGAAACCATTTACATTTATTTACATCAATAACAATACATATTGTTTGTCGATTTTCCAAACATAGATTCACAAGCTAGTTTAGTGCATCATAAAGACTGAACCACAGGGGAACACCAACATTTACAGGAACTTATTTTTCAAGGCTATTTCTCAATCTTTTTTTCTTATACTCTGAGACAGAAATCTCCTCTTCAGCAGCACTTGGATGTTCCAGACACTCCAGAGCTAGTCATATTGATATTCTGAAGGTTTTTATGAAGTTGTTTGTTGACATATCATTCAGAGCCTGATTTATCTGATATTTTGGTCAAAAACAAGGAAAAAATGCATCTTTTTTAGGGGTTGAGAGTAATTTGTATTTTATGGAAAGATTTTTAAACGAGGGTTGTCCAAATCCATAAAGGTAATAACTTTGATGTCAATGATTTAACAAACTGAAACATGAATTGTGAACCAGGCTTTATTTAATGTTTTGATTTCTGTTGTGGAAAAAAATCCAAATAAATCCTCTTATCATTCCTGTAAAAATTAGCTTTACATGTCCACCCAACACATACCAAAATAAACTGAAAACTGTTCTTTAGCTTACATTGGTGCTCTTGGTATCTTTTGAAAGGCAACATTGAAGTTTTTTCAACAACCGTCAGAATCGCTCCAAGTGCTACTGGCATTGAAAGAGTGTTTTTTGGAGGGAGTGGAAGTTTCACCCAAATTTTGTATTTTACTTTATACAGACGGATTCCCGCAGATGATGTTGGAACTTATTACCTGGAAAGCACAATGGGAACACAGCATGAAGCCTTACCAAGTCCAAGCTCCAATTTTATAACAATACCACACAGAATGAACATTGTGCACGTTTTTCAAAGGGTATGTCTCAGTGGCTTCCACTAAAGACCATTTGAAGACTCCAAAGAACTATGGTCACATATAATAGGATAACAAGGCTATTAGTCTTACTTGTACAGTCATAATTTTAGGCTTCAATTAAGGGTGACACCTGGAGATATCCTTATTGAAACGGAAATTTGTGCAAATGAAAGAGTAAAAACAAATGCTATTGTAAAAAGGCAGTTAGTAAGTAACACACACCTAACTACGCTTACGTGCTTTACATTTTCTACACTTTATTGCCAACATGACTTATCTCTAAACCTCACGTTATGCCTTTTGTGCATGGACAAAAGTAGTTTTCTCCACGCAGGGACTTTTAGTTGTTGCTCTGAAGCTACCCACTGAAGCAGCATCTTCTTGTAGCAGCATGTATGTAGTACAGCTGTTAATGCTGTGCTGCATCTGGCAGCCAATCACTGAAGAGGGCCTGAGTATTTAAGCTGCAGTCCCTCCTCTGCTTCTCCCTCTGCTCGCAACTGCGTCACTTCCGTGTGGCAGGTATGTCTGCTCCTGCTCTCACTGTTAGGGTTTCTTCGCTGGTATACTTAGGGCATTTGTTTTCTGCCATAGAGCGACTGGTGTCCCCGTTTGGTGCACTCTTCCAGTCGTGTGTGTAGTGCGCGAGTCACCCGCTCCTGGCTGCACTGGTATGTGGCCTTTCTCGTACCGTGTTCTTGTGTATGCTATCACCTGGCTAACCCTCCTGTGGTCGCAGGAAATGTGCCGAGCTGCCTGGGTTCTCGTCCTCTCTCCTCGCATGCGTGTGTCTGTTTGTATGCTTGCTGTGACTGACAGGTACGCACACTTCTAAATACAGCTACTGCTGTGTGCTAGCATTTAGTATAGTAATGCTAATGTCATTTTTAGCAAGCCTCAGTGCTCGTGCGTGCTGCTGATGTCAGCCGATTGGGACCTCTGCGGCTTTGTCTCTGCTGCTTTGTCTCTACTGTGTCTCCTACCGCCGACTGATTGTGCAGTGTGGACCTCTGCTCTGCCATCTGCAGAGTTCTAATGATTGCCTGTGTATGCGCATATGGATCGTGTACACTGTATTTAATTAGTTCAGTTTTAATGGTATGATTGAGAACGATATCATTTTCATTTGTATTATTTTGTTTACTGATTTATTGTTTGTTTACTTCGCTTATTTTGGGCCTTTAGTGTTCTGTGTAATTTATATAGTTCAACGTGAACCCGTTTCATTAGTATACTTTGTTGTGTTTGTTTTGTTTTGTTTCCCTCAGTAATTTATTTTGTTTTACTTTACAGTTGCTGGTGGTGTTCGGGTGGTGGCATCCCCCTCCTTTGGTGTGCTGTGCTGCTGGGTACTGGTTCACATCCAGCGTGGATGTCACGAGTGCTTGGGGTGATTTCTTTTATATTGTTTTGGGGTACTTCCTTATCCTCCACTGGCCCCATCCACCTGTCGGCCAGCAACTGATTACATTTCTTTTTCTTTGGCCCCTGGTGTGAATGGTGTTTGTCTGTTTTTAATCTGTTCTTTTAGAAAATTATAATAAATTATTTTGATTTTTTTATCCACACCTCTTGTAGTAACCGAACTTGTGTGCCTCCAGTGTTAAAGAGAACAATAATTCCCTGGGTGTGGCGTTGTCGGACATCTGACTTTATTTTGAACTTGTACAATGTATATTGTGTACATGTAGAGTCGCGCTGCGACATTTTCACAAAAAGAAATTCATTGGCTATATGATGAGTTATCAGTACAGTTGGTTGCAAATCTTTACATGCAAGAAGAGGGGCAGGCATTTCCTTTTAGTGCAGAATCTCTTTTGCTTTTATGGGCTGTGGACATTCATTGAAAGCTCCTATAGGCTCAGCTGAGGTGCCAATCGAAAGGTCAGATTTCAGGTGCCAGTTTAAAATCAAATATCAGAAATGTTTAAATAAAATCTGCAGTTACGGTGGAAGAACATGCAAATCTGAAATGATGCATAAGCATACCATGGGTATTTACATTTATGTAACGATGTGTTTTGGAATTTATATGTTCCTGGACTGAATTGTGACCTTCACCAATGTAACAGGAGTGATTTCTGTGGAAATCTTATCTATTGTTGGTTTAATATGAGGCTTCAAAGGTGAACAGCCTCAATTTTGTAATTGATTACTTGCTTGCTTGTTGGTGGTCTGACAGTGGCCTTCATTTTACTTGCTGTTGTGAGTGTATCATTAAATGGTTTGTACCAATCAAATCACAAGATACTTAGCTTCCCAACAGTGTGGCAATTGAATTCATAGCATCATTTTGTACTTGGGATTGTTGGCAAACTTTCTGAAAATCTGTACTGTACAAAGTAAATCAATAACTTGGTGTTTAATAGTGATATCTTTTAGTTTAATTTTTTTACTATGTTGACCTCTAGTGTCTCCAGTTAAAGCATGTTTGTCTGCATTGCATCGAAGTGATACAGATACAGGGTTTGAGGTAAAATTTGGTTAAGATGAACAATGTGCGATTGTAAGCAGTGACTAATTCTCTAAGGTTGGATTGATGAATCTCAAAATGCTGTTAATCTTCACTGACTCAAAAACAGGCTCCCCGTGCTAATCAGAGATAATGTAGTCTTGTGTTTTCCATCTACTAGAGAAGAATTACATAGGGCAGTCATTTAGGTTGTTGGTTGATTAAGCACTTTGGGTTACCGGGTCGCATTCAGGACACCAAAGCTAAATAAAGATAAGTCCTATTTAAATTCTTCATTTTTGTAACTAAGTCTGAGGTATGAATATTGATAAGGGCTGGGATGAGATTTTTCTCCAGTTCTGGCAGTTTGTTTTCCCTCATGTCCTAAACAATGTTTATTACAAGCCTTCATTAATTCTTCAAAATCCCCAATTCAGTTCTGCTTCCTCATCTGCCTCTTGTCCTGTTTGCACTTATGTTGCACTTTTATCATTTTATTTTTATGTTTTAACACTGATCATTACCGTCATGAATGAGAATCTCACCTGACTCAAGTGTAACTTTCATTTCTTACAGCTCTGAGGCTGCATTTGGAGGTCTGAGTCCATCTTTTTTTGCGACAGACCTTAACTGCTCTTTTTGCTGACCAAACCTTTATGAAAGTTATTAAATGTGTAAGCAGATTAGAAATATTAATTCTCTGTTGTTTGAAGTGATGGACAGCCCCAAGGTGGCAGATTGTGTTTGTTCATTTTCTTGTTCAATTTGTTGTTAATTTTCTTCTTTCAAATCTCTCTGGCGATGCACATGTGTGTGTTTGTACACAAGTGTGCTTATGTGTGTGGCAAAGGCCTATCTCTCCTGAGATGGTTGGAGATGGAAGTAGTTGTTTGTTTTTGTTCTCTACCCTCCTTTTTTCCTCTCCTTCCCTTCCTCTAGGAGAAGACGACCGGGTACTGTACCACCCGCTAATCAGCAGTGCTGAGATTAACTCCGTGGAAAACCAAACAAACAAAGAGCGGGAGAGATTTTTCTTTCCCGCCTGGACTTGGCAAGAACTCCTCCCTTCCCTGGATCCCTCATTCCTTGTCCGAACGGAGACGAGAGGGAGAGTAGAACAAAGGAGTAAGCATCCCTTTGTTGGGATTAAGTGAGAAGAGAAAGGCTCTTGTCTTTGAGGCACTGGGCGCATGTTTCCCCATCTAATTTAATAATGCGCCTTTGTGCCTTTGGGATATCTTGTGTGCGTGATTTTTTTTTTTTCCCGTGTGTGTTTTGTTTGAAGTGCAAACCTCACACTTATGAAATATCCTGGTCATGCTGATATGTTGGTATCTTATAGCATGACGAGAGACAAAGTGATTCTAAGTAATCCACTCTGACCTGTGAAATGGCACGGAGAGCTTTGGACACACGTTTTTACAAGAATCTGTGTGTCATTTTATGCACGTGTTTGTTTGCGATAACAAAGGCTGTAAATATAATAACTGCTATCTGCAGTGTGGCATATCCTTATTTATGTGGTTTGATTGGATTTGGAATGCCTTTGTTAATTTTTATTCATTTACAGTTTGGGCATTTGTGAAACATAATGCATGACATTAGTGCTCCCTCGATATCTCTGCAGTGTCACACAGTTCATACACTTACAGTTCACTCACATGGTCATATTCTTTGTATGTATATGCATATATGTGCATGTCAAGTTTGTGAATATGTGCATGTTTTTGCATACAAGCATGCTTATACTGTATGCAACTTCCCTTAATAGATTCAGCTCCTGAGAGAATCATTACGATGGCAACATCTGTCACAGCCATAGCTGGTGTCACATTTAATTCCTTCCTGTGCGCATAGTCTTCATCTAAGAGCTTTCTTGTCTTCCATAAAGTTGCCTCTAATCTGATACGACATGATAGCTGTGATTAAAGTAATATCGCTCCATCCCCTCAGTCTCAGGGTCAGTCGTTCTTTGAAGAAAAGGGAGGGGCAGACGGTATTCATTATGTCTCGAGCACACTATTCTGAACATATTTAGATTGAGGAAGGGATTTGCAGACGTAGAAAAGATTTGATGGGGATAATCAATTTAGCTGCAAATCCAAATGGCCTTACAGGTGACAGGATGGGTCTATTGACCTT
Organism: Acanthochromis polyacanthus; assembly: GCF_021347895.1. Lineage (NCBI taxonomy): Eukaryota > Metazoa > Chordata > Actinopteri > Pomacentridae > Acanthochromis > Acanthochromis polyacanthus. The sequence continues at coordinate 16,817,764 of NC_067125.1, read as the reverse complement.
GTGTCAAGCTGAAAATCACTTAAAATTAAGCATTTGAGATCTCAGGGGCTTCAAGAACGTATCAGAGATAAGAGTCACTTTGTCTGTGTCTGAGTGCCATACTTCAGAATGAATTTTGCAGTTTTACAGTAATCTTCTATAACACCACAAATCAATAGAGCCTTAACTAAACCCTAAAGGCGATGCTCATTGCTATTGGCTCTTCCTGATTGATTGGGCTGGTTCCGAATGTTTTGGGCTCGGCCTGTTTGTATCCTACCCGCCAAAGGTTCATGACTGGTCTATTTATTTACATTGATTTTATTCATCTTTTATGTGTCTTCTCTGCATGTACAGTATGTTTGTTTGGGCCCAAGGCAAACTTATTAGGTTTCTTTGTGTTGACTGACCGACACAAAAATAAATCCCGATCAAACATGGAATATGAAACATTGCTCACTTCATCAATCTGTTTTATGGTCATTTGGATTTGTAGCTAAGAGATATAAAATTGTTGGACAATGTTTATGTGAAAGGTGTTTTTTCAGCTCTCTGTTATGCTTTTGGACCAATATTGATGCTAAAAATCTTAAGAAAATTGCTTCACACAATGTTCCATTTATTACCTCCGCCAGGAGGATATGTAATCACCGGAGTTTGTTTGTCTGTCTGTGTGTGTGTGTGTGTGTGTGTGTGTGTGTGTCTGTTTGTCTGTTAACAGCATAACTCAAAAAGTCATGGACGGATTTTCACCAAATTTTTACAGGATGTCTGGAAGAGCACAAGTAAGAATCGATTAGATTTTGGAGGTGATCTCTCAAAATCCTGGATCCAGACGGTGATCCGGATCACCTCCAAAATCTAATCGATTCTTACTTGTGCTCTTCCAGACATCCTGTAAAAATTTGGTGAAAATCCGTCCATGACTTTTTGAGTTATGCTGTTAACAGACACAGACACAGACACACAGACACACACACACACACGGCATGGCGGAGGTATGCGCTCTCCGAGTGCTTTTCTAGTCTGTTCATGTGATGGCATGCTTGGGCCATGTTGAAAGGGACCCAAACTATTGAGATTGCTGTTGTGACTTGTACAGAAATGTGATCAGGGTGCCCCTGCAGATTTGAAGCATGCTCAGATTAACAGTAAAGGAGGGCATGTCTGAAACAAGCTTAAGAATGAGAGGAGGAAGAAAGAGAAAAGACAGCATGAGATGAGAAAAAGATGAAATGAGAGTGCTGAGTACTGAGCCCAAGAGTCAAACTGCCTTTCCCCAAACAACCTGCGACATGTAGAGATCGATAATCACACCAACATTTTACTCTTAGCACAAGTATTTGTCTTCTGTCACCTCCACACGTATACACACACACATATAGACTCGTTCACAGACAAATAAACACTGTGTGACACCTCTGAACCCGCTGCAAGAGTAAATTAGTTCTTTCCTTCAGGGTAAAACTCCAGAGTGAAAAAGTGTTTACAAGTGTATGCCGGCTCTTTGCGAATGTGTATCTTGTGTGTGTCCGAGCGTGCTTCCGCATATGTGCATATTCGCTGTGGCTCTCGGGGGCAGCAAAACACAGGTCCTGACCCTGTCACTGTGTGGGAGTAGGGAATAGCAGGAAGCAATGGAGCTGGAGACAGAAATCAGAACAAGACTTGCAAGAAGCCCCCGTGGACTTTTTACAGCCAGCAAGAGAACAGGCCTGCGGCTCGACAAAATATGACACAAACACACACCACCCCGAACACGAGACAAACTGTGAAAGAGAAGAGTTCATTGTTTCATATGTTATCATTGTGTCTGGATGGCACTAAGAGCAAAAGACTGTCTGAAATACCAAGAAGAATACGGAAGATGTGAACAAAACATGTTAATCATCTCCTGGCAGTCCTTTAGAGAAGACTGGCCTCATTCTGTCCTGTGTGTGTAAATGTATTCACACGCTACATATATGTGTGGGTGTGTGTACAGAGATGGTCATGGCATATAGAACAAGTAATGAATTAAACAAAACCTCAGTTGAAGTGTTTAAGTGAGGTGCTAAGTGCTAAAATATGCATTTTGACTGGTCTGTATTTTGTTTCTAAGTGCGAGTCCTCAAGTGTGTGTGTGTGTGTGAAGTATTTATGGTTGTGCAGCTCTTCTCTTGCACCACAAACACTGTCTTACCTTTATCTTTGCTAAACAACTCGACATACAGTAGTAGTGCATCCACCAGCATGATCTGAATGACTTTAGTTGAATCTATTCAGCGACATCTGTCCACCACTTCAAATCAAACAAAAACTACAAAAGCAGTAAAAAAATAAATATGGGAGGCACACTGTGGTTCCACCAGTTTTATAGAAGGTTCAACACTAACTAAACCAATTCAAGTGAATATGGTATGTATAGTGTATGATAAGCAATATCACCAAGCCATAGTAGTGGGTGAAGCCCTCTCATGTGGACATGGATGTCATCAAGATTGACAAAAGTGGCAAAAATAATGTAAACTAAACTGCAGAAACAGACATGTTTTTTTTCCTCTTTTCTTTAAATGAGTCATTATAGCTTGTGTGCCTTTAAGGTACATACATTTAAAATCATGATTCTTTCTTGTGCCGTCAAAGGTAAAATTAAAGGTCAAGTTTGCTCCAATAATTACTTACATGCTACAATTTATGCTGACTTTTGCCAGCTTCAGAGTAAATCGATATTCCTTCACATTTAGGCCTAATAACCTCTAATATCAATGGTTTTGTAAAACTGAAAGTGGAAAAAGCCTACTCCGTTCAATGTTTTGCCTTCTGTCGCCGAGTTGGCCTTTAGGCAAGACATTTAAATGTTTCAGGTCTTGTTTGGCTTCCCTGTTATCATGGACACTATACATAGATGAGCTGTTAATTAGGGTTAAGTGGTCTGCTCTGCCTTGCGCTACATTACAAATGAAATTAGGAAACATCAGGCTTCGAGAGATGATGCACACGAGTTTGTCCATGGATAAACATTAACTGCCGTGCATATGAGCGAGTATGTAAATATGTGTTGTATATACCGTCCACAAGCACATGCATGTAGGGAGCAGCTATGCATGAATTCACAAACGCAGATACACAGAAGTAGTTCTCTTCTTGAGCCTGACCCTGTGAGCTGTGTGATGTGAATGTGTTATGACACTCTCTGCAGGCATGCAAAATTAAAGAGGGACTCCCACAGGAGGTACCATACTTAATCTGTGATTTCCGCTGCTTCATATATGCCAGGACGTGGAGAGCTGCTGCTTGAAACACCGCCACATGCACTTTTGCACACACACATAGACATTTACATTAAGTTGTACCAGTGAAAATGTAGAGTTTGCAATATGTGTCTTTGCTTTTTCTGTAACAAGCAGCAAGTCTTGATTTTATCGTTAGGCTGTACATGATAGACATTTCATCTGAGGACTGTTTAATCTGTTGTACTCTTTCTTTGTCCTTAAGTAATTCACCATTCTTTATCCAACACACACAGATACACTCAACAAAATTATAAACGCAACACTTGTTTTTGCTCCCATTTTTTATGAGATGAACTCAAAGATCTAAATCTTTTTCCACAAACACAATATCACCATTTCTCTCAAATATTGTTCACAAATCTGTCTAAATCTGTGATAGTGAGCACTTCTCCTTTGCTGAGATAATCCATCCCTCCTCACAGGTGTGCCATATGAAGATGCTGATTAGACACCATGATTAGTGCACAGGTGTGCCTTAGACTGCCCACAATAAAAGGCCACTGTGAAAGGTTCAGTTTTATTACACAGCACAATGCCACAGATGGCACAAGATTTGAGGGAGCGTGCAATTGGCATACTGACAGCAGGAATGTCAACCAGAGCTGTTGCTGGTGTATTGAATGTTCATTTCTCTACCATAAGCCAAGTCCAAAGGCGTTTCAGAGAATTTGGCAGTACATCCAACCAGCCTCACAACCGCAGACCACGTGTAATCACACCAGCCCAGGACCTCCACATCCAGCATGTTCACCTTCAAGATGGTCTGAGACCAGCCACTCAGACAGCTGCTGAAACAATCGGTTTGCATAACCAAAGAATTTCTGCACAAACTGTCAGAAACCGTCTCAGGGAAGCTCATTTGCATGCTCGTTGTCCTCATCGGGGTCTTGACCTGACTCCAGTTCGTTGCCATTGAAGAGGAGTGGACCCCCCCCACACACACACACCAAAAAAATACAACTGCACCTTTCAGAGTGGCCTTTTATTGTGGGCAGTCTAAGGCACACCTGTGCACTAATCATAGTGTCTAATCAGCATCTTGATATGGCACACCTGTGAGGTGGGATGGATTATCTCAGCAAAGGAGAAGTGCTCACTATCACAGATTTAGACAGATTTGTGAACAATATTTGAGAGAAATTGTGATATTGTGTATGTGGAAAAAGTTTTAGATCTTTGAGTTCATCTCATAAAAATGGGAGAAAAAACAAAAGTGTTGCGTTTATATTTTTGTTGAGTGTGTGTTATGGCATGCCGTTTAGGAAATTATATATTGAATGAAAGTCGATATATATAATGAAAGTCGATATATATTGAATGAAACTTGATATATATTGAATGAAAGTCGAGATATATATATATATAATGAACGTCGATATATATATATATATATATATATATATATATATAATGAACGTCGATATATATATAATGAAAGTCGATATATATGTTGAATGAAAGTCGGAATATATGGAATGAAAGTCGGAATATAGAATGTTCAGATTTTCATTCCATCTATTCAAAGTTTCATTCCATATATTCAGACTTTTTCCTACTGAGCCCTGGAAGGACATGGCAAACAAAAACAGGAACCTTATTGGACATTTGCTCTTCAGATGAGCTCTTCTGTGATTATCTATCTGTCTTCATGGTTGTCACAGGGCACGGCGACTACGTTTGAGAAAACAGGTAATTTTTAGAGATGTTTTGATTCTGAACACTGAACGTGTTAGCATTAGCTTAGCTACTTAGCTTCGACTACATTTGCATCCGTACATAGCTTAAAGGTTAAACACATGCACCATATGTTGATGATAATGATAATATCTATGTTTATCTTTATAGCTGGTCTTAAGGCTAATTATGAGGCAGAGGTCAGCTGCTACCTGGACACATCCATGATCACGCCACTGGTGGGACACAATTGTACTGGATTTCAGCTGAAGGCTGCTGTTCTGTCCAAACTGAGACATTTTTATTGTGACATACCCTCCACTGTTTTTAGCTTTTGATTCAATAAAATTTTTTGAGATGAGGAAATCACTATTGCATGTTTCTAGTTAAATACCCTACTTTTATGATATATCACTACAGCATGCACTTTTTATATTTTCCATCAATTTCACCCAAAAGTTGAATAACTATTTGTGAGCAGTGTATGTAGACACATAATAGAAGCACATTTCAATAATATGTCTGCTGCAGTAGTGCAGTTTATCTACCTAGATTGGTGTAACAGTAAAAAAACAACAGCATATGCTACTGATGTTTCTGACTAAAATCTGCTTGAAAAGCACAACTGCTTATCTGTCAAAATGTGTGTAACAAAAGTGTGCACTGAACACTGAATAAAGTTTCTGTAGATTATAGACAAAATTTGCATCTCTCATCACAAATTTCTGTTTATTCACCCGAAGTGCATGAGTAAAATACAAAACAGGTGAAGTACTAAAAAAGATTTATTTTCTAGAAAAGCCAATAGTCAACAATGCAGTTTAATTCTGGGACAGTTGCTCCAGCACCGACACCATGCGTCCCATCAGTGCAGCCAAGGTTTTCATTCATCTTCTGGATGTTCTGGAGCATGGCAGAGGTCATGTCTTGGTGTCTTCCGATCTGTTCCAAGAACCGTTCCTCTGACCTCTCCAGATACTGCAGAGGATGCACAGCAGCTTCCTGGTTCCCTTTTCCTGCATAAAAGCACCAAAAAGTACCAGTTGTCAGTAATTATTTTCTATTTTCATAAACACAGTTAACTTAAAGTAAATGTTCTATTTTGTGATTTTAGGATGGGTCAAAAGATAACATACTGATCATGTTGATGTCTGCATAGTCTAAACAGATCTTACTTGATTTGGTCTGTAGAGAGGAGGACGGCGTGGAGGAGCTGCAGGACGGAACCAGTAAGCTGCAGACTAGTGCTCCTGGTAACTGGACCTTATCATCCAAGGCCGACAACTAAATAAAATGAACAAGACATGCTGTTGATAGCATCTGTAATACAAATGATTTTATCCATTAACTGATTTATTGCTTTGTCCATACAATGTTAGAAAGTGTTACAAATAATACCTGTAATAATTTCCAACAGTGATAAATGCCTTGTTTTATTTTACAACAAAAAACACCAAAAGCATCTGTGTATAAGAAATCAGTGCATTGGATTTCCACATCTGCAAAGTGGAAAATCACACATCAGAATTTTACCTTGAAATTATGAAAATAGCTGCAGATTACCAGTACTCTTTATTTCATTGTGTTAACTTGATCATTTGAATCAGTTTTTTAGACTTGTATTACTGATACAAAACATAATCAACACATAAATTATAATGTGTTCGCAAAGAGTTCACTGGTTCTTCAAGGGAAATTTCAATGATTACCATATAGTTCAGTAATATGATTAATGGGTCATTGTGTAACATCGTGGGAGGTTCTGAATACAGGTCTGGTAATGAAATATTGCTGCTGCTTTCCTCCGGTTTTATAAGGAGTTGTTTCATAGCTTGTTAGCTTACCAGCGGCTAACTGGCTGGCAAACAATAGTTCAACGCCAACCTCTGATCACTGATCCGGTGTCTGGACCACGCAAGCTGACGGAACGTTCATAATACTGATGTGGGACTGTTGCAGCTAGCATATTCATAGCAGGCTAACAGCAGGATGTTGGAGAAATAAAACTTACCATTATCAGGATCGCTGGTCTGCATTGCAGACTCGTAGTGCATCGCACTGCTTGAATGTCTGCGTATTTCAGGCCCATTTCAAAATAAAACTCAATAAAACTCTCGTCCGGGTCAGCATAGACATATACATGTCTATGCGGGTCAGTGTCCTCCATTGTCGCTTCGCTATACCGACATGTCCCTTCCGGGGCTCGGTAGGAAAAAAAGATTTGATATATATTGAATGAAAGTACGAATATATATATAATGAAAGTTGATATATATATATATATATATATATATATATATATATATATATATATATATATATATATATATAATGAAAGTTGATATATATTGAATGAAAGTACGAATATATGGAATGAAAGTCGGAATATATGGAATGAAAATCTGAATATTATACATTTATATATATATATATATATATATATATATATATCGACTTTCATTCAATATATATCAACTTTCATTATATATATATATCTACTTTCATTCAATATATATCAACTTTCATTATATATATCGACTTTCATTCAATATATATCAACGTTCATTATAGATATATCGACTTTCATTCAATATATAATTTCTTAAACGGCATGCCATAGTGTGTGTATACATATATATATATATATATACACATATACTGACAGTCAATAGAAACTTTGAGGTAGAAATATACGCAAAATTCTACTTGTAGGGTTGTAATTATTCATTGTGGATTTACTGATGATCTCGTGCCCTGGTAGTTGAGATAATGATGAGTTGTCATTTTGTCATGATTCATTGCACATGGGTTGGTCACTTTGCAAAAGTGAACCAAATACCCACCAAGCAATACTCAGTGAGTATCTGCACAATTTGAGAATGGGTTTTGAAGGCCTACATAAAGGCCCAAAAAAGGCCACCATTGTTAGTCCAGTGAACAGCATCATGCCGCGTCTATCACATGAACAACGTCTCCGGGCACTGGGTATGGTGGAGGCCGGTTTGAGCTACAGTGATGTAGCCAGGCGTATGGGCTGTTCCCAACCCACAATCAGAAGCCTGGTCCAAAGCATGCGCCGACGGATTGCTGCCTGCATCGAAGCAAATCGAGGCCATACTCGGTATTGACTGTTGTGCCTTTGTGTTTGGCAGGTGCCGTTTTCTTTTGTGAAATTCTTTATTTTGAAATCATTCTTGAAACTTTAGATTTTTGTTTCTGTATGCCAATATGCTAAACAAATGATTCATATGAAGAAAATCCAGTTTTGGGTTTCAAAATAAAAATTATGTTGAAAAATATGGTCTCAAAGTTTTTAATGACTGTCATTGTGTATATATATATATATATATATATATATATATATATACAGTGCCTTGTGAAAGTATTCAGCCCCCTTGAACTTTTCAACCTTTCGCCACATTTCAGGCTTCAAACATAAAGATATAAAATTTTAATTTTTTGTCAAGAATCAACAAGTGGGACACAATCGTGAAGTGGAACGAAATTTATTGGATATTTTAAACTTTTTTAACAAATAAAAACCTGAAAAGTGGGGCGTGCAATATTATTCGGCCCCCTTGCATTAATACTTTGTAGCGCCACCTTTTGCTGCAATTACAGCTGCAAGTCACTTGGGGTACGTCTCTATCGGTTTTGCACATCGAGACACTGAAATTCTTGCCCATTCTTCCTTGCAAAACAGCTCGAGCTCAGTGAGGTTGGATGGAGAGCGTTTGTGAACAGCAGTCTTCAGCTCTGCCCACAGATTCTCCATTGGATTCAGGTCTGGACTTTGACTTGGCCATTCTAACACCTGGATACATTTATTTGTGAACCATTCCATTGTAGATTTGGCTTTATGTTTTGGATCATTGTCCTGTTGGAAGATAAATCTCCGTCCCAGTCTCGGGTCTTTTGCAGACTCCAACAGGTTTTCTTCCAGAATGCTCCTGTATTTGGCTCCATTCATCTTCCCATCAATTTTAACCATCTTCCCTGTCCCTGCTGAAGAAAAGCAGGCCCAAACCATGAGGCTACCACCACCATGTTTGACAGTGGGGATGGTGTGTTCAGAGTGATGAGCTGTGTTGCTTTTACACCAAACATACCGTTTTGCATTGTGGCCAAAAAGTTCGATTTTGGTTTCATCTGACCAGAGCACCTTCTTCCACATGTTTGGTGTGTCTCCCAGGTGGCTTGTGGAAAACTTTAAATGAGACTTTTTATGGATATCTTTGAGAAATGGCTTTCTTCTTGCCACTCTTCCATAAAGGCCAGATTTGTGCAGTGTACTACTGATTGTTGTCCTATGGACAGACTCTCCCACCTCAGCTGTAGATCTCTGCAGTTCATCCAGAGTGATCATGGGCCTCTTGGCTGCATCTCTGATCAGTCTTCTCCTTGTTGGAGGTGAAAGTTTAGAGGGACGGCCGGGTCTTGGTAGATTTGCAGTGGTCTGATACTCCCTCCATTTCAATATGATTGCTTGCACAGTGCTCCTTGAGATGTTTAAAGCTTGGGAAATCTTTTTGTATCCAAATCCGGATTTAAACTTCTCCACAACAGTATCTGGGACCTGCCTGGTGTGTTCCTTGGTCTTCATGATGCTCTCTGCACTTTAAACAGAACCCTAAGACTATCACAGAGCAGGTGCATTTATACGGAGACTTGATTACACACAGGTGGATTCTATTTATCATCATCAGTCATTTAGGACAACATTGGATCATTCAGAGATCCTCACTGAACTTCTGGAGTGAGTTTGCTGCACAAAAGTAAAGGGGCCGAATGATATTGCACGCCCCACTTTTCAGTTTTTTATTTGTTAAAAAAGTGTAAAATATCCAATAAATTTCATTCCACTTCATATGTTTGATAAATACAAATGTGTTGTTACAGATAAAAGTTGATAATCCTTGCATGCTTTTGTGTTTCGCAGAAAGTCTCTCAAACCTTATGTAGGCAAAAGTATTTAAAGTAGCTGAAATCACACAATTGAAAATTCTTACATTTAGGCCTGTTTAGGCAAGAAGCAAGAAAAGTATTATTTGACACAGATCTTTGGCAGAGAGCATCAATATGACCAATATGGCATCAGTCTGCAGTCAAAGATTACAAGTTGCCTTGAGCAGCAGGACTTTAACTAGCATCATCCATGTCTTGCCAAGAGTCCTTGAGAAAGTCATTAATAAATTGCCACCATAATGTCTGCTGCTGTGCTCCGACCTCCCTGGTGTAAGGAAGAATGTGACAAAATACTTACCCGGTTGGGTTTAATCAAATATTACTCTATTATTGGAGTAGAGGGTTTAGTTGATGTGAATTGAGTTTGATTTTATTCTTTTCCAAACAATATTTAAAGGAAGGCTGCAATGAGCTCGTAATTCTTCTGCAACATCATTTCAATTCTCTTTGTCTTTTTTTTTTTTTTTTTGCTGTGATAAGATGTTACTATTATATTAAGCTGGGTTGCTGTTGCTTTGTGTGGTCAGACCTCCACCTTTCTTTAACAACTGGAGAAAATCTCTCAAGAAACCTTGGAGTTCCTAAAGTAGCCATTCCATTTTCTGCAACTTTTTGTCCACTTCTGAAAACAACACTTGGATTACCTTTTTTTTTTTTTTTGGTTTAGGGTGAGAGTCCAGCAACAACTCCTAGCGTCTACAAAACTTTTGTAACAAGTGGATGTGAGGTGAAGAGATAGAGGTCTGGCCACAGCTTGTTAAACCACTGATTAATTTCCAATTTTGAAGCATCCAAGTGGCTCTCCAGGGTGAATTGCAAACCAGAAAAACAAGTGATAAACAATAGGAGAAAAATGACATTGCATAATTTGTTTCTCTGAGGAACACTTGCAATGACTAAGTTGAAATGCTTTCTTCTCTGCAGTTCCTTCAGTTCTGTATCCACACCCGATGATGATGAATCACTTATTCTTCTGTTTAAGCACTTAGTGTATCCCCCTCCACTTAACATATCACACTGCAAATGCATGCATGTGTGTCTTTGATCTCAAATCATGAATACCTTCTGTTCCTCACATACAACAGACAGATCAGTGTAAATGAATAACACAGAGCCAAATTCCATACTCAGATACTCAAGACGTCTGAATTTCATGGATTTCCTCATGCATAGAGAATGGCTCATCATGTTCTATGTCTGAATAATGGAATACCTGAGGGTAACTCATCCACAAGGGAAAAGTTGATGATGACGTGTCTGTGCGTGTTTGCATGGATGCTTGTTTGCTTTTCTTTCAAGTGGAGTGTATTTGAGAAAGAGACAGGGAGAGGAAAAATATGAGAGACGCTGAATGAAATAGACACAGAGACAGACAAGGAGTGAGTACAAGTAAGAAGTGCATTTTCATGCATAAAATATTCTTGATATAGCCACATGGAAGTCATTGGTAGGATGAACTTTTTCTCACCTGTGATGTGCCATGCTCCTCTTGAAAGCACATGAGCCCAAAGCCACATTCTGACCTACTTCAGGTAGAAGAAAGCCATGCCACCTGCAATAAAGTCAGCAAAATGTCAAACAAAACGTGTACAGTTCAGGTCCAGTAAATCGTCCAACAGAGTGAAATTGAGAAATGACACAATGAAATAAAATGGCCAAAATCATTTCTACTGAGCTGTTTGGTTCAACTAGCCAGTAACTGCATACAGATGGGTTCATCACTTTCAAAGTTTAAGGCAAATTCTACCCAAGATTTCAATTGAGGCATTTCAGACGTTGTGTTGTGTAGAAGAAACTAAGACTTTTTCTCAGCCGTGACAGTCGACTGTTGTTTTATGCATGCACATTCATTATAATACTTAGGTTCCACTTTAATGTATGGGTTATGTGATGCTTCTTTACAGAGAAATCTGCCTCTCCTTTCATTTGTCTGAACCAGGTTAGTCTATAATTGGGGACATTGCGTTCTTCTGCACACAGGAACAAGAGAATTGCTCATTTATATTAACAGCATGACTGCTGTGTCATCTGGGGCCAGAACACTGTGGAGAGAACACATATGTATAAAGTGCCTCAGCTTTGATAGCTTCTCTTCTCAACAGAAGACGAAACCTCAATCCTGGAGCTCTGTTGATGAGTCAATACTTGTGTATATAATAGGCATTTCAAATTTCACATTGACTATTCTTACTATTTTTGAGATTAGCCCAAGAAGCCGATCCTGGTTGCAACACATTTCCACTTCATACAGACATACTGTATGCACATACATATTCTACTCTTCCACAACTAGTTTCCTTTGAAACGCAGACATTTTCCAGACAAAGTCATGTAAGGGTCATATTTTGACGTCATTTCGTAAGTAATCCAGGAAAACTGATGTTTGAGTAATACCACTGTAAAAATGTCAAAATCTCTAAAAGCCACTTGTAAACATGCTATGCTTCTAATTTACATTTTGACCACTTTGTTTGTTTTCACCGGATGTGTTGTGTTCATGAGGACAACATTTCTTCTCAGTAACAGAGTGTATTTGGTCGCCAGTGTGCTTCAGTGTGACTCAGGTTCATGTGAGAGTACCTCTCTGTTCTGGTTTGTCATATGTTAGCAGCTGCAGCAGGTGGTCCGCCCTTCGTCTCCACAGATCACAGGTGCTGGAACTCTGCTCTACTCTCATTATCAACCCAAATTCAATAATGTAATAAGAGGCCTCAGCTCCTATGAAGTTGAATGGAATTGATCTTGATAAGGAGCAGAGACCCGTGAAATCTGCAGGGTCTGTGACCCGCAGACCAAATAATAAGAAATACAGAGAAGATAGATGAGGCTGCCGTGATTGGGGAACTGCGATGTGTGTGTGTGTGTGTGTGTGTGTGTGTGTGTGTGTGTGTGTGTGTGTGTGTGTGTGTGTGTGTGTGTGTGTGAGCGTATGGGTGTGTGTTTGAAAGCTGCTTTACAGACCTAAGCTTGGTATCATAGTAAATAGTCGTGATGCGCCTTTGTTTGTACATTGGCTGCATATGTATGGATGTTTTGTGATTCTCTATGTGTGTGTGTGTGTGTGTGTGGGACATCTTCTGACATCGCAAGAGTTACTAAACAGACAGGTGTACGCCCACAGGGATTGATGTCACTCAAACACACATGCACACACACACACACACACACCTTTGTCTTTGTGTGTGCGCTCCTGTTAACGGAGTCTCTGATGCCAGCCAGAGCTGCATACTTGTCTAAAGTACTGAACTTTCATGTCAATTTGCATTTTCACAAGGGGCAGTCAACTTACTGCACCACCCACAACATATCCTTGGCCCTGAAAAGTTTTGGTGGCAAAACTTCAGCAAGCAGACGTTGCTGGCATCTTCATTTCAAGACTCATGGTGTTTAAATTAAATGCATATTTCACATTTGAACCTTTTATCTATAAGTTCACAGTAAGTTGTCCTAAACGAGGCACCCTTCCGTTTTACATGTTTATGCATGTATCTCAAAAGAATTTAGAAAATGATTTGGTCTTGAAATATATTTCCAGGAATAATCTTTTGGCAATACATAAGCGAGTCATTGTGATCAATCATAAGATGACACAGGGTCTTTGAATGTGCCAGACTGGTAACACCTACTAAAAGTTGCAAATTGTAATCCTCGTTCTGACGATCAATTCCACCAAGTCCGTATCTGATCCTGGATAACATTAATGCACGCCACCTCATCTGCTCAGGCAGTGGGTGATGTGGTTAGAGCTGAAACATTAACCATTTGCCTATTGCTGCCCTCTCGAACATGTAACTTCAATTTTAAATTAGACTAAAACACATTTAAAATATGCACCATTTGTTGCTTTAAGTCTGGCTTCTTCTTCAAAAGGGTGGAGATAGGTGCCTTTTTAGCCATATTCTCAATTTCTTTTTTTCTCTATTGCTTCTCTTTTCTGACTTGTGAAGTTCCAGGTGGCTTAAATCTGACAATCAGTCATTAGTCTAACTAGATCTTTTCTTTAGGAAAGTGATATGATCTCTGAAAAATGGACACGATGAAGTCAAAATGGAGAAATTATTCTTTGTAGTCTCTATTTAGATGAACAGTCTGTGCTTAGATCCCCATAGTTTACTAGCTCCAAGTCAGTCTCTACAAATTTCCTGTGAGCATGACATTTCATTCCCCAGCGCCATACATGGACCTGATCGCACCACTGCTCAGTGAGTGATCCACCAGCCCATAACTCTAGACTCCCACAGTCACTGAGTTTGCTATAGCCTTGGTTGACCTCACAGTTCCTGGGAGTCAATAGCAAGTCAGCTCATAGCTTTGTAATAAGCTCTTACATTATTAATCTCACCAGCTGAGGTTAACCGGTGTGGGTGGTTGGGGAAGCTTCACCCTCCTGAACATAAAGGAACAACTCTCCTTCATAGTGCTGATAAAAGGACACAAATCAACTGCTCCCTTCACTGTAGTCACAGCAATTAGGCTGTCCTCAAAGATAAAAAACTTAAGTGAACTCTCTTTAGTGGGCTCATATGGCTCACAGCAGAGGACCCAGAGAGCCACAAAGGACTCCCACTGCAGTAAGTTACAGAAGCTGTTTAAAGACAGGATGATTTAATAGTGGTCTCTCACCAAAATCAGTGTGACAGGAGGAAATCGCTGATTGTACAGGTGTTATGCTCCATTACACCAGAATGGTAGAATGCAATAGTGGGTCAAAGAAAGGATCTACTCCACTGTTCTGTCTCATGACTGGCATCTCCTCTTACCTGAAACACTATGATCAAGTGAGGACACGAGACACCTGTAGGTTGCTTTGATACGCTGCTCCTGAATGTATCTGAGAGTTGTGTTATTGCATCTGTGGTTTCCACACAGTGAGATGATATCCAATTTCCACAGCATCAGAAGTCAAACTGAGTGTGGGCACTTCGTTTTAAGTGCTATCTTTTGGTGGATTGAAACGCAACAAAAAAGCAAACCTTCATCTGTCATGTGTGCACATGCTGGAGCATTTAAGTATGTCTTTGCTGTTGTGTTTTTGTGTATGTGTGCATATGCTTTTGTGTGTTTGTGAAGCAACCACTGAGAGTAAATAACAGCTACAGGAAGCGCTCATTTGTTCTGACTTTTATTTGGACTGTCTATGTTCCCTTGGCAACTGGTGAAGGGGATTAGTAAGTACTCTATGTCTGGTCTTAGAGGTCAAGGATAGGTCTCTGTCATTTTCTCTTTCTGTCTGAAACACACACACACACGCATGCACACTCACAGACATAACATGTTTTTTCTGTCACTTGCCCCTGTGCTCTTGGTTTAAAATGCAAAGCAGCAGGAGATTAAAAGCCATAGTCCTGGCTGTCCATCTCAGACCGCCGTCACCGCTGTTTGAAAACACATTTTGTGCAGTCGGTCTGAAGTCAATAGGGTTGCTTGGGAGATAAGGCAGTAGGCAGACAGAGGAGGAAATGGTGAAAAGAGAAAGAGAGTCAGAGAATAGCAAAATAGGGAAGAAGAGATAGTGGAGAGGTCACTGCACAACATCTTCAACAAACTAGGACCCCTAAAAAAAAGTCATTTAAGCTCTTTCTCTATCCTGCTTTTTTCCATCTGCTTCCATCTCTCCTCCCACCAAATTCCTATCTCTGAGGAGATAAATGGCAAGAACTGGTTTTGAATTGGAACCTGTTCCAATTTTTGAAGAACCAGAGTTTAGTTATCAAACTTGCTTTTAAAATCTAATTGTTGAAGTGGACTGACTTTGCTTACACTAACTGTACAATGCACTGATGTATCAGTGCATGTGGCATGAGTTTACAATAGGCTGAAGCATGGAAAAGTATAGCTAATCTTCACAGAAGTAACAGTGAAATGTCGTCACCATGCAAATGTAAAAAAGCAGTAAGGCTGCACCTAATTCATCATGGTGTGAGAACGTAGCAATTTTGATGTCAGCATCAATAAGCAGAATCAGGTATGATAGACTGTAAGTGATACCACATTATAAGAACAGCTGCAAAGGCATTTGAAAAGGATTTAACACTGCAGTTGTAAAATGTTAACTACCTAATAAGGAGGACGATCGACAGGCCACGATGCAAAACATCAGCCCCCAAGTACACACAGGAACCCGCATACACATTCTAGACTAAATGTCACACAAAGAGCAGATGTTAGAAATGAGAAACCATTTCACACCCATTAATGACTGACCAACTTAAAGGTTCCATATTATACTCCTTTTGAACAAGTTAATGTGAGTCCCACATGTCTCCAGAATGTGTCTTTCAAGTTTTGGCACACGATACTGCACAGATTATTTATTTAATGGTTTTACCCCTGCTCCAAATGGGATGTTTCAGTGTATGCAGCTTAAATGCAAATGAATCAATGCAGCTCATGCCCCTTTACGCTTCAGGCTGCGTCTTTCCTGCCAGTGCCATGGATATGTACTATGACAACCAATGTGGCCCGTTTAGACCATACAACTTTATACCAAAATCAACTTGAAAATACAGTAACTTTTTGCACATAGTGCTATGTTACACAACCCACAACATTTTCAGGACATTGGCATTATCATTACTGAAACTACTTGCATCGTTAGCATTTATTTTTCACATGTGTACCGTCAGGGGCTGCTTACACAAGACTCTGTTGACTTTACATTGCATTGCAGCATAAGACAACAGAAAAATATAGTAACCCTACCAGTCCTAGTTTATTGGTTTCAAAATGGTCTTAAAATGTTCACACTTTCCGTCTCTCAGCAGCTTTGACCTGTGGGTACGATTAAAGCCACTGGTAAAGTTAGCCATGTTGGCAACACATATGCAAACATTAAGGATGTTTCTAGTGCTGCTGGGACATTGTCAACTCTAATAAATATAATTCCCTCAGTTTTTAGTTTCTCAGATGCTGAAAATGCAACATTTAGCAAATTTTATTAACAGCGAGGTCATTACAGAGTTATAATAAGAGGGTCTAGAGGGGAAATAAAACTGGTTCAGTGTGTCCTTATCCAATTTTGATGTCACAGCAGGGTGCAAACATGAGTGGCTTCTTTAGACACACTACTTCACACTACTTCTGACTGACAGAGAAAGGTAGGAAATGAACGGATGTTTTTTCCCCCCGATTTTGTAAGTTACTGGGGATCCATAATTATGTTAAACAATGAAAAAGTAGATTTTTAATAATACATCCCCTTTAGGGAGAATATGTGTGGGGGAAAAAATTACACGAGAGAAAGGAAAGAGAGCGTGGTCTAAAGAAAAGAAGGGTCATTAATGTCATCAGTGGGAACAGGTAATTAAATAAATCAATCTCACTTCACTTGCTAATTCAAAATCTTGCAAAGACCACAAGAATAGGGAACAGAACATTAAAATTAAATTGAATAGCATAAAAGAAAGTCATCAATCAGTCACCTATTTTTCTATTTAGGCTCTGCAAATAAAATGACTTTTTTCTAACAGCAAGAGTCTTACATGAATCATTGAGAAGGATCTATTTAAGGTATTGTGAGGATGAAAAATGTATTTACTATATATCTATAAGTCACTGAAACAGATGCTATTAAAAAGGAGCAAGAAATAAATGCTTAGGTGAGGTTAGCCTTGGTTCACTTCGGTGTCGTAGATGAGCACATACACATAAATACAGCTAAATCGTAGACATGATGACAATGGAAGAGATTTAGTGGGTGACTATCACGGACAAGAAATAAACAAGCAAGTCTTACAGCAAAACAACACATAGTGTGAAATATTGCTGAATGTGTGCTGGGTCTACACTAGTCCGGCCTAAGTCTTCGGTCAGAAAGACTGCAGCGAGTCCAGAGATAGTGATATAGAGTCTTTAATCCACTCTACAAAGAGGGTAACAAGGTGTGTGTGTGTGTGTGTGTGTGTGTGTGTGTGTGTGTGTGTGTGTGTGTGTGTGTGTGTACTTGTTTCTGCTATTCTGGTGGGGACTTTGACCTGACTATTTGCTATAAAGGTGGGGACTTGTCTTATGGTGGGGACCTAAAATGAGGTCCCCACGGGTGGCAACACCGTTTTCTTGGCCATATTGTTGTTAATAAAAAATGTAAAAGTGCAAAAACGTTTGTTTAGGGTTAGGCATTGATTTGGTGATGGTTAAGGTTAGGGTTAGGGTAAGGGTTAGGAGCTAGATATGAATGGGAGTCAATGGTAAGTCCCCACCGGTATAGAAAAACAAACATGTGTGTGTGTGTGTGTGTGTGTGTGTGTGTGTGTGTGTGTGTGTTCTTGTACTTGCTACATGGTGAGTACCATTTTCTGCATTTAATTATCAAAGTGAGGACATTTTTACAAAGTGAGGACATTTTGACCGGTCCTCACTTTGAAACAGCCATGTTTGAGGGTGAAGACTTGTTTTTAGAGAACAGGTATGAATTGAGGTTTGGTTAGGGTTAGGGTAAGGATTAAGTTTAGGCAATCAGTTGTGATAGTTAAGGTTAGGGTAAGGCTCTAGGAAATGCATTACGCCTATGGATGTCCTCACTAAGATAGAAGTACAAACATGTGTGTGTGTGTGTGTGTGTGTGTGTGTGTGTGTGTGTGTGTGTGTGTGTGTGTGTGTGTGTGTGTGTGTGTGTGTTCTTGTACTTGCTACATTGTGAGGGCCATTTTCTGCATTTAACTATCAAAGTGAGGACATTTTTACAAAGTGAGGACATTTTGGCCGGTTTGGTTAGGGTAAGGATTAAGTTTAGGTAATCAGTTGTGATAGTTAAGGTTAGGGTAAGGCTCTAGGAAATGCATTACGCTTATGGATGTCCTCACTAAGATAGAAGTACAAACGTGTGTGTGTGTGTGTGTGTGTGTGTGTGGTTATAGAGGCAATTACACACAACACGAGTCAGAACACACAAAATTCTGAGGCACACCGTCTCACCGCTGCCACTCCCTCTGCAACTGAACACCGGAATAGCAGTACGCATGCATTATGGGGGGCAGCCGTGACGTAAAAGGAGCCATCTCTTAAAGGCACAGTGAATGAGAGCAGGGAAATTTGCACAGCCGCACCCAAGTTCAATCACTGAATTTGTAATAACTCACAAATGTCCCTGCTGCGCAGTTCTCAGTCCTTTGGCATCTTCGGCAGGGAGATGAGCTTGGCCACTGGCCGGGTGTTGGTAGTCCCTTTAATGTCCACTTCAGCTGCGCGGATCCTACCGTCATCGCTGGGGATCACCTTAGTGACTAGTCCTATCGGCCGCCATGCCCTGGGCAGATGTGGGTCAATTACCATGACCACTTGATTGGTACTGAGGTCTGGGGTGGGAGTACATCATTGTCTTCTGTGGTGAAGGTTAGGGAGGTAGTTTCTGGTGAACTGAACCCAAAAGTGGTCTGCTAGGACCTGGTTGTGTTTCCAGCGGCGACGTCCAATCAGATCACTTCTACCGTAAACGGCTTGTGGCAAGGATGCATCCCGCCGCCCCATCAGCAGGAGATTAGGTGTTATGGGGTCAGGGTCAGCGATGTCTGAAGTGGCATAACCGAGGGGCTTCGAGTTAAGAATACCTTCCACCTCTATCAGCAAAGTGAGCAGTACTTCTTCTGGGAGAACTCTGTCTTTAAGGACAACTTGCAGAGCAGATTTAACCGACTTTATCTCTCCCAAATCCCTCCGAAATGAGGTGCCAGAGGTGGGTTAAACTTAAATGTGATGCTCTGCTCTGCGAACTGTTCTTTGAGAGCTGGCTTCAGTGCCTCCAAGGCTCTCTGCAGTTCCCTGTCTGCACCCCGAAAGTTAGTAGCTCTATCACAGAGGATCTCGTATGGCTTACCTCATCTCGCCACCAAATGTCGAAGGGCAAGGAGGAAGGAGTCTGTGTCCAGGCTGCTTAGAAGGTCGAGATGCACACACCCTGTAGTGAGGCATTTAAAGATGATTCCCCATCTCCTCTCCTGTCTGTGGCCTATCTTAATGACATAAGGTCCAAAGCAATCTATACCTGTTGACCAATAGGGAGGCTTCTGGAGACGGAGCTGTGAAGTGGGGAGGTCTGCCATGCGTGGTACCGTGGGTTTGTTGCGCCACCTCTGGCACTCAGTGCAGCTACGTTGATGTTTCTTCACAGCTTGCCGATCGGGAAGAATCCAGTATGACCGCCTCAACTCAGCAAACACAAGATCAAGACCCGGGTGTAGCAGCTGGTGGTCATAATCTTGGATAAGTAGTCGGGTGGCAGGGTGGTCTGGTGCCAGGACAATCGGATGAATTGTGTCCTGTAGCCTTCTGCCTTTCTCAGCCGACCACCAACACGGATCAGGCCTACTGTACTGTCGTACTCTGGACAGAGAGAAAGCAGACGACTGTTAGCATTGAGTGGCTTACCTGCCTGCAAATCAGCGAACTCTACAGGCAAGCTCTCCTCCTCTGCCCGCTTGAGAACGGTGATTTCTGTCTCAATGCGATTGGTGGCAGACATTGGAAGAGCAGCCGCCCCATGAAGGGACAGGAACATGGCTTGGATGAGCTGAGACCAGGATTTATACTGAGCTGGGTCAGGATCTGCAGGCGTGGCAGTCCTTATACTACCACAGAAGGTCACACGGGTTTCTTCTGTTTGACTTGATGTGGTAGCAGGCATAGCTGGCCATTCACTCGGTGGCAGACTGAGGAACTTCGGTCCGCACGTCCAGCGACTTGGTTTTGAAAAGTCTCTGAGGTATTTACCTCGGGTGATATCATCAGCAGGGTCTTCATCAGATGGCACATACTGCCAGGCTTCTGCTCCAACCAGCTTCTGAATCTCTGCAATACGTGTCCCCACAAATACCTTGTACTGCCAGGACTCTGAGTGGATCCAATGGAGGACAGTAGTTGAATCAGTCCACAGTGTTGTACCTTTGATGGGAAGTGTCAGGTCTGTTTGTAGGACCTTGGCTAACTGAACACCGGACAAAGCGGTGCAGAGCTCCAGGCGAGGAATAGACAGCTTCTTCTTTGGCGCTACTCGTGATCGGGCTAACACAAATGACACTTGCACTGAACCGGTGGTGTTATGCTCCGCCCTGAGGTAAGCAACGGCGCCGTAGGCTCTATCGGAGGCATCTGTAAAGATGTGCAGCTCGACAGGATTACTGGCAGGGAGCCCTGAGGTGTAACATCTGGGAATTGTTATCAGCGGTAACTGTGACAGTTCGCTCTCCCAGGTTTGCCAAACAAGAAGGAGTTTGTCTGTTATAGGCTCGTCCCACTCTCTGTTATCTGTATTGCTAAACTCAGTGGAGTTTGTTCTGATGCAACGGGACACTTGCAGGGTTTGTACTTTCCGTTCAAGCCACTCAGCTAAGTCAGGAAGGGTATATGTTCTATCACAGCCGCTCTGAATTATTCCCCGATTAAAACAATGCTCAGCAAATGAGTCTCTAAAGTTGGGGGGGTAACTTGGTGAGCAAAGTGTCAACATGTGAACCGCAACACAGCTCTGAAGATGATGGACCTTCCATAGTGCTGAGCATGCCCACAAGAGTGCCAACTGCAGCTGCAAAATCCTCGATGCCCTGGTAGTCACCTGATTTCACTGGAGCAGCATTCAGGATTGCTTTCAGTTCTCCCTGCACCAACTGTCGGGGCTAGCCGTATCTCAGCTGGAGGGCAGTAATGGCACTGGTGTATGGAGTGGTACTATTAATAAACCTCTTAGCAATCTGCAGGGCTGCAGGGAATTTCAAATGGTCTAGAAGGACTTGATATTTGTAGTCTTCATTTAAATGGCTATGTGGTGCAAGCACACTGTCTAAGCCCTTCTTGAGCATGAGGAAGTCGCTCTCCTTCCCTGAGCTGAAGATGGACAACTTTGGCTTGGGAATACCATACGAGGATGCAATAGCCATCTCCATCATGTTGGGTGTATTGATGCTGACAGAAAACTGAGGAGGCTGACTGACTGATACTGCTGGAGCCGGTGCTGCATAGGGAGTGCATATAGAGGGGTATACAGTCTGTGGCACAGGTTGGGAAGAGACTGGTGCAAAATAGGATAGAGAGTAAGTAGGCGCACTGTACATCATCTCAGTAGGGGCAGGCATTGGCAGTGTTGAGACACTTGGGGGTGTGGGATCGTACAGTGGTGGCAACAGAGCAGTTGTAGAATAATTCACTGGAGGCGGAGGCTACTGCTCCTCGTGCTCTGTGAGTGGAGCTGGGGTTGCTGCAGGTAGTGGTGCGGTAAGCGCAGCATGGGGAACCGGAGCTGTCCCTGGTGCTGAAATACTCATAAGCTTATCAATACTGAAGTACTGATAAGCAGGTGCTGATGTAGTAGACCATCTATCTGGGCTTGGAGGCACTGCATATCTTAGCGGCAGGGGTAATATGGGAGTCCCTGTGGAGGGCTGAAGATGTGTTATGGGGTAGCTAAGCTGGAAGTCCTCCAGATGTCCGGGAATGCGACGCACTCTACTGGGAAGGGAACTCAGGGGTGGCTGCCCATTGCAGTCTCTGGATATGGCCATAGTGCAGCTCGTGTAGATCCGGCTTGAAGGACCACTTGTGAAATATTGCTGAATGTGTGCTGGGTCTACACTAGTCCGGCCTAAGTCTTCGGTCAGAAAGACTGCAGCGAGTCAGAGGTAGTGATATAGAGTCTTTAATCCACTCCACAAAGAGGGTAACAAGGTGTGTGTGTGTGTGTGCGTGTGTGCGTGTGTGCGTATGCGTGTGCGTGTGTGTGTGTGGTTATAGAGGCAATTACGCACAACACGAGTGAGAACACACAAAATTCCGTGGCATGCCGTCTCACCGCTGCCACTCCCTCTGCAACTGAACACTGGAATAGCAGTACGCATGCATTATGGGGGGCAGCCGTGACGTAAAAGGAGCCGTCTCTTAAAGGCACAGTGAATGAGAGCAGGGAAATTTGCACACATAGAATGTACCAAACAGCAATTTATGTTGTATTATAATTTGTTTACCAAAATAACAAATACTAGGTATTTCTGCTCTAACCCTAACCCTCGATCTGCAGAACATCATTATTTTTCAGAGCTTTTTACCATGCTAATCGTGAATGATAAGGTTTAGAGGAAAATACAATTTGCAGTGAGGTTTAGGGAAAGACAGTGGACATGGCAAAAAGAAACTAAAGTTGACTGTCAACAAGTTGGAAATCAGCAGAGCAACAAGAGCCCTAGTTTGTTTAGAGAACTGGAACAACCAGTGCTGCCCTTTTGGGAGCTGTAGTTAACTTGACAAACTATTTGTTCATTTTTTTTATTGGTAAAATCATAGAGGATTTAAATGACAAAATCAATGCCTATGCTAGATAAAGATGTATCTAAGAATATAGACAATGAACTCTTGTTGCTACTCAGAAGATCCACAGAAACAGATCTTGGGATATTGCAGTGTGTTACAGAAGATAGCAGAACAGTGACTAGAATTGTCATCAGGACTTTGCCTCTCTGTAGTGAAATACTGCTTTGAACAAAGCTCTGTCTGATCCTGTGCTGACTTCCAGGTTTTGATCTTTATCTTCTCTTTTAAAGGCTTCTATTAAACATACCGTACGTGGGTAGTTTTGTGAAAATACATCCATATTTCTTTACAATAATTGAGAGAATTATTGAGAAATACCGTGTCACTGAAAGGTGACCATTAATATAACACGACTGCGCTCATTGATCAGGGAGCACATTGTTCACTGAAACACGCCAAATACCAAGACCCAGAGATCACAGATGTACTTAAAGCTGTACCTCAGCTGCATAGAGATAAGTTAAGGCATATTGCATCTGACTTGTATCAGCATCAATGATGAAGGTAATAAAGGTGAGGTCACTGAAGGCATCTATGCAGTAAAACCTATCAACAAACCAGAAATACTTGAATCTCGTCTAGGAGCAGAACAGAATTCTTATAAGACTTGATATATGCCAGCATGAATGTGATGCAACAGTGAATCTTCTGTACAACTGGGGAACTCAAACAATGGTAAATAAACAACTGTCTTTCCAAAACAGAAGAACAAACAGGTTTCCTGGAGGGACAACAAGATGAGTCCACACAAAACTATCTTCAGGTCAACTGCACAAACATGCTTTGCCAGGGGACTTATTAGCTGTTTCTACTGTCAACACTCATACACTACTAAACTGTCACGTGATTCTGGTGCTTATTTAGCAAAACCACCTCATACTTCATTCTGACCAAAGCATATTTTAAAAATTAATTCACCCACCAACGTTCATCATCATCATTTAGACAGAAACAAACATCTTTTCATTCCATTACTTTTTAAAAACTTTGACACAAAATAATTTTACACGGAATATAATCTAAAACAACAACACACATCATGACTGAATAGAAACCAAAGAAAAGAAAACTTTAAATACCTTCAAAACAAATAACATCAATGGACCACTATGGTCTGCCGAAGCTTTTACCAACTTTATGTGCCTCCATACAAACAGCTAATAACAAAAGACTAAACACAAATATTACTCTCCAGGCTCGTATTGTTCAATTATTTGGCCTGTTTGCATGTTGTTTAGATGTTTCAAATTATTCCCCACAGTTTGACTCCACACCTGTTTTAATGTACTACTGAGTTTCAAAATGGAATTTCCTTCTGTGATCATAATCACCTGAGGGGTGCAGCACAAAGCAAGTCTGACACACCCCAGCTTTCTTTGTGCAAACTGGCTCGACAAAACCAAAAACCCCAAGCAGAGATAATGGATGTCACAACAGTGGTTATCAGCATTCTTTGTTAACCAGGTTTTCTTCACCAAAAACACCCGTTTGACGTGTGATTTGACTCTGCACAAAATGAACCGATAGTTTGCCGCCTATTTCAGTCAAGAGGAGCGGGTTGTTATAATGGAGAGCTGTGAGTAAAGTAGGAAAAATGTAATGGTAAAAAGTGCATTCACTGAGAATGATGCAAGAGAGGAATGCTGGTAGAAAACCGTTAACTTTGTAGGTTATTATATTTGGTGGATTTCTCAGTGCACTCACAATGCTGATGTATGCTTAAACTGTAAACTTGATACATTTGAACCTGATATTCAACAAGTGCACGTAGTTCTGGCACTTCAAACGAAAATGTATAATGTATATATTTTTATATGTTTCAGATACCCTAGAAGATGCGTTTGGCGCTACCTTTGATGACACTTGAAGGCCATGGTGTATCAGGTAAAGGTACGAGACAAATCATCTCAAGGAACGTATCACCAACGTCATTACAAGATTTTAACTTGAACTCAAGTTCATCACCAGTGGAAAACATATAATAATATGTGATTTAGAAACAATGGTAATCATATACAGCACATTATATAAATAAAAACAGTTGTCCAACACAAAATATTTTTCCTATGTATGGAAACTTATTGCCCACCCTGTACAATAATTACGAATATGTGGAAATCACTTTAGTTTTTGGCCAAATAAAAGTGAAAGTGTATTAGCTGAATGTTCTCTGTTGTAAATACCAAAAGACTAATACATTTCCAATCTATGTTCTATTAGCTGCTACAGCAGCAGTGTAAAACTATCTGTATTTTAACAGATCCTTCCTTTCTGACACTGAAAACTTCCTCTTTAGGCTCAGAAAACCTCATTGACTCATTAATCTTGTTTCATAGTACACCTCCCTGATCTTAACACCAACATGATTGTATATTTTCTGGCAACAATTAGTTTCTATCTCCAACCACAACTAATCAAGTCAATTAGTTGAACTGATGAACAGACTTTAAATATGTCTACACCTTGTGTTTAACCAATCCTCTTCAATTTATGAGAAACTGTTTACTGCAGTTACAAAATGCAAGAGCGGAAAGCTCCATGCCAGTCGTGTTTGTCCTGTCTTTATCTTTGTCCCATCCAGGCCTCATGCTGATATAAGCCCTATGCTTTACCAAGACAGCCTGTCGTTTTTTATGATGAAACCAGATGAGATTTAGAGAGGGATCTGAGAAGAGGCGGGAAAAGGGATGGATTTTTTTTCTCCTCCGACACCGCGGTGGAGGAACTACAATGTCTGATTTTCATTTCAGAGGAAAGAACTCAGGGGAGTCTGAGTTATGGACATGACAACAAACGTTGTTTTACTGCCCATGATGTGCTCTGTTTGTCTATCTTGCTCTATCTCTGTGATGATTCTGTCCCTGCTTGTCTGGCCCGTGTGCCTGGTCCTCTGCTTGTGGATCGTTGCGTTTGTCTGCCCATCTATCTGTCTTGTTGGGAGTCAGATTGTCTTTCAATCTCCGTGCTATTTTGTTCCTCAGTTTTTATGCCAGTCAGAAGCTTTAAAAGTGCTTGTGTAAATCACATGCATTTGCTATTGACTATAGCTGCCCTAATAATGGACGCAATTCAGTTCCCTGGCCAATTTGACTCATTCTCATGATCTCTCCATCTGCTGTTTTAAACTATCTTCTAATTTCTTTTGTATTCCTACTGTAGTGGTGGTATTGGATGTACTTTGTGCCTCAGAACTGGCTTTACATGCGTGGTGTCATTAAATGCCGTTGTTGGAAGAGCATTTGGTTGTTCATTATGTGGCATAGCTTTATGGCTTGTCCCTTGGCTTATGCAATAGTCATGGTCGTGATACATGCAGATAATTATCCATCAGCAATCATCTCTCAGATGGTCAATAACAATATGACATTAGGCTGATGGAGTGCAGGTATATGTGCTACTGAAACCCTACAGGGATTTACATGAGATCATATACTGCTCTGCTGTGCTTCATGAGGTGGATGGAAGGAGGGAGAGAGACTGCATATCATAATTTCTGTCATTAGAAGAGGAAGGAGAGGTCTGTGTTGTGGCCATTGGGACAGACATAAAATCACATAACCATGTTTTCCATGAAGTGGGAAACAAGGAGATGTGAAGAATAAAAAGTATGATAGCAGAAGTTGGAAATGTAATGCCTCTCTGAAGCCCTTGAGACACATAAATACCATATGTTTTGGTTTGTATGTTAGATACACTAGAATTATAAAGTATGGAGGAAATACTAACCCAGGGGACATTATACAGAGAAATGAAAAAATGTGAATTTCCTACTGTACTCTGTTATGTTCTGAATACACACTGATCAGCCACAATATTAAAGCCACCTTCCTAATATTGTTTTTGTCCCCTTTATGCCACAAAAATAGCTCTGATCTGCCAAGGCTTAGACTCAACAAGACATCTAATGGTGTTTTTTGCTACCAGCCACCACGATTTCAGCAACGGATTCTTTAAATCCCGTAAGGTGCAAGGTGGTGCATGTATCAGGTTTGGTATCCTAGCACATCCCCCAGATCCTCAATCAGATTGAGATCTAGTGTTGTTATGATGCTAAAACTATGATTTTGATGAGACGTATACCTTCATAAATAATACTTAAGCAATACCACAGTGCAAACCTAAAACAAGAAGAAACAAAAGGCACAGTTGTACCATGATGTTGTTTATGCATTTTCTGGAATTGGATTGGTGAATGTCAATAGTTAAACAATGCACATTCACCTGGCTGTTACATGATGTGAAAGAAAATGTGATTTAGCAGACCAGGCCACTGTCTTTCATTGCTTAATGGCCAAATTTCGATGGTTAGCCACTATAGGGGCTTTCAGTAATAGATGAGAGTCAGCATCGGCACACTACTACTACAACAATGCATTGTGCGTTTTGATGACTTTCTATCATAACCAGCAGTATGGTTTTCAGCAGCTTGCTACAGTAGGTCTTCTCTGGGGTTGGACCACAAAGACCGGCCCTCGCACCCTTCACATTATTCATGAGCCCCATGCACCCATGAGTGGCTGTTTTTCCTTAGACCACTTTTGGCAGATAATAACCACTGTATAGTAGTCACACAAACCTGCCATTTTAGAGATACTCTGACCCAGTCATCCAGTCATCACAATCTTGCTCTTGTCCGAGTCACTCAGATTCTTACACTTGCTCATTTTACAGCTTCAAACACATTAACTTCAAGAACTGACAGTTCACTTAATAAATGTCACTCCTTGACAGGTGGTATTTTAACGAGACAATCAATATTTTTCACTTCACCTGTCATTGGTTTTAATGTTGTGGCTGATTGGTGTATAACTCATCTTGAATGCCACAAAGTCAGTAGTGGGGTACAAAAAAGGAACATAAAATGAGAGCACTGAGGAAGTTGAGAGGAACAAAACTATCTAACTAATGGCTAAACAAATCACCAGGACCACTTGGTGCCTCCTACTACTATTACTTTTTAATGGGACACGTTTCAGTTACAACCATTTCTTGTGTACCTACAGGCAAACCGTACAAATGTAAGGAAATCATTTGCACATTATCACTGATGAACTGTCCCCCCACAAAAATTTGCCCCAATGGTTGCTTGTGTCAGTAATTTTATTATATTGTTATACAACTCCAACGTCTACATAGGGAGAAGGTTTGGTAGATGGCTGGGTCATCTAAACATTGTGTGGGAGACTGATGTTTGTTTTCAGTTTTATACCTGTTACAAACATAATTTGAATCCAAATTCATATCCCCTCTTCTCAGTTGAGTTTTGCCGCAAGGTAGACGGCAGATCAAATGAAACTGAAACCTTGACCTCTCTCATGATGTCGGTTGCTTGTTTTTGTGTAATGATAGTTAGAATATGTATTCACTGTCACACCAATAACTTTTGTTTGAATTAGTCATGAACTTATCATTGCATAGATAATGAACACATATCATGAAAAATAGCTTTGTATTGAAACTTGTCACGCATTTGTACATTTGAAGTAACTGTCATGAAAACAGATCAGAATTCTTTAACATCTTTGCTAATTTGAGAATCAGAATCACTTTATATATATATATACACACTTTCTTTCTTTCTTTCTTTCTTTCTTTCTTTCTTCATCCCTTGTCATATTCATTCTTTTTGGTTTAGTAATGATGATGTCCCCATTATTTCACAAAGTACCACATATTTAAATAAACAGCAGAATTAACTATTTCTGACGATACCAGCTGTTTCTCTTGGTGACAGTGTTTTTGCTTCTCATTGCAATTATCAAGGGTTGTGATAAAAAAAGATGTGCATAAGTAAGAGTTTTTTTGTTTGGCACTGAGCACATATGTGGTTTCAAATTGCAAAGTTGCAACATCATAGTTTTGATATTTCCAGTTTCGAAGCAATATGAGGTGAAACTTGTTTTTTTTTTTTTTTTAATTGTACCTATGACAATACAAGACCACTATTCATTTCCCATTTAAAGGGCAAAGTCTTTTTACCCTGACTGTTCCATAATTTGGTGTGTTTATTATTGTAGCCATGACAATTGAAGATTTGCATTTCAATCCATATTCTAATGTTCCCCTTCACCTTACCAACTAAACAGAAGAAATCTGGGCTTTCTTTCCTGCTGCTGGTATGTGTGCTGTTCCAGAAGACATTCCGCTCTACTAGGATAGTAAGAAGAAAAAAAAAACAATTACATAGTTGTTGAGGTTGGAAGACTGATAAACTTATTCAATTTGTATTTTGCTCCAGATTATGACCCTGACAATTATTAATTACAGACGTTTGGAAAAGCCACTGTAAACACTTATTTTGCTTAGCTGATTACAGTGGAGCATAGATATTTGCTGCAGTTGCTTCAAATTGTACTCGGGGCAGTTAAATATCTCTCTGCATATACTGAGCAGGTTTATCAGTAAATGATTTTTGTAGACAACGCTAGCATCAACATGATTTCTCCACAGATTTCTCATCAAACAACTAATGTACATGGAGGCATAGGCGTCAGTTAAGGGGGGGACGGTGGGGATTTGTCCCCCCCACTTTTTGTCAGGGGTCATTTTGTCTCCACCACATTCAAATTCTTCACATGTAAGCCGTTGTAACCCCAGTTATTTTCAGCAGTATAGAAAATTCCGACGCTCCTGAACGCACCATCCGCACTCCGCCGAGAGTTGCACAGACATGCGGCACACCTTCGTGATGTTAAAAAAAACGTGCAGATGCTAAATTTGCGCCTGTGGCAAGTGGAAGCTCCGACCCAGGGTGTGCATTTCCATCTGACAATGGTTGTGGTGAGTTTGAAAACTTGTTTGCTTGTTTAACCCTGTGATTATCATATTTAATAAATATATACAAGGGAGGTGGTTGTTTTGTTTTGACAAGTGGATGTCTTTGAGTAACTACACTGAACACACTATCATACCAAATTTACTAATGGTACAATTTGCCATGAGTAAAACGCTCTGTCAGGAAAATGTGCATTATTCCTGATATAATAATACCAAATCCAGTTAGAATATGGGATGCCAGATGAATTTCAGCACTTTTGGAACAACATTTTGAAGCTTATCTTAGCAATATGTCAGTTGGGATGGAGCAGAGCTGACGTTAATTATCACTAATAATCCGTGGGATAGCACCACGTGGTGCTACTGAAACTAAAGAAGCTACTCTTTGTATAAATATGTACACAGGGCTCTCACGTTTTGATCTCAGGTCACAGTGAGATTTTGCTGGCTTGCGACGGGGGTGGGGGGTCATCACCCATCCTTAAGCACTTGTAATATTTTAAAGCAAAACCCAGTTAATTAGTACTTGTGCTTTTGTTGCTGCCACTATTACCTAATGGGTCATAATGTTACTTTGTGGTGTTAGCATATTATATCAGGTAATGATGCAACATATACTGCAAATGTTGCTCTTTTTTTAGTATTTACCTCTAACATTTCTATAATTCTCTTTCAAACTGAAAATGTGCAGTTTTTATTTTAATTATAGATAAACATTTCTCATGTTCAAAGTATAACGACCTAACTTAACATTGATTATTGGTTTAAGTGTGGTACGAGGGGCGTTCAATAAGTAATGCCCCTGACCCACTTCCAGTTGTCTGATCTAGCTGAAATTTTGCATGTGCAATGATTTATATCTCTATGGGTTATGTGACAAATTACAGCTGTGAACTAAGTGTGATTTCTGATTTATACATCTTTGAACTGAGTCAGGTGTGAAATTGAGCCTATTGAGTTTCGTGCAGTTATCCGGTTTTTGTATTTGAAAGGACGCACACCACAGAAGACTTTTGATGAAATGAAAGAAACTTATAGTGATGATGCCCCATCATATGACCTTGTAAAACGCTGGCATCATGAATCGAAGCATGGCTGGAACTCTGTAGAAACAGCTCCCAGACCTGGTCGATCCAACCATGTTTGAATTCACGATGCCAGTGTTTTACAAGGTCATATGATGGGGCATCATCACCATAAGTTTCTCAGAGTTTTGATAAAATGGCTCATAAGGCCAAAATGTTTCAGTTGTCATTTATTAACTAAAGTTGTTGATGACAGTAATGGTAGTCAAATTGGTCCTGCTAGCTAAACCACAAGGTATGCTCCGTTATATTCATGGAGTTATTGTACAGTAACTGTACAAATATCAGTGCTATTGCTGTTAGATGGCACTTACGTTGCATTTCTGCGTTGTGAAAAAAGCTCTGATGGTGGTTGCTTTTCTTTTTGACATATTCATTGGGTATTTGCTGAGATTTTATTAATGAAAAAAGGCAAAAGAATGAATGGCCGCACGCCGGTTGTTTAGGAGGCGGTAAACACAACATAGCAAAATTGAACTCTTTCAAGAAACACCACAGAAGAAGAGGAGGTCATGACCCGGATTATCCATCCATGGCGGAATTTCACTTGAATTAATAAAGAAAATAATGATAATTATAATGATAATAAATGTTTCCAGTCTTCAAACAAGAAAGGTAATAAAAGAAGGCTTCATATTGTGATATTTTCTTCTTCCGCTGCTTATTTACTGGGTTTTTGCTACAGTTTGAGTTGAGTTTGAGTCATGAGACAGATTTATCATGGTGGCTTTTTTGGAGAGCTGGCTATCTGTGTTTTTGTAATTTTTCCTTTTACTCCTTGAGTTGCTTTGTGCTAAAACTGTTTGATTTGAGTGGGAATGGCTGGTTAGGCTTAAAGTCAATATTCTCCCGGTCACAGATATACAATGCGGTTTGAATGGGTTGTCATGGTAACAGCTTGTGCTCCGATGTAACTCCAGCTATGGTCCTCAGTGACCCCTGGTTTATTCTTTTGTATTCAAAATGACTTAACCTTTATCTTATTTGCGATGAAGAGAGTTGAGTGGTTCGTTTATGTGCTGTCCCTGAGCTGTAAATCCTGTTGAGATGTAGGTGGTCTATTTGACATGCTGATTTCAACATGAAGTTCAACATCGTTAGGGGTTCGTAATTCATGTAAAAGTGTCGGCACAGCTCTCAAGCGGGTTTTATTCAATACATGACAATTACTTAAAACATGAAATAACTCTTATGCATTTTATAGTAGCATACCAAAAGCAACATCAATTACAGTCATCATCCCAAGCACTTCTCAAAAGTCACTTTTGCCAGTCTCCATCCCCCCCACTTTTAAAAACAAACTGATGCCCTTGGAGGTAACAAATGTCATACAGTGCAGATCTACTGGCCGTTAGTATCTGTTTTGCTATCTTCCTTTGCAAAGGCGTAACACATTTTTCACTGCAAATATCTGGTAACGTCTGGCTATATGCAGCAGTCCAGCCTGTTTAAGACAATTTTCTCGTAAGGGAGACAATAAAGTAACCTTAACCCAACCTAAACCTGTTCCGTGAAGGTAAGGTGGAGGAGGATAAAGAAGAAAATGTCGAGCAGAGATTGGAGAACAACATCCCAACAGTCTTAGGTGCAATTCATTCCATTATTGTGTTTCAGTGAGAGGTGGAGCGAGAGAGAAGAAGGAATGAAAGAGACCTGGACAAACGCACAGTAAAGAGAGAAAAGGAAGAGGGTGATAACAGCTTGAATGAGGGAGGAGATGGGGAGGTGCAGGGCAAAGAGAGAGTAAATAAGAAAATTGAAAAGCAAAAGAAATAAGGGGTAGATATAATGATATGGTCACCGAAGGGCGAACATGTAACGATCAAATCTTTCATCCTTATTGATTTTGCTGTTGGACATTGTAGTGCTTTTATACTGAGGTCAGAGGACAAACGAGTGGAACTGGGAAATTACTGTATGACTGTGATGCATGATGCACCAAAATAAACAAACACACAGAAGGAAAATTACAACAAAACAAAAATGTTCTACACAGATGGTGAAGTTAACACAAATTATCTATGATGTGCTCACATATGTTGGACACATTTTGCACATATCTTTCTTATACATATAAATTCATCAATGCGCTTGTGTAAGTGAGAGGAAAAAAAGTATTGATCCCTTTCTTTTGGTGTCTTTGTACTTAATTGCACACTGCTTCATATTCCCTGATGCTGAAGTATTAATGCTGGATGTTTGTAAGACTTCGCTCTTTTTGCTCTGTTAGTTTTTATGTATGTTGTGTGCTGATTCAGGGCAGTCAGTTCAGTTAATCGATAAGCTGGGAAGCCTTTACTTCCTATGGACAAACAAGTCCTTCAGTCTGTGTGTTTGTGTGTGATGGAGTGTTTTTTCAAGTTGCGCTAAATTTCCCCCAGACAATACTACGATGCTGTATTTGAAATTCATAGGTTTTCTCAGGTATCTTTATTTTCTAAGGTTGTATATGTATCTATATATATTTTTTATTGTTGCGCCATTGTGGGGCTTGGGGCAAATATACAATAAATGAATCATCAAAACAGTGCAGAGGAAGAAATCCTCCCCTGTGTGGTAACATACACACATAACCTCATCATAGTTTCCGGTTTACTGCTTTGTTGTGTGTAGCTTGTGTTCCTTACTGTCTCATTTTTCATTGAATACAACGGGATATTCTGTGTCTGTAATCATTTGATTGGTTTGGTAAGGGCAAACCAACCGAATGATTACTTTCAGGCTTAAACATTATTTTTCTTTTCCATTACATTCTCTGTCATCTTCCATGTTTAATACAACTGTTGAAATAATGGACTTACAAATGAAAGCTTCATATAAGCACATATTTCATTGTTTTTTATCAACTCCATGTCACACTTAAATTAGCTTTGTCGTCCTCATGATCTCATTGTACATATGTTTTAATAATATTCTCAACTAAAACTGTAATCAGACACTAGATCACAGCTTATCAGCCAGTACACATGCAGTGTAGTGTGACACACTTATTGTATGCAAAGCAACACACAGCTGCACACACGCTTCACCCCTATTATCTAGTCAGTCATTTTTTTATGTGATGATGACTTAATAAACCCCCAACCCCCTCCCACCCACACACAGATGCACACAAACGTGTTCAAACATGTGGTTGCTGAGAGACGGAGCAGCAGCACATTTATCTCAGTGAGTCTTCATTATGGGTGATATGCCTGCCCTGCACTGCTTTATATTTAATAATGATAAATATACCAAAAATATAGCATATACAGTCTTCATTGCTGTGTCAAGGCATGGGGCATACATCAACAGAAAAATTATGTGTGTATATGTATATATAGCAATTTTATAGTCTGTCAGCTGTGTTTCAGTTGCAGGATTAATATCCTTATTTAACAGTTGATTCGATACAGACTTTGACTTTGGAGCTGCACAATCATATAAAAAGTCTGTTATTATATCTAAACAATCAAAAAAAATCTGATTTTGTAAAGGATTTACTGTCAGTGAAGTCGCAGTTTACTAGAAGTACATTTTTCTGCATCTTATTGTGGAATAGTAAATCCAATGTGTGGTTTGTTTCTTTGGAGTTCAAAAGTAAAACAAATCGTTGATAATTATTCATAAATCAAATATAAAAAACATGTTGAAATTACATTACTAAAAAGATGCTGTAAATTCAGTAGTTTCTTTGATGCCCCTAGAAGCTAATGGTTCTCAACTCCCTTTTCAAATTTCAATTTAGTATATGAGTAAAAAAATAAAAATAAAAAAAAAAAATTTGCAAAACCAACTGTGAAAATGTGACATTTTGTTTTTTGGCTTGAACAAGCACACAATTTGACATGCTAACCAGTAGGGGTGGGAGATATAACCAAACAATCATATGATGATCTCACCTAGAGGTAAATTACTAAATCCTGCTATACTCATAAAATGGTGTTTTGCACCTTTCATCATTTCAGAATTTAAAGAAGCAAGAAGAATAGTCAAAAGAGTTATATGGCAAAAACACGGCAGATAGACTCCAACTCCACCAACATGGACTACAACTGACAACAGTAGACCTTGTTCTGCAGATAATGCAGTCATGATTCACAGTCACACTTCTCCACCACTGATTTAACTAAACTCTGTGATCACCTGATTAGTTGTATATATCATTGCCTGAAAACAAACTCTGCCACTTTATTTAACAACCTTTATCTAATAAATCTTTGCACCTTCTTTTGCGGGCTGCACAGTAGAATAGTGGTTAGCACTTTCGCCTTGCAGCAAGAAGATCCTTGGTTCAAATCCTGGGGTGGGCCTGGGATCTTTCTGCATGGAGTTTGCATGTTCTCCCTGTGCCTACGTGGGTTTTCTCCGGGCACTCCGGCTTCCTCCCACAGTCCAAAAATATGCTGAGGTGAATTGGTTACTCTAAATTGCCTGTAGGTGTGAATGTGTGTGCGATTGTTTGTCTGTATATGTATCCCTGCGACAGACTGGCGACCTGTCCAGGGTGTCCCCTGCCTTCGCCCAAGTCAGCTGGGATAGGCTCCAGCACCCCCTGCGACCCTAGTGAGGATAAAGTGGTGTATAGAGAATGGATGGATGGACCTTGTTTTGCGATTAATTTAGTCAGAACCTTCTGACTGGAAGAAGTGGTTGGAGTCATTGCTACTTTGACATTTCTTCTAAAAGTTACTGTTACTTCTGACCAACTAACCCTAACCTTTGTTGTCTTGTGTTGCTTGACCTGGCCAAGCTTATTGTCGTGGTAGTCCTTGATATCACTCACCTGGATCTCCAGTGAATGCTTTGTCCTATGGATGGACACCAACTCCACTCTCCTCGCCTACAGATGGCAATAGTAGTCATCACAGACAGAATGAATGGAATCCTGGTTCTGCTATGCATTCTCTATTATTTGATGTCACAGCACATGAACCAGTTCTCCTCCTATTGCAGACTGTGTTAGACTGGCCTTCCAGCTCACAGCACAGAGCAGAGTAAAGATGCCTATTGTCAGCTGCACTTCACATCAACAGAGCTGCAGTTCATCCGGTGACGATGCCAGTGAGAGCATGTTACGTCTCTGGGCTACTGATCAGAGGGCTAGAGGATCAAATTCCAATGCTGCCATTGGTGGGCTCTTAAGCAAGACCCAAGGACCCAACGGTGGCAGCATTATCGAGCCCTTGAGCAAGGCCCTTAAACCTTCCAGCTCCAGGGGCACTGTGCTATGGCTGTCCCTGCACTCTGACCCCAAATGGGATATATGTCAGGCCCACAGCCTCAGGCTCAAGATAGCAACAGTGCTCTCCCGTCCCCTTTCTTCTGTTTACAGCTTGGAAGTGGCAGGGGTTTTCCATCCCAATCAGCATGATTGTGCTCCCTTCCCGTCTGAACTTCGGCCTGCTCGTGCCTTGCCCTGGACCCTCCACCTCAAGTTCCTTACATCCGCAGCCTTCTGGAATTCTGGACCCCCATCTCTGTTACCAGACATTCTCCACCACTCCCAGTTCTGCTTGCACTGCATACACCATGCTGCCATCAACCTCTGCCAACGCCACTCCACCAAGTCTCTCTACTGCCAGCCAAGGACCCCTCACCTCCAGTCCATTTCTTTAACACCAATCCCAACTCAGCTAAGTTCCTCCACTCTTGAGCCAGACTGGTAGTTAATGTTTCTCTGATAAGTTAGTATTACCATCGTGCTCAGCAATTAGTTTTCGATAGGTAGTATAGTTCTTGTTATTCCGAGTGTACTTTACCAGTTGCGATCCATAGGTTTGTATAGTTGTATTTTGTCGAGTTACTGTGTTTTGTGTAGAACTTTCCGGCGTGGGTTGTACGATCTGTGGGTTAGTGTTTCAGTGTTCACATCTTCTGCCCTAGTGTTATTTACCAGCCAGCCCACTGAAGGGCTTTCTGTTTCTCTTGCTGCCTTCAGCAGTCAGTTGTGACCTTCTGTCACTTTCGGTTGTAGTTCCTTTCTGCTAAATTGTAGTTTTTCTTGTTGCCATAACTTGTGGTGCAAATAAAAGCTTTTACATTTTTACTTTCTCGTGTCGTTTCTCATACTTTGAGCCTGAGCCTCACTAGAGAACCATAACAATATATGAAACATTTCACATTGCTGTAAAAATGCATCCATGACAATAAACACTCCCTCTTCTTCTTCATCCTCATTGTCTGTGCCATATAAATTTTATGACTGATCTGTTTGCTCCTTTAAAACCTGAATAATACAAGGTGGAAGGAGACAATGGTCTTATGACTATGTCTTCACTTACATATTCACCACCTAGCTCACCTCAAAGTGCACCCAACATGCACCTGTCAGGCTGGCACAGTTTTAACAACACATGCACTTAAAATCATCCTGAGCTTTAACACACTAATTGTTAAGCAATTTGTGAGTTCCTAGAAGAGCAATATTACAGCTTCAATAAAAAATACATCCCAGGAAATTATCTGTGACCTGACAAAATGCAGAGTTGGGCAGACTGACTGTACAGAATAGGAGATAGTAGTACTTTCAAATAGTTAGCACACATATTGCAAATATTTGCATCTTGTAAATCTTTAAATTTCTTTTTACTACCTGCAACATGGTCTATAGTGTACTTCTTGGTGGGCTACTAAATGAAGAGACCAAATATCTGTGGTGAGAAGACAGAAAAGCCTAATGTCCTGTTAAGTCAACCTTCAGCTGAAATATAGACTGAGTCTGTCACAAACACTGCCAGTAGTTCTGTGTCTTGCTGCAAGTCTGCTGATGGCACTTTGAGACACACCAAGTTCACGAGCAACATCTGATTGCCTGCTACTGACCTAAAGGTGTGCTATGGCCAGGTGACGCTGCTTGTCCGTTAAGTGATGTCGTCTCTTCATGGCTGATGAACTGGGAATGACTTACTGACAATAGCAGCTTTTTATACCCCCAGAATGTTGAAATGGATGCCAAATTGAGAAGGGTTGTCTTTTTGTATTTTTTGGTATTGGCCCCAATATACAGGGCGCACTGTACACAGTGAGATCATTACATGGAAACACAAAATGAGGTGTGTCTACCACCCTAATACAATCTCCTCCCTATCCCCAAAATCACTGAAGTGAAACAAACACCTTACAGTATGTATGAAATCCACTGAGGAGCTCACAATATCCCTAAATTATTGTGAATAGTGTCTTCTTCTTTTCCTTTCGGCTTTTCCCGTCAGGGGTCGCCACAGCGAATCAATTGCCTCCATCTAACCCTGTCTTCTGCATCCTCTTCTCTCACACCAACTACCTTCATGTCGTCTTTAACCACATGCATAAACCTCCTCTTTGGTCTTCCTCTAGGCCTCCTGCCTGGCAGTGGGAAACTCAGCATCCTTCTACCAATATATTCACTCTCTCTTCTCTGGACATGTCCAAACCATCTCAGTATGGCTTCTCTGACTTTATCTCCAAAGGCTCTGACATGTGCTGTCCCTCTGATGTACTCATTCCTGATCCTATACATCCTGGTCACTCCCAAAGAGAACCTCAGCATCTTCAGTTCTGCTACCTCCAGCTCTGCCTCCTGTCTTTTCCTCAGGAACACTGTCTCCAGACCAAACAACATGGCTGGTCTCACCACAGTTTTGTAAACCTTTCCTTTTATTTTAGCTGAAACT
The DNA here is from genome assembly GCF_021347895.1 of Acanthochromis polyacanthus. Lineage (NCBI taxonomy): Eukaryota > Metazoa > Chordata > Actinopteri > Pomacentridae > Acanthochromis > Acanthochromis polyacanthus. Next base: position 16,779,085 of record NC_067125.1, on the reverse strand, counting down.
CTTCTATCACACATCACACCTGACACTTTTCTCCAGCCGTTCCACCCTGCCTGTACACACGTTTTCACCTCTTTTCCACACTCTCCATTGCTCTGGACTGTTGACCCTAAGTACTTAAAATCTTCCACCTTCTTGATCTCTTCTCCCTGTAACCTCACTCTTCCACTTGGGTCCCTCTCATTCACACACAGATACTCCGTCTTGCTGCGGCTAACCTTCATTCCTCTCCTTTCCAGGGCAAACCTCCACGCCTCGAGCTTCTCCTCCACCTGTTCCCTGCTCTCACTACAGATCACAATGTCATCTGCAAATATCATAGTCCATGGAGACTCCTGTCTAACCTCATCTGTCATCCTGTCCATCACCATAGCAAACAAGAAGGGGCTCAGAGCTGATCCCTAATGTAGTCCCACCTCCACCTTGAACTCCTCTGTCACACCTACAGCACACCTCACCACTGTCTTACAGTCCTCATACATGTCCTGCACCACTCTAATATACTTCTCTGCCACTCCAGACTTCCTCATACAAAACCACAGTTCCTCTCTGGGCACCCTGTCATAAGCTTTCTCCAGGTCTACAAAGACACAATGCAGCTCCTTCTGACCTTCTCTGTACTTCTCTATCAACATCCTCAAAGCAAATATTGCATCTGTTGTACTCTTTCTTGGCATGAAACCATACTGCTGCTCACAGATGTTCACCTCTGCCCTTAGTCAAGCTTCAACTACTCTTTCCCATAGCTTCATCGTGTGGCTAATCAGCTTTATTCCTCTGTAGTTGTCACAACTCTGCACATCTCCCTTGTTCTTATAGCTTGGAAAATCCAAACTGAATCTCCATGTAATCTCCTATCTCCATGTTAGGAGATACAGGAGAATCAGTTTGGCATTGGGCGAATTGAATCGCGTTTCCCTCCCGGGAAAGTTTGGTACGACCAATCATAGCACGGGAGGCGGGAGTTAATGCTGCGTCATCTTCAGCGCCTGGATTACTCATAAAACAATCTTTTTGTGGTCTCTTGGCGTTTTGGATGGCGTTAGTCGTTGCCTCTTTTCACTTGACGTTTCCGACGATGAGGAGGCAGTGGATGGCTCCTTACTTTTGGCTTCTTGCCATTGTTTGTACAGAGGAAAATCCCGTTCCAAACGTGTGAGTAAATTTAAGCAACTTTTACACATACGCAGCGACTTGGTTTGGCTCCGATTTAAAGTTATTCCTAACACCGCTAATCGTTCGGAAGGAGTCTTTTGTTGCGTAGCCTTTTCAAAAATAAGTGTTGTACTTGAGAGTACCTCATGTATTCGCAGATTTTTGTGACAAAAACGGCAGTAATCATTCACCGCGACGCTTTCTCGGTTGCATGCCATTGTTTGGACTACATGGACTTCAAGGTCGATTTGTTTGTGCATCACATCCGTGTTACGCTGATTGGTTCTTTCTCGTTCAAGCTGCATTCGTTAGCCCCTCCTTTTTGAAATCGTCTCCTATCATCACAATGCCAGACTGCCTTTATTTGTATTTATATTAATACATAAATAAAGTCAGTCTGGATTTTCCAGGCAATTGTTCTTAAAGATGGGCACCAGCACACTTCTTCTCCATTCCTCAGGCATCTTCTCACTATCTAAGATCCTGTTGAACAACTCAGTCAGAAACTCTACTGCTACCTCTCCGAGACACTTCCATACCTCCACAGGTATATCATCAGGACCAAGTGCCTTTCCACTCTTCATCCTCTTCAATGCCCTCCTCACTTCATCCTTACTAATCTTTGCTACTTCCTGGTCCACAACAGTCACCTCTTCTACTCTTCGTTCTCTCTCATTTTCCTCATTCATCAACTCTTCAAAGTACTCTTTCCATCTTCCCATCACACTATTGGCACCTGTCAACACACTTCCATCCTTATCCTTTGTCACCCTAACCTGCTGCACGTCCTTCCCATCTCTCTGCCTTACCAACCTATACAGGTCAGTCTCTCCCTCCTTACTGTCCAACCTAGCATACAAGTCATCGTAAGCCCCTTGTTTGGCCTTTGCCACCTCTACTTTCACCTTACGCGGCATCTCCCTGTACTCCTGTCTACTCTCTTCAGTCCTCTCATTGTCCCACTTCTTCTGAGCTAACCTCTTTCTCTGGATCCACTCCTGCGCCTCCTCATTCCACCACCAAATCTCCTTATCTCCTTTTCTTCCAGATGATACACCAAGTACTGTCCGATCTGTCTCCCTGATCACATTTGCTGTAGTTGTCCAGTCATCTGGAAGCACCTCCTGACCATCCAAAGCCTGCCTCAACTCTTTCCTGAAAGTCATTCAACACTCTTCCTTTTTCAGCTTCCACCATTTGGTCCTCTGCTCTGCCTTTGCCCTCTTCATCTTCTTCACCACCAGGGTCATCCTACACACCACCATCCTATGCTGTCTGGCTACACTCTCACCTACCACTACTTTGCAGTCACTGATCTCCTTCAGATTACACCGTCCACACAAGATGTAGTCTATCTGTGTGCTCCTACCTCCACTCTTATAGGTTACCCTATGTTCCTGCCTCTTCTGGAAGAAAGTATTCACTACAGCCATTTCCATCCTTTTTGCAAAGTCAACCACCATCTGTGCTTCTGCGTTCCTCTCCTGGATACCAAACCTGCCCATGACCTCTTCATTTTCTCTGTTTCCTGCACCAACATGTCCATTGAAGTCTGCACCAATGACAACTCTCTCACTTCTAGGGATGCTCTGCATCACTTCATCAAGGTCCAACCAGAATTTCTCCTTCTCCTCCAGCTCATATCCTACCTGTGGAGCATACCCACTAACAACATTGAACATCACACCTTCGATTTCTAGCTTCAGACTCATCACTTGATCTGACACTCTTTTTACCTCCAGGACATTCCTAACAAACTCCTCCTTCAAGATAACTCCTACTCCATTTCTCTTCCTATCTACACCAGGATAGAACAACTTGAACCCTGCTCCTAAACTTCTAGCTTTACTACCTTTCCACCTGGTCTCCTGGAAACACAGTATGTCCACCTTCCTCCTCTGCATCATGTCAACCACCTCTCTACCTTTTTCTGTCATAGTTCCAACATTCAAAGTCCCTACTCTCAGTCCTAGACTCTTGGTGTTCCTCTTCTCTCTCTTCCTACGAACACACCTTCCTCTCCTCCTTCTTCGACCAACAGTAGTCCATTTTCCACCGGCACCCTGTAGGTCGACAGTACCGATGGCGGTCATTGTTAACCCAGGCCTCGACCGATCCGGTATGGAAGTCATACATCTGATTCGCATGATTGATTTGGCCAAAGTTTTACGTCGGATGCCCTTCCTGCCACAACCCTCTGTATTTATCCTGGCTTGGGACCGGCACAATAAGACACTGGCTTGTGTCCCCCTGCAGCTACATCATTGTGAGTAGTGTATTTCTGTTAATCATTTCTTTTTTTTTTTTTTTTAAAAAAAGCAGAATAATGTTGTCTCAACTCACTTAAAGATATGCTTCCAGAGGAAAATTTTACTGCTCAAAGCTTGCTCTTCTACAGCTCAGGAGACAAATTTGAGATTCTCATGTCAGCCTCATTTTAGTTTCTATTTTGTCTAAAATGTTTCTCATATGTTTCTCCTAAAATTCACTAGGAGAAATAGGTGAGACAGAATAATTAGAGAGAGTCATACTTGAGACTATTGGGAGATACCTTGCTAATCTCAATACAGTGTTTTTAATGGCTCCTTTATTTCTCCTCTGGAAAAGAAAATGAGCAATACTGGAGCTACTACGGAGCAATATGTAAGACACACTCACACCTCAACATGAGCACAACAGGCCAGGGATCGAACAACAACCCTCTGGTTGCAAGACAGTTACTCTACCCACTGAGCTATGCCACCCTTTTCACACACATGCACACATCCACACAACTTACAAATGCTGCAACAAATAAGAAGTTGCCAGGATACAGCCTAAACATCTTGAGGCACTTATAATAATATACGGTGACTTCAATCATGTCACCCTCTCCTCTCACTCGACTGGATTTATCATTCTAAACAACACGGATCATCCACTCATAATATCGTGATGGGCCTCTCTCTTGACTGCAGGACGGAGAGATATATAGAAGATCTTTGTACCCACAGCGATCAGGCTTTATAATTCTATAGCAAATTAGACCCTCCAGAAAAATGCAGGCAAAAATCCTTGATTATGCGGGCTAAAATCCTTGATTATGCGAATAAATATGCGGGGTTTTTATGCCATTTTATGCGGGGAAATTGCAGAAAGTTGCAAAGTATGCAAATAGTTGTGAAATATGCAAAAATATGCGCGATTCACCTGCCGTCTGGCCGCGGAGGGATGTGTCCTCTAATCAGACACTGGGACTGCTGCGGGTTTACTGGACTGACAGCCGAGTTTTCCTGTCAGTCTCCAAAACGGCAGAAAAAGTCGCTAGATTTGTGGCCAGTTGCTTTTGACAAAAAAAAGTCGCTAGGATGCTTTGGAAAGTCACTAGATTTAGCGAGAAAGTCGCTAAGTTGGCAACACTGGCGCCGCGCTCCGCTTCAGCTCGTGCTTCTAGTGCGTGTGTGAATGCGCGAACTCATGACATCAGGCTGGGCGTCGCATAAAAACTCACTCACAACTCCATTTATATTGGTTATAGTTTTCTCATTTTATGCGGAAATTGTGAAATCAAGTGGGACCCGCATATTTCTCTTTTTTTCGTGGAAATGTGAGATTCTTGCGGGAATTATGCGCTGTTTTGCGGGGATTATGCGGCCTTTTGGGAAATAATTGACCCCCGCATAATCAGCGGTATTTTGGTGATTAATGCGGGAATTCATGCGATCGCATAATCGAGTTTTTCTGGAGGGTCTAGCAAATAGCAGATGAGCTGACAGACAAATGAATTTCCCCTTTGGGATGAATAAAGTAATCTGAATCTTTATTAATTAATTAAAAAAATATATCATGTGGATTACAATAAAGTCAACATGATAGATGATCAAAAACAACCAAAACGTTGATCTGAGTCTGAAATTTCAATGAGCGCTTGTGGAGATCTCTTCATTTGTTGTCTGAGCTTAGTATGAGATGCATGAACTGATGCTGGGATGAGAATAGATTGAGTTCTTAGAGAGAGCTCTCTGATTTCTCTGCCTGAGATCACAAAGAGACACAAAGGTTGAGAAACTCTGAGAATTATATTAGAGCTTGTTGAGATCTCTTCTGAAACTTTCAAGGAGACTAAACAGAGATGTAGTGCATCTTATTGCTCTGGAGAAAAAAATGAGACACAGGAGAAATAAACCTTAGTCTCAGTTTAGTGTCACACAGATCTCAAAGTTGTCTAGGAGAAGTAAATGAAACATTTTTGAGATCTCTTTTTGAATTTTCTTTTCCTCTGGGCTAGCATACATGCAGCATTGGCTCAAAGCCAATTTTTGACACTTTTGATTTAAACTATTAAACTTTTCCATATTTTAGGACATCTTTTTGTCTTTCTTGGTTACTTGTTTGAAAAATTACCTCAAGTCAATGTCCATACACACGACTAGCAAAAGCAAACTGTTTGATTTTGAGCAAAGTGTTCTGTCAAATTTCTGTTGTGATGGTTAACAAAATCTCATGCTTGAATTTGATGTAGTTATAAGGGAAATTCTGACTACAAATTGCAGCCCAAACAATAGTGCCATCCAAATCATACAAAAGTAGCAAGTATACAATCTAAAAAGTCATTTGCTGCCATATAGACAAGCAAATATGAAAGAAAATGTTGCTTTTCTTGGAGGATGTATGCGTGTTGACACTATAAAATAGGACAGCATGGTGGGCATCAACCCACAATGATCTATTTTCCCTACGGTGTGTGGGCTTTACATAGAAAACAATGGGGACGTCACATGTTCTCAAGCTGTCAGTCGTTTGCTTCTGGTGATAGCTAATGTGACACAGATGTTTTCACGGCTCCATCACGAAAGAGTTTCAGATTGTCAAATACACAGTTAATCTCCTTCCCTTCCACAGAAGTCTGTGTTTTTGGTTATCAGCTTGCCACTTTGTTTATTTTGCTTTTTTTTTTAAGTCCACAATCCTAGAAATTGCCTGATTCCCGAGCCACATTATCTAAATGAAAGCACACAAGCATCATGGAAAGATGTGTATTTAACTATACTCATTTGTAAAGCTCTCATTTTATGGCAGAGGTTTAAATCAGCACAAATCTCCCTGACAGGAATGAAAGACATAAGCACAGTTTCTTGCAAACAGGATTTAATTTGTTCATGCATTAAATTGACTCCTGATCCTGGGACACACTACCGTCTAAATAAACCAGTGTCTGCTCTTAATTAAGACAAATAAAATATATCTGTATAAATATATATTCAAATTGAACAACATTGTCTTAAGCCATCCTTATCCTGACTGAATAATTAAAACCTCTTCAGTTTGACAATTCTCAGACCTTTTTCTGCTTCTGCTTATCCCTTGCATTTGTCCCAATCTTTTTCCTCTTGCAGACTAACACAATTAGCCTGAGTCCAGAAGATGGTGGGCTTAGCAGCTGGAAAGATGGAGATATACAGCTGAGACTGGAGAACAGGTTTGTCTTTTTTTCATTTTATTTTTTTAGCAGTTTTACCATCTTATAAATAAAGAAATGACATCACCATACCAAGTTAAGCATCCGATTTCTGGAGAAGACATTTTGAAGAGAGGTTTTAATGTATTCTAATTAAGGTTAAAAATTCTGTATGTGTCACTTTCAGCCACCACTGCATCCATCTTTTGTGTTTATGAAAGATTAAGAGATCATTTTAGTTGAAGTTAAAGTGTGGCGCAACACCCCCAACAATCCTTCTTCTGTCATACATCTACAAATGCTATCTTGCCCTGCATGCTTGCTTGTCCTTGTCTGAGAATCAAACTCAAGCTACCACCAATAATTAGTCCTGAAATGCTTCTAGCTTTTAGCTCACCTCCCTTAGCTAAACATCTCCCAGCTGACCTGCTAAGCCTCAGTCCAATTCCACAAGGATCTCTTCAGTCTTACTCCCAATGATCCACACACATCAGACCTCCACAGTCTCTGCAACTGACAAAGAATACAGCAGGTCTGTTCTGAAGATTTTGCTAGCCACTCCGGTGAGCCCAGGGGAACCATCAGGGAGCCAATTTGGCTGCAGTTGAGCTACAGTCTCAGAGGACTGACAGACAAACGTGGAGTGGCCACTCATGAAGAAGAATTGTTAATCTCCTCCTGAACATCCACTCGTTAACTCCCAAAGCAGACAGGTTCATGAGAATCGTGCTCAGTTACGTTACACAACACAGTCACAGACATCATCCAAAGTCCCACGCACCACTAAGGTATCCAAACAATAATTTTTAGTCAGAATCTTATTTTGGTCTAATCTAATGTCATTACTGTCACTGAGATGGTGGTCAACCCTTGTTTCTGTGTGGTACTGGGCTTTCAACTGCTAGGTTTGCCTTTCCAATTATTTATTTTGAAACTGCACCATGATTTTAATAATTCTCTGTCATTTCTATAAGCAATATATGTTGCTAGTTAGTTAATCACTTCAGTAATGTCCTGCCGTTTCCATTACTGTTGTTAGTTAACGTGTTAACAGTTAACATTCTCCACACCATTAAACCACCAGCAGTCTGGAATGTTCACTCAAGACAGATTGGGTTCATGAAATCATGCTGTTGATTCCAAATTCTGACCCCACTATCTGTCTGCCTTAGCGGAAATCAAGATTCATCAGATCTAGCTAAATTTTCCAGTCTTCAACTATACAGAATCGGTGAGCCTGTCGCCATACAGCCTCAGATATCTGTTGCTGGCTGACAGGAGTGAAAGCTTATGTCTTGTGCTGTAGCTGCCCATCTGTCTTGGAGTTACTGTAGCCTTTCGGTCAGCTCCGAGCAGTCTGTCTGCAGAACTGCTGTTTTTCATATCATTCTGAGTAAACTCTAGTGACTTTTGATGTGAAAATCCCAAGAGATCAGCAGTTTCAGAAAAAGTCAAACCAGCCCATCTGGCACTAACAGTAAGTCCCTGAGATCACATTTTACCTCATTTGCATTTTAGTTGATGGTGTGGTTGTTACTCTTGAATGATGATATAATGGTAATGCAAGTGTATGGTAAGTGGATGGAGCGTAGACTGATAAAAGGCAATTCATGATGCTTGAATACTGTACCGAGCTAAAAAGAAAAGAAGCCTCAACATAGGTATTGCATATAGATTTTGACTGGAAAAATACTTGATAAATGGTTATTTTGGGATAGAGATATGGTATCTGTCATGTGAGAATATGAAATCACATCAATGATTAGTGAATCTTTTGGTCTGAATCACGTCCAAACATCATGTCTGTGTTTTGGTTGCATATTTATGGGTTTGTGGTCCTTGCTGAAATGCGGGCTATTGACTATATGTTGGGTAACAGTTAGGTAGGAGCCCTGCACCAGCCAACAGATTGTGAGCAGTGATGAACAGCATGTTTCCCTTGAACCTGCAGAGACTAACGTCGCAAGGTGTGTGTCTTTTAGTGCCAGACACACATGTGTCTGTGTGTGTGCCATAGTCCCTTCTCAAGAAATAGCAGATGGTGGTGGCACAGCAGACTGTCATAACTGTAAGCTTGGACGTTGTACCGGTGTATCTGCTAAACTGCGTTAGAGACAAGAATTAAAGACTGAAGTGCAGAAATGACAACATCACATGTGGTCAAAAGTTATTGGTATTCAGAAATAATTCAACACATTTTTTGTCAGTGTTTTTTTATATTATTATTATTATTATTATTATTATTATTATTATTATCATCATCATCATTATCATCATCATCATTATTATTATTGTTATTATTATTATTATTACAAAAAATGAATAGAAAGTTCTTTGGGGAACCATAGCAAATGTTCCCATTCATCTTAGCTGCCAGGTGAGGCTGGTCTGTCTCCGTGTTTGATTGACACAGCTGAAAAGCTGCCAAGAGTGTCTGCGTTACACTGTAGGGAATGAAAGACCAACAATACAAACTTGCACAGCCTACATGTCATTGAGACATCAGGTTGTTTAGTGGCAGTGAAGAGTAAGGACCACAGCAGCATCTAACTGGACTGAAGCGACAGTTACAGGCATGTTTACATGCTGTTTAATGTGATGCAGCTGAGAAACTATTTAGCATAAAAATTGACTTTAGCAGTGCAGTTTTCCCTGTGAATCTTCCTTTGGTCACTCATTCCACAAGAGAACGACAAGAAGCTTGTTTATTTTTGTTACATAAATTGGATTAAAAGAAAAAAAAAATATCCAGCAGGTTATACTGCCATTGTTGGTAGTTTAATATGAATTGAGTTTTCACAGCTATGCAATGGCTCGAGGAAAGAGTTGTGCTCACACTCTAGAGCCTGACATGACAAAAGCTCTTGGCTTCTCCTGCCTACTCGAATTTTATATAATTTTAAACTACCACTGATGGGTAAAGTAAAACCATTCATCATCTCACTACAATGCAATATTTGGCTAGGAAACCCACCCACCTAAACATTGCTAGAGATTGAGAACACCAGTGGCCCGCTCAAGTGGGACAAAGGTCCAAGGTTCTGACTCTCCAGCAAGACCCAAAGTATCTGATGCCACTGTCCAGATGCAAAACAATACAGAACATGTACAGTGTCCATGACCTGATGAGTTTGAGCTGTGTGAGCAGTGGGGCGGACACAAATTATTAGGCAAGCGGTTTTAATGTTGCAGCCAATTGGTATAAGAGCCACACATACTGATATGTAACCCTATGGTGTTAAAAACATACTTGGATACTGTTGATGTGGTGTAGCTTGCATTAAGCAGTGCAGCTGAGGATTGACTGATACACGTTTTCCCCATCTGGATTTACCATAACTGTCTGTACTTGCTGCTGAGAGCATTCTGCGCTACAAGCCATACAGCCCAGTGTGACTGATACCAGATGATACCTGCTCTTGTACGTAATCGTTATCCTCGGTACTTCCCGTGCATGCCAAATCACAGCCAGTACGCTAAAGAATACAGAACAGACTGGTTTGGAGCTTCAGGTCTTGCTAGGTTCGTTCATGTACCAGAACCAGACAGTAAACGCGGCTCTTGTTAGCCCGTTAGTTTGTTAACTTGTAGATATTGCTGCTGATTTTCGCTGCCTGAAGACTTTTCAGAAGCTGCCCTCTGTAGTCTGGTTAAGTGACAACACTTCTCATGTTTTAATTTTTTTGTATTTCGATTTAAATGCTTTTATCATTTTCAGGTCATGTCTCATTTCTCTTTTTGCTGCCGTACAATTGCCAACTGAAATAACACTCAAATAGCATCAACTCCATTGTTATGGTAATTCAGGTAAAAACGCACACCTCTTTTAAAATTTATCAGCGTGCTGTGGCTTTGAGCTGATGGCTCGGATGGATAATCAAGCATATTGTTTAACTTCACCTCAATGCATATCATGTGAGCATTCCTTTGTCTAAAAGCTGCAACATCAGATCCTGAAAATACATTGTCCTGACAAAGCATATGCTGCAGGAAGAAAACAGTGGAACCTCACAGCACTTTAGCAGTGAAGCTATTGTAGGCCGTTGTCTCAGATTCTTGCGTAGCGTAGCAGGCTGCTGTCTCACTGAATGTGACCGTCTGTTCTGCCTATGATAGAACAGTGACAATCGTGCTTTATGCTTTCCTGACAAATATGACAACGTGACAAACACTCCATTGAAGAAATGCAAAACTAAAGTGCCATCATGAAACTAGAAAAATGGGACAAATAGATTTGTGCTCTGCAAGAGATGCATGTAAGGAATTATTGATTGGACATAATTCATTACATGGAAATGCAATGAGCTTCACATTTAAAAGAAGCATGAAAACATCAAGCATATGCAATGCAGCGCCAAAAAAGGACACCACACATGTACACACGTATATACAGGCATATGAGTTCTGCAAAGCGTCTTGAGACAATTTGACCTGTAATTGGTGCTATATATATAAAATTGAATTGAACTGAATATATAAACAGTGTTAACCTGTAACATTACTTTCCACAGTAATGGGCAATGTAATGAATTACTGATTAAATGAATACTGATTTGAAATCGAACAATCCAGTCACATCCCTGAATTCATTTTTGTAATGCCGCCGTGTGCATGCAACTAGCTGGAAACAGTCACATTAAGCAGAAATTTATTAATAAGCTATTTAGTCAAGGAATACACTTGGTTGGAAGCTGAAGAAAGCATCTAAAGACAGAGACCATGTATCAAACTTATTATGCAAATCTGTACATCTGTGTATTGATAGAGATGTGGTGGCACTTGTGGGCTTCTTCTTTTTGTCTTGCCAACATTTTGTTTGGGTTTACATGTTTTAGCCCTGTTCCAGATTTTACTTTGGTCTTCACCGCTTTATTAAATAACAGAAGTTGTTTAAAAGAATGTGCCTCATCATCAGTTTGGGACCGCCAGGTGTGCGTTTCATTTAGCAACAAACATTTATGGATTCATAGCCTGCAGAAAAAAAGCAACAACACGAAACTGTATTTTGAAGCCTTATCTGCGCTTTTGACAATTACCCAGATATTCACAAAGAAGCATGCATTTTGGAGTAAATTTTGAGGGGAAAAAAAGGACACTGTTACCAATTGTGTGGGGTGTAACATAAAAGTAATATGAATAGTGTAATGAGTTACCACTGGCAGGTAGTGAAGAAAAGTAATAAAGCAATAATATCACTTTTGAAAAGAGCAATGAGTTATGAATCACAATGTTGGGTGACAAGCCTAACTGTGTACAAAAAATACTACCATATACACGCACATACTCAAGAAGGTCATACAACAATGACAGGACAAACGCACACACTGTGAAACAATTATTGCTCCAAACGTGTGAGTTTGGCCCAGAATAAGCTCAAATTGATAATGACCAACTTATACTCTGGGCTTTAAGTTCACTGGAATAAAATCATAAAATAATGCTATAAACTGGAATGAAAATGAATGCAATCCAATTCCAATATCAATTGCTGTAATGGGCTGGAATGTATAATAAAACCACAGTAGCTTACTTCTCCCTAAGGGACAATATCACATTATCATCATTAGAGAGGACAGATTGTATAACCTCCTCATAAAATAAAACCCACATTTATATAACCACACTTTTGTGCGTGAGTAAATGTGCGCACGTGGTATAAAGGGATGGAGTATACACATAAACCATGCATAGATATGCACATATGTGCACAGTTTTACATTCTCATACTCAAGGGCAACCTCACAGCTGTACACACACACACACACACACACGACAGGCATGGCATTGTGATAAGGGTCTAATGAGGCACAGTCAGAAAAAAAACTGATTAAGAGAATCCTGGGTGGATGTTTCCTTTCTTCAGCATTGTGTGGAACTTCATTAGACTACTGTTAAGGAGATAAGATATTCAGATTCATCACCAGATAAATAAGAACAGTGAGCTCTTTTACATTGATCCGATACTGCATCAGCATCCACATGCAGGGGAACAGTGGAAGTGCATCCAAAATGAGGATAATATCATTTAATGATTCCCACAATTAGGGGGGGAATTTTGATTAAAAGTGCCCCTAATGTGACCTATTTGTAATCAGGGTCAAATTAAAAAAAAATCAGCTTAGGAACGACTGCTGTGGGTGAAACACTGAAACCAAAGAAGGGTATTACTGTAAAATAGAGGCGGAGTGAAGTGGAGTTAGGGAATGGATAGTGAGATAATGTGAGGTATGGACAGAGAGAGAGCGAGAGAGAGAGAGAGGGATGGAAAGCTAAAGAAAGGATTAGTCATGCAGCAAACCAGAGAAGTTGAATAGGTAATGAAGGAGACAGGCCAGTAATGCATGAGAATAGGATAGAGGGGCTTAGCAGGAGTCGTGCAGTGCATTGATTACCTCTATCTGTCATTAGCTGTAGTCCCTATACCTAGAGGACCGGGCTGGTGTTAGAGTCGGGAAGGAGAAGGGCCGGAGGAAGAAGAAAGGGGGCTTTGATAGCTCAGAGGAGGAGAAGAGACAATCAGTACACGAGAATCCAACTTAAGTGTCTGCAATTGTATGCTGGTAAATGTCCTTGTGTATTTCCTGTGTTTGTGTTTACAAATCCCGATGCAACGCGTATCCCTGCATTCTCAGTGGATTTTATAAGATGTTCGAACAGTTTACTGGTCATAATTTTTTATTTAACTGGGACCATAAAAACGTAATGTCATATAGTGACACATTGTAGCCGTAAAGAGAGCAGATGTGCTGATCTGTCACACTTGCTTTGTGAGCTGGAAAATGGGACACTGAAATTCACTACTTATCGAAAGCAAATCATTCCAGACAAGTTGAGGCATTGGCCAGACTACTTGTGATCATGTCAAGAAATGAGCATGCATAGTTGCATGCCTGTGTGAGAAATAAAGGTGTAGCTCTGTGTTGTTGATGATGTTTTTTAAATGGACTGTGAACTTGGTTCTAAAGTGAGTTTCTCTTCTATGAAATGCAGTAGAAGAGAATGTGTGTCTTTGTTTTCTCTGAGGAATTTTGCCACGTAGCCAGCCGAACAGACTTAGTTTACTTTATGCTATATTTTAAGTAGTTTTACACTTGTGATTTGCTAGTACATGAATATAAAGTTGAAATTGCGAGGGTAACTTATTTATGCTTGAAGTTATCCACATAAACACACTGTAGATTCTTTGTTTGCCTTAATTAAAACCATAATTTAGAAGCAAGACACGCAATTGAATTGTGCCAAGCACTGTAAGACTTTACTTTCTTAATGATAGTTGTGCCAACAGGAAAACAGTTCAACAAGGTCTACACACAAACTGTAATACAGCCTTGATAATGACAATTTCAATACTGAGCAAATCAGAAAAAATTACGAGGAGCTCACTCATTTTTCATCTTTGGTGTTAATGTCGTCCTTAAATGTCTGGAACAAAAAAGGTATCGTATTATGCCCCCTAATAGCAATGAGTGGGTGGTGGCCATTTTCTGCTCTGACTCTTCTGGAGAGGCAGCTTAGTCTCCCAGCATGCTCTAGTGGCCCAGTGGGGGTCCTCCACTTTGCTGAGAGAGGTGGCCAGCGAGCTGCCTGTTGCCCAGCGACTTCAAAACTCCATGAAGTTTCTGACTGTTTGTGCTTCTGCGATGGTGTATGTGTGTTTGGTGAGTCATGTGTGCCAGGACAAAATTAAACCACACAGACAGGACTAATGAAGAATTCAAAGGGACCGGAGCCGATGCAGGGCAACGGCCAACACACACGCACACGTATGCAGACGCACACGCACACACAGAGACAGTCTGAGCCACATACAGCCCCACAGCTTGGGAGTAGGTTGGAAGGGTTTTTAAATTAATTCTCTGAGAGGGGTCTTTTTTGCAGGGAAGTTGTTTTGCTGCAGTAAATGAACTTGCTAAAAAGCAAACCAGCGTGCACACAGACAGCCTCTAAGCTCCCATCTGGCTGGTGCTTCACGTTGAGGCCTGTCTGCACACATCTAGTCGTGCCAACCTATTGGTGTCATGCGTGGGTCGCAGAAAAAGAGAGGTGAGCAATAACGTAAGTGATGGTATTCTAAAGGTAGAGGACAATCTGAGGTCACTGACAGTGCTGTAATAAATAAAAACAATGAAAGGATGAATGGCAAACATTGATGTTGTTATGCTTTGAATCAAAGTGACTCAAATAACAATCTTTAGCTCACCAAAATACATATCTGATTAATGTCAACCAGTTGATTTGAATTTAGAAAAACTTTGCAATGTGTTTAAATGTCAGATTTCGTTTAAGAAAATATACTTCAAATACACAAAAAAGCCTCTTATTTGTTTAAACTGTTCCAAAATTGTTTTAAAATTTGTCATAGAACAAAGATTAATCAACATGCTACTGTCATGCTATTCTGGGGATTGCCAGTGCAAATACAACTAGACAAGCCCCCACTCGGGGGCAGAACCACGCCTATGCATGATACTCTGTATCAATTTTGATCATCCTACGTATCTCCCTTTCTACTTCATCTGCTGACTTCTAACTCCACAACTGAACAGGGGACCTTAGACTGATCTTCAGTGCCAAGTTTGATCATCCTGACTTCAGCACTTGCAGAGATATCGGACCAGACATACATACATACATACATACATACATACTTACCCAGCCAGATACCACACTGAATGCAGTAACCCCTCTGACGTACGTCAGGCGTGGTTAAATATTGCATACCCAGACATTAGCTACTTTAGTGGTACACGGAAGGCAAGATTCAAACAAAAAATTGAATCCCCTTAATTCTGTCTTTCAGTGTGTCACACCATTTTGGTCGACTTTATCTCACAAAGTTCACTTTGCATTACCTCAGATATATTTGTTGTCTCTTTTCCAATGAAGTATAATCCTTTGAAATGGAAATGAAAGCTTTGCATAGCACTCAGGGAGAAAAGTAGATTGAGACAAATATTAACAGTTTCCAACCTTGATGTCCCTCTACGAGGACCAGGCCAGGTTTGGTATTATAACACAACCTGCCACCATTTTCAAAGGCTCCAAAATGTGGTAAGTTCAGTGTAGAGGCCAGCTATGACTGGTAGAATTTCAATTGAGAATTCGAGTGAACAGGTTTAATAAAGGAGTGTTTACTGATTCATTGTCATAAGTTTTAATGAGGTGGAATTCTTTTTTTTTTTAAATCGATTTTAAATCTCACTCTGGCCCTGGTGATAAGGATAAAAGTAATTGAACTATTGTACTTCATTATTATCCCTTATCTCTTATCCATAGCGACAAACATTGTTCGTTTTGGCCTTCCAGTTTTACAGCTGTTACTGCCTACATTTGGGGATGTTTTTCAGGTGGATTTAAAAATATTTTATATATATCTATATATATATCTATATATATCTATCTATCTATACATATATATATATATATATATATATATATATATATATATATATATATTTTTTTTTAATAGCCTGGAGCTTAAGGGTTAAAGGGGCAGCGTAACCAATTAGTTGCAGTCATCTTAATGGCCACTTGGTGAATGTAAGTTCCACACTTTTAGCGCTGATTTTAGTTGCTACCACCTACTGAGGGAAATATCTGAGTCTTTAGTCTCTAAATGCTTCACCGGCTTTAACAGCTAACTGTGTCTGTCTGCTGTTTTGCGCTGAGCAGGTAGTGCATAAAGTATTTTTCGGAATAGCTGCCTGTTGCATCCAAAATGCTGCCATGGGAACAAGAGGTAGACAATGAAGCTGAACTTGCTATAAATCTCTTTTAAGCCGATGGGAGCTGCAGATTCAGGTAATAATTCAGCACTGCATATGACACTTTTGCAATATTTATTACCCTTTGTTATTTCATATTTGATCTGTTATAAAAATATTATCCTCCGTATACAGCAGAAGTGATATACCCTTGTGCAATATCACTTAAATGTCAAATGATTCAAAATGGCAACACTTAACACTGATTGCATTACTTCTAAGTTGAACAGTGGGATGTATGTTTTTGTGTAAGTTCTTAGTACACTTTTGCTTGCTGAAATTCAAACAGTCTTTCAGCACTTTTTGTGTCCACTTTCATTCATAAGAGCAGACTCCTCAGCATGAAGGATACCAGATTTCTAGGAAGATGTTTTGCCATTCTTCAGATAGAATTTTTTTTTTTTTTTCCAGCTGCTTGTTGCTGGAGGTGTTGTGCTGCACTACCTTTCTTTTTAGAATACCCCGAAGACCTTCTGCAGGTCCAAGTCTGGTGACTTGACCAAGTTTCTTCTTGAGAAACTCTTGTGTGATTTCGCAGTGTGTTTTGCATTCAATTGACATATCCATAGACATCCGTGGTGCCATCTATAAATTTAGTCTCCCTAACACGTTCTCTACTCATGCAGCCCCATATCATCACACTCCCACCTCTGTGCTTTGCTGCTGGGATTAGGCATTCACTATGGCAGTTCTAATCAGGTTCATCCCAAACATGCTGGACCCCATATAAGCTGAACAAATTCATCTTGGCCTTATCTGACCAAAGAATAAACTCCATCAAGCTTGTTTTCATGAAAAGTTTGATCTTGCAGTTTAATTATGAAAAGCAAGCAGGACTAATGCATACGCCATCTATAGAGCTTTCCATTATGCAATGTCCTTCACACTGTTTTAGCCGTCACAGAACCTCCAATTTCATACCGATAATCACTGTGCAAAGTATGAAACACACCATCTTTGTGAAGTCACACAATCGGATTTTTGAATTCCTCTGACAGTTATTTTCCATGTGAAGCAATGATGCAGAATATAGTCTGTATAAATCCTATCACAGGTGTACTCAGTCTTGTTTCAGTGATCACAGGTTTTCTGCTCATGTTTGTTGCACTTTCCTTCTACTTTGGGGTCTACGTTTTTTTTTCAATATAGTTGATCTACAATACCAGTTTTTGACTGCTCATGGGATGAAACACTCTACTTGTCAACCCAGAAAAAAATATAGTCATTGGGACATGATGCAATTTGAAGTAATTTTAGTGATTTTGCACAGGAGCATATTCACATCTGCGCTCTACTCTAGCTGCTTTTATAAACACTGACTGGACTAGACCTAATTGGGAATTATACCCATGTGGTCATTCTATACATATCTAATTTGTCCCGTTTGAATTTGTTTTTTAACCTTATTGATAACTTTTTACTCTGAAATTCTTGGTATCCTCAGGCAGGGTCATGCTGGTTTGTCCAAGGTATCTGGACGTCTCTATTCATCTCTCCGTCCATCTGTAGTTTTTTTTTTCATTCCTCATTCTCTACCAACCCATCTACCCTATACGCTGTGTCTCTCTCTCTCTCCTTCCAGCTGTCTGTCTCACTTGTTTTTCATCTGTCCCAAATTGTCAGATTTGTTAAATGAAATTTAATTCTGGAGCTGTCAGACAGGCGGCTGATACAGATCAATCTCCACAAAGTCGGGGAGCATGACGGGACAGAGGATGGTTCCCGCAAAAGAATCGACTGGAATTCTTATCCACAGCATCTCGTCTGGGTCCAGATGGATGCTCGAAACACAAAGCAGAAGCTGTGTGCTGCACTTGAGTTGAGACATGGGAGAAAAGAATTGTGTTATCAACGAATTGACGGTTCATGAAAAATATGATTTTTCCACTTCAGTATTGTGACTATTTATAAAAGCCTTAAACCAGGAAGCTGTATTACCATGGCCTTTCAAGAGATCGCTTATGTATCCAATAAACCCAAGAGCATGAAAGCAGGCAGATATACAATATCAATATCACTGTCAGAGTGATCTCGGTGATGAATGGCATAATTTACATACAGTGCTAATTATCTAGTAGCGATAAATAAACAAGGTTCCCTATGCTGATTTAGATCACCAGGCATATATCGCTTGACTTATTATGTGTATATTGTGTCTATATGTCATTATAGAGCTCAGTAATGTGATTAATGTCATCATTTAGAGGTGGATTCAGCTCCTGACTTAAGCTTAGCATTGTTTTGATTAAGATTAAGATGATTAAGATGGTGGAAAATGAAAAGAAGAAAAAAGAAACCATTTTGCAAGCTCACTGATTTGTCAGGATTTTAAAACGACACTAAAAAATAGCCGATTAGATATTTATTTTAAATGGCTATCATGGCAACAAACATAGTGGGATTTAATTGTGCCTTTCCCGATAAAGGGGTAAGATAAAATAATAATATTAATAATAATTTTTTTCTATGTCAGCGTTGAATGATGACTTGTCCCAAAAAAAGAGTCCACCATGTTGATTCAGTCCATAAATTCATTATTAGTGTTAATCAGTTCAGTCGGTGAGTTCAGTTTCCTTTCAGAAGCCCACATGCATATAAACCCACACATACATGTTGCAGCTCACTTTTCTTTCATAGATATCGATTGCCATCTTATATCATATTCATGGTATTTGCTTGGGCAAAACAAATCCTTCAACAGTCAAATACAGAGGGAGAAGGTGACAAAATACGAGTGAGGGGTGAGTAAGCAGCAGAGTTTTACATGTACAAAAGTTTACTAAGTATTTTGAGGGGAAGAAAAGGGCAGCACTTTTGCAGATAGAAAGGTGCAGTTTTAGTCATGTGATTGACAGTATGTTGAAATGTGAGGTGTTTGTCAAATTTTAACGTCAAGGTTGCAGGTATAGGGAAGGAAGCCCCATGGATGTGTTACACTTGAAATTAAGAAAGACAGCTCGGATTTGCAATATTCACGGAGGTTGGAGTCATGATGTGTATAACTGGGCATATTTAGAGTAGCAGAGGAAAAAAGTGGTCATTTTGGTGAGTGATACCGCTTAGGAGAATGGAAAGGAGAATACTGAGCACTGTACCTGGGGGGACAAAAGCAACAGTGACTTTGTAAAAGGCTGTTTCGTTCATTAAGATGTGAGTAGAATCCAGATTGAAATTGGCTCAGGCTTCTATTGTACAGCACATTTTTTGGAGGGAAAAATGGAAACTCATGTCTTTATAGCAGTGCAATCAACAGCATGTACAGCCAAGAGATCAGAGTTTAAAGTCACAGAAAAGTAAGTCAGTGAAGGATGTGAATTAAAGTAACCTTCTTGGATTCAGGTGTCATGGGCCTCAAGCATTTTATTATTTGGCCATTGCACAAAACTAGAAAGTAAATGGTGTTGATCCTGTTGCACTTTCACCGTCACTTCAACACACGTACTTTCTCACTGTTTCTTTTTGAGAAACATTGAAATTTCTAGACATGCATTCTTCTTTGGACTGAAAATGCACGATACATAACTGCCCATGATTTCCACAACATTTTAGCCTGGAGGGTGAGATTTTTACATATAAATGAATGTCCGTTACATTCAAGCTCTCGTCAAATTACTTCACAGATTTAGCCCATCAGCAACAGGTAAAACTTTCACAGTATAATGAAGTTTTTAATTTTGTGTCTGTGGTAGTTTTCTGTTTTACATCATCCAGCAATGATAAGTTTGCCAGAACTTATCATTGAAGGCGATTGTGATGAAGTAGGCTGCAGCAACTAGATATATGGCAAAGCCTGTGGCAAGCAAACCTTGGAAGCGTCCAAGAAAACTTTTTGATGCTAAAGATAAAAAAGAAACTAAGCATTAAGAGGAAAGATTACAGTCTAGTGAAGCTTTTGTGTTGCATACAAATTTGACTCACTCAGGACTTCTAGCACCTAAAAAGATCTTATTATTAATTCCTCATTCTCAGTCAACAGTTTCAGTTGCCTTTTCTTTGCTCATTCTCACTCTTTGTCTTTGCTCATCTCCTTTGTCAAAGAAGAGGCAGCAGTGTTATGGGATATCATCAATATACTCAGCAGCAGAGAGTTCCAACAGAGCTATACACAGACACCGTCTGTCAGTTGAATGCAGGTAATTTTCACTTTCTTACATGGCAAAACTAGCAATAGTGCTGTGCCATTAAAGGTCCATGTGCTATTGATCTTTACACAGAGGGAAACTGTAATAAAAAGGAACAAAAGAGAGGAAGTGATGGGGCAGAAAATGTGAACTGCTGTTTTATCGATTCAAATGAAAGCTCACTAAGAATTAAAGCACAGTAAGAGGTGTGTTTGTGTTAAATAAAGTGGCCCAGAAAAAAGTAAAAGGCAAGACAAGATGCTAAAATGAGAGGTGAGACAAGTACTTATTCAAAAGAATAATGAAGTTACTTAAAGTGAGAGACGCCAAAGTCCAGTATCAACACAGTTTCAAGTGTGCCTTGATATGGGATTATTTTCTGAAGTGTTCTGTGAGCAAACAGTTACACATTCCACTTGTACATTCAAACACAAAGCAACATGGGAGTTCTGTTTCAACTTTTAGTCCACTATCTGCCCATCTTATATGTTACCATTGGGCCGTCAACCTATTTATTACTGAATTCCTTCAGCAGATATGTGTTGGTTTTAGTTTTACATGGTGGAATTGGCAATGACTGTGATGGTGTCTTTGGCTGGTTAGTCTTGCAGAGCTGTAGAATAGTCCGGCTGCACCTATTATCATTCTGCTATGGGCGAAAAAAGCATTATAGCTTCTTCAATTTTCTGTAAACCAGTCACAATCAGGTGGAGAGGTGCTAAATCCAGGATACAATGAGGGTAAAATATGCTTGGAAAATGAAATTGTTTTTGAGAACTGGCCGACAAACATGAAAGGACTACTCGATTACAAAGAAAATGTTGAAAATGCAACACATTTTTTTGGTGGATCTTTACAACTATCCGCTGAAAAAAACAAGAAGGATTGCCTCATTTTTGGTCCAAATTTTTGTCAAAATTGGTCTTTGTCAGCATGCAAGTTGGAAGCTTGGAGGCTGTTTCCTGGATGATTTTGAAAACAGTGACATGAAGATAACGAAAGGGGCAGAAGACTGCCACCTGAAATACATAGCTAATGGCAGACTTGTGGTCTGTATCTGGTGAGTCAGACTATGGGTTAGTGAACCCAAACAAGAAGCTGAAAGTACAAAATGAAGCTACATACACTGCTCAAAAAAATTAAAGGAACACTTTGAAAATACATCATATTTCAATACGGGGAAAAAACAAACTGGATATTAGCATTGATATGGACTGGATAATGTGTTAGGAATGAAAAGTGCCACATTGTTTGATGGGAATGAAAATTATCAACCCCCCAGGAGGGCTAAACTCAAGACACCCCAAAATCAAAGTGAAAAACTGATGTGGCAGGCTAGTCCATCTTACTGAAATTCCTTGGCAGCAACTCAAAATGGTATTCAGCAGTTTGTATGGCCTCCATGTGCTTGTATGCATGACTGACGATGTCGGGACAAGCTCTGAATGAGACGACAGATGGTGTCCTGGGGTATCTCCTCCCAGAACTGGACCAGGGCATCGCTGAGCTCCTGGACAGTCTGAGGAGCAACCTGATGGTGTCGGATGGAACAAAACATAATGTTCCAAAGGTGTTCTATTGGATTCAGGTCAGGTGAGTATGGGGGCCAGCTAATGGTATCAGTTCCTTCATCCTCCAGGAACTGCATGAGTTCTCTTACCACATAAGACTGGGCATTGTCGTGCACCAGAAGGAATCCAGGACGACTGCACCAATGTAGGGTCTGACAATGGGTCAAAGGATTTCATCCTGATACCTAAAGGCAGTCAGAATGCCATTGTCCAGCCTGTAGAGGTCTGTGCATCCCTCCATGGATATGCCTCCCCACATCATCACTGACCCACCACCAAACCGGTCATGCTGAACAAGGTTACAGGCAGCATAACGTTCTCCACGGCTTCTCCAGACCCTTTCATGCCTGTCACATGCGCTCAGGGTGAACCAGCTCTCATCTGTGAAAAGCACAGGGCACCAGTGGTGGACTTGCAAATTCCTGTGTTCTATGGCAAATGCCAGCCGAGCTCCACAGTGCCAGTCAGCGAGCACAGCGGGCACTAGAGGACGCTGGGCCCTCAGACCACTCTCATTACATCTCTTTCTGATTGTTTGATCAGAGACATTCACACCAGTGGTCTGCTGGAGCTCATTTTGTAGAGTTATTGCAGTGCTCATTCTGTTCCTCCTTGCACAAAGGAGCAGATACCTGTCCTGCTGATTGGTTGAGGACCTTCGACAGCCCTGTCAAGCTCTCCCAGACTAACTGCAACAAGTCCTCCAACTCATACAACGACACAGGTCGTATGTAATGTGCACCGGAATACGACTCATGAGAGTGTATTTACGTTAGCGCCCCCACGGGGAAAAGGAACGCATTACAGGATCTAATTCGCGAAACAACTTTTCCCTTGTGAAACATCTTTTTCCTCACTTTCGCAACACGGGTTTAGGGTTATGGTTATGGTTAGGGTTAGGGATAGTGTTAGATAAAAGTTTGTTCATGGTGACGTTTCACCTGTGACACCGGAGTGTCGATATTTACTCAACCGCTAGAGGTCACTTAACGTCAAAACGTAACACTCGGTCGTAATACGGACGTGTACAGATGACCTATGTGGTCATTTTTTGCTTGAGGACAGGCTCCTAACTGCCTGTCTCCTGGAATCTCCTCCATGCGCTTGAGAATGTGCTGGGAGACACAGCAAACCTTCTGGCAATAGCACGCATTGATGTGCCATCCTGGAGGAGTTTGACTGTCTGTGGAACCTCTGTAGGGTCCAGGTATCACCTCATGCTACCAGAAGTGACACTTACCCTAGCCAAATGCAAAACTAGTGAAAAACAGTCTGAAAACATTAGGAAGGAAAAAAATGTCAGTGGCCTTCACCTGTAAACTCATTCCTGTTTTGGGGTTGTCTCATTGTTACCCCTCTAGTGCACCTGTTGTTAATTTTATGAACACCAAAGCAGCTGAAACTGACTAAAAAGCCCCTCAGTTACTTACTTGACCAGATCAGTATCCCACATGTTTCACTGATTTGATGCAATACTTAGATTAAAAAGTGTTCCTTTAATTTTTTTGAGCAGTGTTGTTGAATCCACAGTTCTGTCATTTCTACAGGGGGGCATTTAATTTCATGTTAAGATAAAAAAAATAAGTCTTACTAAATTGCTCGATGCTTTCATACAGACTAAAGCTAACTAAAACAACAATTTGCAGTCAGAAAAGGTACATCTGGATAATTCAGCAGACCACCCTCGTTTTAAATGAGTAATGTGTTCCTGTGTCATTCAGACTTAACTTTTCTCGGATATCATGGGTATTGCTGCTTAACTTTAATGGGTAGCTTATGGTCATTGAAACAGCAAGTTTACTGTAAAGGTTTTCACAGGTATGTTGTTTCTTAATCTTCATTTAATGCTAATGTTAATGGCTATTTGTTTAAATGACTACAAAATGTGGAATTAATACATTCTTGAAATAAAAGTAACAAAGACATTTGCGATCAAAACCTGTACAAAGCATATTATTTGTGACAAAATAAAAGTTTTATCTGATTAATTTGAATGAAATTTTTTATCTTTCATGTTTTTTACTATTTTAGCAAATAGTATTTCTGTGGCATAGATTTGAGCTGTAGTTTTACACAATCACATGCTTCTTTGAAATGTTAGTGGATGCATTTCATTCTACACAAATTCCTCGTCACATACGGTACATTACATACTACACAGCATGCTAACTACTTAATGACCTCATAGAATACAAGATGCTGAAAGACAAACGTACTGTACATGGCATGCACGCGTACCGTATATCCACCCCAAAGGGACTATAAAAAGTCAGTCTTGCAATTTGGCTATTGATTGCCCGTTAGTCGTAAAAACCAATGTTCATCTAAAAGTGTCATCCAGTCGTCTTTAATGTATACATCATGCATAGATTATCTGTTCATTAAAATGACAGAAGGTCTGGCAAGAACCCCAGAGGAGCATCTCCTCCATTGCAACTCTCTTTCTCACGTATGTTGGCAAATAAATAGGCTTTTGGTAGCCTCACTAACCCATGACGGTTGGATGTAATTAGTGAGAATAATTAGAAAGAAAGGACATTTTAATATCTCATTAATGAGAGCATTTCAATCTCTTTCCCTATAGTTAGTGTGTCTTCAGGAGGAGAGGGAGAGAGACTGAACACGAGCGGGAGAACAAACCCACCAAGGGCATTTGTTCTTATTAAAATGATTTTAAAGCAGCAATTAACCAGACTGGCGACACTATCACCATTCCCAACCGATGAAATGGCCACAATTCCGCGCCAATAAAATAATCTTTATTCATGGTTACACAGGAGGGAGTTATTAGGCAGGCTGGGAAACAATTACTGAGAATTCTGAGTGATTATGGGCAGGATATTGCCCAGACGTCCAGATTGATTAAGCGGCCAATCAGTAACGTTTTGGATCATATAAAGTAAAGGTGCATTTACATGATGAAAATTATTAGAAGGCATTCAGATTTCAAAAATGTATTTCAAATTTTGTTGATAAAGTTGTTCACTGCTACCACAGCTATTGTAGCAGTCGGTAAATATGTACCAAAATCTACTGACTCCACACATAACAAAAATGACTGTCATTGACAAATTATAGCCTTCTATTCACACATGTAGGTCAAGAGGGAGAAAAACAAACAAACAAAAAGCCAAACAAAACTAGCAGATAATGTGGAAAGCTGAAATGAATAAATGGTTTGTTTGAAGAGTGCGTTTTTTTTCTTGACTTTGATTGTATTGTCAGCCCAAATACACCACTACAACTTTTGTGATTTCTCCTCAGCATGTTGGTTGAGAACAAAAATAAATTGTCTTTGAAATATGCTCATTTACCAGCCTGTGAATTAATGGTTCATGAAAGCTTGCTTGTCCTACTTACATATTTATCGTATCACATCTAATTTATTTGTGAATCACTTTTGACAAGACAGTAAAATTTTACAGAAATAGAAAACAGTCCCACTGGGTTGGATAGAAGCTGTCTATTGGCAACTGCAGCAAAATCACCTTTTAAACAGAATTATTTTAACGAAGATACCTCTGACACCAATTTGTAAAACACACTTGACAAAACTATCTTTCAGCAAGGTTTCATTTTCAATTAATTTTCTCATTTAGTGGAGATGTTTTATATTTCAATAAAGATCAACGAGGAGTGTGAAGTACTCACTGACAGACACATACACTCAAAGTTGTTTTAGAGAACACTTTTTTGGCTTTACTCTTTAAAAACATGTCCTTGCTGATTTAATGTTTACTGCAAGTAATGAGTCAAGTGTTAACCTCTAAACAAAAACCTTTAAATAACCCTGGTAGTACATAGATTTATGTTGTATTGACTGACGATCAAAAAAAAAAAAAAGAATGGCAGAAACGTGTACATTTTTCGCTGCTAAAACAAAAATATTAAATATATACTGAAGCAAAAACTGGCATCATTACAACATATATACTATTGAATAAATGCAATTTGATTTGTTTATTGTTTAATAGTATATGCTGAGTTTTGACATTTAGTCTTATGATTCCATGATATTAAGATTATGTCATGATTGCTAATAATAAAATTAATTCCAAATCTTGTCCAATCTGTTGTTGTAACCATTGTCAAACTCAGACTTCTAATGGAGGCTGATCAAGCCTTGGAAGTTGGTGCTACTAAGTCCTACAGGTGTCCAGACTTTTCTTGATTACTTACAAACCCTTCTGTCTGCATAAAAGTAGTGTTGGAACACACTGTTGCACCATATCCTCCAGAGCACTATTTGAACAGTATTGTACTGCAGAAAGCAGTGTATTAAATGGTAAGGAGAAGGCAATGAACAATGGAAGAGAGACAGACCATCATAACACTTAAAAATGTAGGTCTTTCCTACAGATAAATTGAGAAGAAAGTCAAGGAGTCCAGTTTTCTTCACCATCAATAGGCATTCAGGAACTGAGGGAGACTCTGGCAGGAAGAGGTCTGGAAGACCCAAAGTTAGAACAGAATCGGAAGACAAGTTTCTGAGAGTCACCATCTTGCATGACAAGTGACTCACAGGACAATAGCTTCAAGCACAGCTTAATAGTGGTTGTAGGAAGCAAATCTCAGTTTCAACTGTGAAGAGAACACTTCAAGTTGCAATTTTGACTGGTCGAGTTGCAGAAAGAAAGCCATTGCTAAGACGTCAGAATAAGAAAAAGAGGCTTGCTTGGGCCATGAAATGCCACCAATGGACTACTTAAGACTGGAAGAGGGTATTATGGCTTGAAGAATCAAAATCTGAAATCTTTGGGTCATCACACACGATTTTTGTATGCTGTTGAGTAGGAGAAAGGATGGTTCCTTAGTGTGTCCTCCAAACATGGAGGAGGAAGCATGATGGTCTGGGGCTGTTTTGTTGGATGCAGGGTCAGTTATTTGTACAGAGTGAGAGGTAGCCTGAACTAAACCAGCTAGCACAGCATTCTGCAGCACCATGCAGAACTGTCTGGTATGTTCCTAGTTGGTATGGGGTTCATCCTACAGCAAGATAATGACCCAAAACATAAATCCAAGCTATGCCAGAACTACCTTAGGAAAAAAGAACAAGTTGGTAAGCTTGAAAACATGGAGCGTCAGCACAGTCTCCAGTCTTAAACCTCATGGAGCTGATTTGGGATGAACTGGACCGAAGAGTGAAAGCAAAGTTGGGAGTGTGGAGTTTGATATTACCAAATAGGCTTCAAAGGTGATGGCAAGAACAGCATGCACTGGTGTTTCATGACCCTAATGAATGAATGAATGGTAGATTAATTTCCACGATGCCGGGGCAGATAGAGAAAAAAAGAAATGCATAGCAAAAATAGCACTGTTTTAATAGACCCCCCCAAAATAGAATAAATGTTTTTTTCCAGGGAGTTCATGTCTTGAAAGAGTTTACTCTCTGTGGCTCCCCTGTGGTTTCACCCTGATGTTGAGTATGCAAGGCTACTCCTCTGAAGCCATAACAGAGAAGCTCCAGGGTGTCTTTATGTCCTTGGCGTTGGAGACAGAAAATGAATCATTGCATACCTGTAAGTGAGACTCCACTTCTAAATGGCCTCTGAAACACTGCCCAAAGGTGGGGAGGAGGGGATCCTTCAAAAGACAATAATTTAGTCACTATGCATTTTTTGAAATGAAAATTAGGCTTATTCAGAAAACATTTATTTATTTAATTCCATCCAACTCTTCACACATATGTGACCCATATTGCTACCTTTGTAACTGTGGTCACCTGAACTCTAGAGAGGGGGAGAAAAAAAATCCATGGATGGTGAAAGGTAACCCGAGGTTCCAGGTTTAAAAGTTAGAGCTTGTACTTTAAGGGTTATAGGTTGTAATATGGGATAGGCTATACCTTGCATGCAAAAACTTTGATGTCGGGTTGCCATGAGCAACATGGTCGGCCTTAAATGTGCTTATATACACACGTGGACAAAATTGTTGGTACCCCTTAGTTAAAGAAGGAAAAACCCACAATTCTCACTGAAATCACTTGAAACTCACAAAAGTAACAATAAATAAAAATTTATTGAAAATTAAATAATCAAAATCAGCCATCACTTTTGAATTGTTGATTAACATAATTATTAAAAAAAACAAACTAATGAAATAGGGCTGGACAAAAATGATGGTACCCATAACTTAATATTTTGTTGCACAACCTTTTGAGGCAATCACTGCAATTAAACGATTTCTGTATTTGCTCATGAGGAGTGGGCCAAAATACCTGTTGACAGCTGTAGAACGCTCATTGACAAACAGCTCCAGTTGTCTCAGATTGGTGTCTTCTCCAAATGGCATGTTTCAGCTCCTTCCACATATGTTCAATGGGATTCAGATCTGGGCTCATAGAAGGCCACTTTAGAATAGTCCAACGCTTTTCTCTCAGCCATTCTTGGGTGTTTTTGGCTGTGTGTTTTGGATCGTTGTCCTGTTGGAAGACCCATGACCTGCGACTGAGACCAAGCTTTCTGACACTAGGCAGCACATTTCTCTCCAGAATGCCTTGATAGTCTTCAGATTTCATCGTACCTTGCACACTTTCAAGACACCCTGTGCCAGATGCAGCAAAGCAGCCCCAAAACATTACTGAGCCTCCTCCATGTTTCACCGTAGGGACAGTGTTCTTTTCTTCGTATGCTTGGTTTTTCAGTCTATGAACATAGAGTTGATGTGCCTTACCAAAAAGCTCCAGTTTGGTCTCATCTGTCCAAAGGACATTCTCCCAGAAGCTTTGTGGCTTGTCAACATGCATTTTTGCAAATTCCAGTCTGGCTTTTTTATGAGTTTTTTTCAGCAGTGGTGTCCTCCTTGGTCATCTCCCATGAAGTCCACTTTGGCTCAAACAACGACGAATGGTGCGATCTGACACTGATGTACCTTGGCCTTGGAGTTCACCTTTAATTTCTTTGGAGGTTGCTCTGGGCTCTTTGGATACAATTCGAACGATCCGTCTCTTCAATTTGTCATCAATTTTCCTCTTGCGGCCACGTCCAGGGAGGTTGGCTACTGTCCCGTGGGTCTTGAACTTCTGAATAATATGAGCCACTGTTGTCACAGGAACTTCAAGCTGTTTAGAGATGGTCTTATAGCCTTTACCTTTAAGATGTTTGTCTATAATTTTTTTTCGGATGTCCTGGGACAATTCTCTCCTTCGCTTTCTGTTGTCCATGTTCAGTGTGGTACACACCTTTTCACCAAACAGCAGGGTGACTACTTGTCTCCCTTTAAATAGGCAGACTGACAGATTATGAGTTTGGAAACACCTGTGATGTCAATTAAATGACACACCTGAGTTAATCATGTCACTCTGGTCAAATAGTTTTCAATCTTTTATAGAGGTACCATCATTTTTGTCCAGGCCTGTTTCATTAGTTTGTTTTTTTAAATAATTATGTTAATCAACAATTCAAAAGTAATGGCTGTTTTTGATTATTTAATTTTCAATAAATTTTTATTTATTGTTACTTTTGTGAGTTTCAAGTGATTTCAGTGAGAATTGTGGGTTTTTCCTTCTTTAACTGAGGGGTACCAACAATTTTGTCCACGTGTGTATGTGTTGAATATATATAACTGGGTGAGAGGTTGGTTCGGAAAAAAAAGAAGAAATAATGTCAAAATAAATATAATATTAATGTAGAATTACTCACAATAATTAAAAAATGAACATGCACACTGGTAAAAACTGAGGTGGATAAATAGCAGCATGTTTTTTTAAGCAAGCACATTAGACATGAGCCATATTGAGCTTTGATTCATTTGATCTAACTCAGTCCCCTGGGTGTTTGAATGGCAGTTACTTAATAAAAAAAGGTGAAAAAATTTAACAAAAAACACACTGATTACAACCTCATTCCTTTGATGCCGCAGCAATAAGGCATCACACTGAGTCCTTGACAGACAATGACAATGACTACCATAATGAATTTGAGAACTCACTGATCACTGATAATGGGGCTTACTTAGCGCCCTTTGAATGAGATGTTGGCTGATTATTTTTTTAATTTTCTTCAAAAATGTTGGTCTTTGTAAATGAGCAGAATCCTGTAATTTAAATTACATTCATCATATTCTGATTAGACTTTCTCTTCAGTCACACATTCTCATGTAAAGGAGCTGCTTGAACATTTTAGTCAAGGCAAGGCAGCTTCATTTCTTCAGCACATTCTATACACGAGAGCAACTCAGTGTGCTTTACATTAAAACATTAGAAGCATTTTAGTCCACTTCCATCTCCCTCTGTCTTTCCCTGCTGTCTCTAGCGCCTGCTTTCCATGTCCTCAATGCTATCTTTTGCTAGCTTCTGCCTTTCCCCAACACTCACTTTCAATCCCTCTCTCTCTTTTCCCTTCCCTCCCTGGCTTTTTCTCTGCCTTTCACCCAAGTATTCAGGTGTAAAGCAAACACCCCGATAACTGCGGCGGCTGAAATTGATGTGACACGTTTCAAATTTTCTCCAGTCCTTTAATACAGCATCTGCCCTCCCCATCCCCACGCTCTCTTTTCAATATCCCGCTCTCTCACTCCTCCTCACTCTCTTTCTGGGAGGTGAGCAATTCTAAAGCTAGCAAAGTGATTCCATTCTGCAGGCTAGTTATTAAATTTGTTTGCAAATCTCTGTCCCTCTCGCCACCCACCCGCCCGCCTCTCCCCTCCATCTCTTCCTCCTCTTCTCCATCTCTTCATCCCTCCCTGCTCTTGGCCCTCCGCCACAGTCCCGACTGTCATCAACATTCAGACCCATAAAGCCTATAATGGCAATGAGAAACAGAGAGAGGAAAGCCAGTGGAGAGACAAAGAAGGAGGGAGCGTAAGCCAAAAGGGAGCGGAGAATAACAGATTATTTCCTAGAAAAATAGCCCAGTGCTATATTCTAAAACATGGAGCACTCCTTAATAATCTCTTTTATTACAGCAATTTGTTACTGAGACCCTTGCCTTCACTGGGGTGATGGAAGTGAGGGGTAGTAGATGGGGAAAGAGAGCAAAGGAGCGAGCTGACTGGTGAAAGCAAGACCTGGTGACACTAATGAAGATTGCTGGCTGAGACCAGCAGATCTCATACATCTAACAGTTAGACGATTATTTATACTGACCAGAAGAGCGGAGGATTTAGGCTTCACGGTGTCACAGCCTGCCACATATGCCACGCTAAAGAGAAACGAAAAACAAACATAGCTTTATTTTCACAAAGCAATCCTCAGTACACGACACAGGTTTATGAATTCAATGCATTATCATTATACAGGGCGACACAAAAAACGGGAACTTTTTAACAATCCAATAAAACCAAGAGTGATGGAAGAGAAATATTTTATTCATAGTAATTGAAACCTTAAAACATGCCATTGAAGAAACAATGATGGAATTTTCATTTTTTTAAAATTACATCCTGTATAGATGGCGTCCTCCTGTACGAATGCATTCTGGAAATCTGCTGTTGAGATTCCTCATTGACTGCTGCAACATCTTAGCTGGGATACTGTGAATTTCATCCTGAATTCTCTGTTTTAACTCATCCAGAGTTCTTGGTCGAGTCGTGTAGACTTTACTCTTCTTTCAAGAATGCATTCATACAGGAGGACGCCATCTACAGGAAGTAATTTTAAAAAAATGAAAATTCCATTGTTGTTTCTTAAATGGCATGTTTTAAGGTTTCAATTACTATGAATAAAATATTTTTCTTCCATCACTCTTGGTTTTATTGGATTGTTAAAAAGTTCCAATTTTTTTTGTGTCACCCTGTGTATCAGACTAATAATGACTCTACGACTGCATGTCGACTCAGGCATCGTTCCAGGAGTGAATAAGGGAAGGCAACAACCACCTCACGAAAAAAATAAATAAAATCAGCCCCTCTTATTATGGAAATTGGTGCACTGGTGACATAGTTCTCATACAATGATTAGGTCGCAGCACAGACAGTTTCACAGGAGCATTTCCTTTATTAAGCTGACCGTGGCAGGTTGCCCAACTCGACACAATGTCGATGAGCACTGACAAAGAAAAGCTAGTAACATATCAGAGGATAATAAGGCAGATTTACACTGCATTTACCCCACCTGACAGGGAGAAAATCTAAATTGAAGGCTGAGTCAGGAGCCATTGCTGATATCTGGTAGCATGAAGGGTTTACAAATTCACTCTTATCTCCTGGCAAACTTGTCTGCGTTTCCCTGATAAATCTGATGTTTATTAGCATGACAGATCCTGCACATGTTTTGTAGTGTGTGTGGATAATATTTTGTTGAAAAGTGAAAGTGGTGCACTACAGCTACAGGGAATCTTTCATCATTTTAAACCAGTGAGGTGAGGTGGTTAGTGTCAGAAATCAGCTGAATATTGATTTTGTATGTTTAGTACAATGATGTGCCATTGTGGGTGTTTCAAAATGTTTGTCGGGCAGTCTTCCATCTGCATTTTAATGTCCTCAAGGTCAGCTCAGACCAAAAACGTGACTGCACCTGAAATATGTCACAGTTTCAGTGTCTTTAACACTTCTCAGATATGCTTCTGTGGTAGTTACAGATGAAGTGTGACATATTAAAGAAAATGAAGTTGCAGCAGAAGACGAAGTGACATTTCCAACAGAATTAATGGAAGGCACCAAAATAGTCGAGAAAAACGGAAATGCCTTAACTTTTACTGAGAGTGCTGGGTGAAGTTTAAGTGTTAAGTCAAGTGCAAATGCTGCATTCAGTTGAAGTATTGGTTGAAAGGAAAGTGTAGAGAGGAGCACAGAAACTGAAAATAGCTGAAGTGTGATCTCTTTGTGTTAGTTCAGGTGTACAAACCAAAAGCAAATGTCAGAGCAGTTTAGAGTTCATTTGCTGGCTGATGTTAATTATCGACATGGATATACACATGCCACTGTGTATTTTCTTTTAAAAACCAGGAAACAAACAAAAAGTTAATTTCTTTATTACTACAAACGGAGCGAATCAACTAAATATTTTCTGCAATAATAATCTTTTGCAAATAATAAAATATTCACAGTTTGATTGGTAGGAAAAGCCTTTTAAAGATACGCTAAGCCTTTATTAATCCCGCAGTGGGGAAGTTTGTATTGTTACAACAGTAAAGAGCATAGTGCAGACATTTCAGAAATATAAGTAGAAAAATAAAATTAAAAAAACTAACAAAATATGTAAGTACTGGCTTTTTCATGTTCAGAAATTCCCCTGGATGCAGAAAAAAACAACATTGCACCTATCAGTGGCATTGCTGGTATCAATGGTATACTGTGCTTACCCCTACTAATGTTTTGATGTTGCTAAATTGTAAAAGAATTAAATAAGTTCACTGGTAATATGCAATATACTGCAACTACATATGGTATACACTTTATGATCTGTAATGTGAATGTACTGAACTTCTCTGATTGATAAATGTCATCATCAGCCACTCAACATGTATTCAGTTAACAGCGTAAACCATCACATCAGACAACATCACCTCCATTTTAGCTGGAATGAAAAAAAATCTGTCCAACTTCATATTGTTGAGCCCACTGTTAGATGAGGTGTCATCCACACATTTCCCATCCTGAGGCCAGCTAGCAGATAGCACGAGAATGGCAGACAATGAGCGGCCATATTTTATAGTTCTACACAAAGCTACGACATATTACATTGTTAAACATGGCAGACGATTGCCATTTCTACTTTGTGATTTCCATGCTCATTCAGTTTCATCAGGATGTGTTTTTATGTGTTGTAGATCTTTATATCTCATTGTTAAGTCATGCTAAGTCTACACTGGCTTTGAATGGGGCAATTTGCAACTGTGGTGTTGCAGCCTTTTTGTGTAATTTTACACATAAGGGACTTTTAATGCATTGTTCTCCTCTATGCTCACCGGCGATGTCCCTCATGAATCAGTCTTCCTGCAGTACTCAGGACAGTGCATGTTCATGTGTTTTGGAGGAGTGGCTTTGGAACGACATCTGAAGGAAGAGGGTAGATTTTTTTGCTGCTGTATATCTTTAAAATCTGGATCTCTGTTGCTGATATGCACAATGCTGCACACTCTAGCTTTAAGGGCAGGTCATGTTATTTGAAAGAATTATGGTGCTCACACTTGTATGTGGTCAGGAAGTCACTCAAAAACAAAACAAAACAAAAGGGAATGTTATGCTGTATATGACAAAGCGTTAGTCATATAGTTGCAGTAAAGTCAGCCATATTACAGCTTTTGTTGTTCTGTTTTTGCCCGTCAGCAATATGCACACAGGGCCAATAGTTCTTTTATCCTGATTGATTTGATTTTTTCTTTTTTTTAATGATTTCTTTTAATTACAGAAAGTCTAGAAAGATTTTATAGTGGGATAAAGCAAATGTAAAAGATGTAATAACTTTGTATTTTTGCATGCTGCAGTTAAATGTTTCTATAATATGTTTAAAAAGCCTGTTAGAGATTGGTGTGTGGTGAGGATAAGTGCAGAATTTGTGATTTGAAGGGCTTTTCTTTTTTTTTCTTTTACATTATGTTTTGTGCTCAAACGTTGTGATTGGTTTGATGTAGTACCTTCAAAAAATAAAAGCTTTAGAACTTCTACGGTAAAAATCTGAAACTAAATAAACCACAGCTAACAAAACTGCCCCCACTGAAAAATAATAGAGAATACAGTGAAGTAAAATACAAAAAGTACATAAAAACACAATAATAATGAAAAATCCCAAACTATTCTAAGTCTGCAGAGAATCATTGCTGTATCCTCTGTAGAACTCAGTGGTCTCTGTTTGTTGTGGTTTATACAGATACAATTACAGGGTGTTATATAAACACATTATTTACTAGAGTCTCATTATCATTAGAGTCTGAGTATCACTGTTTATTCCCATACAACATAATAATTATTTGTTTGGTTGAAACATTAGTCCTTTGCGCACATCTAAATCCAATTACACAGAAGCCATAGAATAGGAGTGACTCAGTTGTGCTCCACAGTCAATGAGTAAGACATTCATTTGATGAAACCATGTCAGCTTTAGCTCTTATGATGATGTTAGCTCCACTTTGTGTCTTAGCATTTCTGGACCAAAGGGGATCATAAAATTTCACAGAAAGTGGTAGGAAGAAAAACAGGGCAGGGCTGTGTTTTTTTTATTTTTTTTTTATTTTGCATAGTGAAACATACTTTGTTTTTCCTAAATTATCCAAACCAAGGGAGACCAGGCTGCAACTATTGGTATTGCCAATATTGCTTGATCCTCACACCTCTATCAATACATGCCTAGGCTTGTTGTGCTCATGTATGTAATATCCAGGATGCAGATGTTGCAATAAAAATGCAGTTAGTGCACATTACCAGCAACTTAATAGATACATTAGTCATCTGATTATGCTTTGGCTTTGCCTGCTGATTCATAAGACACTAAATTTTGCAAAGTAGTATGAAAACAGAGTTTCAAGGAGACAGGGTTAAACAATGACAATGGGATTAAAATGCTGATTTTCACTTGGGGAATAAAAGTGAATGTGTCAAACATTCAAACATTGAGATATTTCTTTTCACAACCTGAATCATTAGTTTTTTTTAAAGACAGGGTTAAAGATTGTACGATAAAATTAAAGGTAGCGCCGGAGTAAAACTACAAACAAAACTTGAAGGAAGAAAAAGAAGCAATCTTTCAGTTTTGTAGTGATCTAAAATGAAGGCTGTGCCACAGGTACATCAGGCTCCAGCCCTGCTGACAGCCCAGTCAGGATGAGAGGAAATTGACAAATAAAAGTAAGAAGAGAGTGTGGGAGGAGAAGGGGAGAAGGAGAAGGTGAGATATATGAGAGAGGTGTGCTAAACCACTTTTCTCGCCTCAAATCAAAAGTGGAGTGGTTTTCCTATCTGGCTGTTAGAGGTAAGATATGAGCCAGGCTCCGCACTCTGACAGAGTAATGCACCTGACTGCCAACAAACCACACACACTCATACAAAAACACACAGTTGCAGAAGCGCACAGGTGTGTATTTGGGGACACGGGCAAACAAATTCACATGCACATGCACCTACAGCACGGTGACACATAAAGGCAGGTCCACAGAGAGAATCGCACACAGAGCAAAACTATAAGTGGTGGTTTCAAGTGATGACAGGATAATACACATAGGAAAGTCCCAGTCATGATAAATAACGCTCACATCCGTTTTTCCATTGTGTATACTGTGCGTGTGCCTCCGAGAGCAGATGATGTGTGGATGCCGGTGTATTTGACTGGGAAACTGTGTATATCTGCAATATATTCAACCATACATGCGTGTACGTGTGTGTTTGAACCAAAACCCAGAAGCATTGGGTTCATGGATCTGATAAAATATGTTGAGTAAGTTTTCTTCGTTTTATCTGAGAGTTGAAATAGACAGAATACTGCTGAGTTTGCACAGTTTTTTTCAACTGGGACCACATATTCCTCTTCTCTTCTTCCCTTGACATCTAATTCAGTTGAATTATATTTACTTTCTTCTTTATTTTCTTTACCTGTTGAACACAATGTTGACATATGGCAAATTGGAGGATGTGTTTTCCTGGCAGCGGCGGGGGGGGCTCCCACATGGGGAGCTGTTTCTGTCCATGGGGGTGTTAACCCTTGATCCCCATTAGAGTCCCTATATTACCAGAGTAGTTTCCTGTTAACGTTGTTTACACCGCAGAGAGTAATTCTAGGTCTTTTTTCGCTTCCTAAATACATGAAAAATGACGGGCTGTTGTGCCTTTGGGTGCACAAATGGATCGGAGAAGGGATTCCACGTGTTTAGATTTCCCAGTAGTGAAAGAAGGAAACTGGGGGGAAAATAAAGTCCGGAGAGTGGGATGGAAACCGACTTCATCATCATTTTTGTGCCAGGTTAGTCCCATGTATGTACTTTCATGTTATGATGTATGGGTGAATGACAGATAGAAAAGTTTGATGTGATTTTAGGCAGTTGTGGTTATTTTGACTTTGACCATTTTCATGCATGGAGATGTGCAAACGTATTTTGCTAAATTGACCGAAGCTGCAAACCTGATGATAGAAACATTATACAACCATGGAAAGCTTAGATTCTCATGAATCCGCCGGTATAAACCACTTTCAGATGTGATTACCACAGCGGGTAATATAAACACATCTGTCCAACAAACAGCAAATAACGTAAACAGCACAACTCACCTTTGAAGCCTCATAACTAGTCACAGATGAAAATATTCCACAAAAAATGGCCATAATCCAACCTTGGACATCCAGACAAAACAAGCCAGTAAAATATTTTGTCCAAAACATGTCTTGAAATCAGTAAGCAATCCACAAATAGCTAAGCGAGTACACACACAGTCACGGGTGCATTAGTGCGTGGCACAGTGAATGGAAACAAAATGGCGTCAAATCCCCAGTTGTCGCTACTATGGTTAATATAGGGACACTAGTCCCCATACCCCCTCCCCTATTGCCCCCACCTCACCCCCCTCCCCTACCTCACCCCCTCCCCTATAACCCCCACTGGTCTGCGACCCTCTCAGTGTGGCTGCCCCCCTTCTTCAAGGTAGTGTCTTCCTTCTATCCTTGGTGCCTCGCCATGTCCTGATGATGTCATGTTGTATGGGTCTGTGTTGTTTTGTTTTGTATTTATTTATTGTCTTTGTTGTTTTTAATTCTTGTGAAGCACGTTGTGTTGTTTTCCATGAAAAGTGCTATACAAATAAATAAAGTTT
This sequence comes from Acanthochromis polyacanthus, assembly GCF_021347895.1. NCBI lineage: Eukaryota > Metazoa > Chordata > Actinopteri > Pomacentridae > Acanthochromis > Acanthochromis polyacanthus. Next base: position 16,741,365 of record NC_067125.1, on the reverse strand, counting down.
GAGTTTGAGTTAAGTGTTTTTCTTCAGAAAAAATTTAGACATTTTAGATGTCCCTGAACTACTAATAGTAATTACTAATGCATCAATTTGTTTCACAGTGTTAAATTTCAACTATTAGTTTTGGGAAATCCTAAATCCTAAACTTCACCAACATCTGTTGATGTGTTATCTGCTTCTCTGTTGGCTTAATTATATAACAGTCGATATGTAGGCAAAAAATACACAGATTTAAGTAGAGAAGTTCATCCACAATAGGATGTGTTACTCTGGTGAAATACAGCTACAGGTACAATGGAGGACATCACATGTTCAGTGTTACTACAAATGGAAACACTGCATACCGTGCAATGTGTATGTGACTGCCTTTAGACGATGTTCTCACAAATAGAGAAATGTAATACAGTCATTTTACAATTTTGATAGTCATGTTAGTACAACTGGTAGAGGCAGAACCTCACTGGTGGTGTGGAGTCTATAATAAAAGACAGACATGCTATTCCTGAAATTTACATTCCTACACAACTGAGCTGCATTCTCAATTATGTTTTGAGGGAAGCTTTCCTCCTTGTAAATAACAGAATGACATTGTAAGACAAACTTCTATTATCAAAGAGCAACAAAGCCTGTGTTCGGAGGACAAAGGGGTCATTTGTCTGGCACAGGATTGTCAGCCAGGAGAGTGGAATTTATGTCTTGTGTGAGACAATAATTTTCAGACTTGATTGAAGTTATATGCACTAAAACTACATAGTTGGGTTTCAGAAAATTTCATGCTTTGGGTCAAAATTGACCCTCTCACAGCATATTTAAAGCTTCCAATCCATTTTCTTGATTACCAAGGTGACAAGTCCCGTCCCATCTAAAATGATTGGTTGGCTGAGAAGGAGTGATAGTTGGAAAGCAATAAAATAACAGCCATATGTTTAGTAGACATGCTTTTGTGATGTATCACAAACAAAAAAGATCAGGAGAAAAGATGCTTCCCTCAAATTGGAATTGAGAATGCAGTTTAATTGTATTGCAACATAATTTTTTGAGAGACAGGACAGACTACTTAGGCCATGAATATCATATAAACTGTTAGAAATACTGCTGTAATCTGTGGATTGGTATAGACACAGCGGTTCAAAAAGGTCTACTTGTTTTATGGATGTTGGAGAATGCTGGCAGAACTATTTCAAGCTGGTTGAGTCACAGCATACTGTGTATGCATGTAATGATACTTAAAGCACCAAGTACCTTGTTTTCTCACATCTGGAAAATATTTGTGCAATGCTATCTGTGCCAAATTTCAACAAAATGTAAACATTTTAAGAGTTACTGAAGAGAATAAAACAAAACCATTATGTGTCTGCTTTTCTGCAGAAGTTTTGTTTCTACCTGCTAAACTGTCCTGTAGGGACTTGTTTCTTTTAGTGTAATAGTCAGTACTTTAGTTGCAATATGTGGGTAATTTTTAGACTGTCATGGCTCCTATTATACAAACAGTATTCCTGGAAAAAAACTGTTTGAGCTATGGGGCAGAAGACAGGAATAGAGTGAAGGTATTCAAACAGCACACAGCAGGGTGCTGCTTTATCCAAACTCTACAGTGGAGAGCCATTTCTTGCAGGCAAAGGGTTTAGTTAAGGGGGAGGATGAGAGACAGAGAGACAGAGAGAGAGAGAGAGAGAGAGAGAGAGAGAGACAGAGAGAGAGAGAGAGAGAGACAGCAAATTATGAACAGAGAGAGATGATGGAGAAAAATTATGAGTGATGCGATAAAGCAACAAGGATGAAAACAGCATCAGGGACACTGATAAAGTCACAGATTCACTGAGGATCTGGGACTGAAGAGAGCTGAGACGGGAGAAAAAGTGAGAGGTGAGATGGCACAGATGAGATGTGAAGGATACAATGAAAGCAGAAGACGTGAGTAAAACAAAGACAAGAGAGGAAATAGCTAGGAAGTGATAAGGAGGTGCTAGGCAGTGCAGCCAGGCATGGCTCAGAGGCCAGGAATTGGTAGTAAACATTTAGTGAGGCGGAGATGAGAGTCCGAGGGACTTTTGAACAGTAGATTGTCTCCTCTCTCTCCTTTTGAGCTGCGCACTGAGCTGCCCTCCACCTTTTTAGGGAGTCATCTGCCAAATTGGATCGATAAGTAATTAACACTTTGGCTCTTCGCTGGCAACTTCTCTTCCCTCCCTTCCCTGTTGCTCGGGCTTTGTGTGCTGTCCTGCAGACACAGACTTGCTAACACAATATCAAGTACACACAAAAACACTAATAGAAAGGAGGAGGAGAGGGAGAGAGAGATTCACCCATGCACAAATTTACACACATTTTACTTCTCGGGCCTCCACTGTGCTCATGGGAGTTGTGAGCACAGGCAGCGTGGGTATCGATCCCCCCTGTCCTGGAAAAGACTCTCTGTTCCATCCGAATACCCACAGACTCGAGTTGCTCTCACTCTCGCTGTCCTTCACTTTTTTCTGACTCTCCCGTGACACAAGCACAAACACAGACAGTACAACCTACCCCTGCAGTGTTACCTCCATCGTTTTTGGTTTTTTTTTTCCTGTTGGTTCCACTTGTCTTCCAGCTACAGTGACATTTGACACCTATTGGTGTAAGGGCAGGTCTGTCAGGATAAAGAGGCAGCCAGTCACACTTGACTTGTAAAACATAGCGAGACACTAAAGTGAGGCAGCGTGATACCAGAGTGATTGGGTAGATGCCGGAGAGAAAACACTGGGGGGAGAAGAAGATGATGAGGTAAAGCAATATGGTAATAGAGGGAAGAGAGAAAAAACTCAGAGAAGACTGGAACAGAGAGAATGAAAGAGACAAAGACAGAAAAGGCAGAAAGACAGGGAGAGAGAGAGATAACAACAGCCCAGGGCCAAGTAGGGGATTGATGTGTGAGGATTCAGTGCAGAGCTCCATCATCAATCCTATTGGCTAATCAGATGTATGACTGAATTATTGATAAGAGAACCTCATCAATAATTGCAGTGCTGCTGCTTTTGGGCCACAGACCATAGAGAAGGAGGGAATCAGAGATGGTGGCTTACCAAGAGAAAAAATACACAGTCATCACACGCACTCATGAAAAATATGAGCGTGTGGAAGACTACTAGAGGAATAAAGCGACAGAAGTAATTTCATTGGTGAATGAACTTGCATACGTTGAAACATGCAATTGTAGACACACAAAAGTGCACGTTCTGAATACACTTTTCATTTCAGTTGTTCATTTCACCTCATCAACAGGTCAGACAGCTTGACGGCTGCGATGCCAGTTCCACAGTGAGTTCCTCACACTAGAATTTCCTCCTTGACAGAAGGAGTCAGTTGAACAATACGGTAGTTTTTTTTCTCCCACTGCAAGTCTGTACAGATGTTTTATTGTCTAAACAATATATCACTTTGTACAAATCATGACTATGCAAAACACAGATGCTTTCTTGTCCTTAAAGGAGTGAATACATTTTGAGGAAGTAACACGAGCCCCTTTCAGACACGATTTGATTTCCATTAATCTGACAGCAGCTAGACAGTTTGGCTTCATGTCTGAATAAGCATCCTGGTAGTTTTTCTGTTAGCTGTAATCTTACTAGGACTGATGTAGCAGCATTTACGTATCACTTTCAACACGGCACAAGACTGAAATGCATGCCATTGCTATACTAGGTAAGGACTATCAAGCAACATAATTGACTCCATCAAAACAAAGCTTTATTGCAATGTAGACAGAACAGTTCAGATTAATTAGACTCACCAATAATGCATGTAGTCTGAGCACTGACAAAGTGTTAATAGGAGCTGAAGTTTAGTTTGTTGTTTTTGGCTGTATGAAATAGTCTTTCCTCCGAGTTTTTTTACACACATGCAGCAATAAATAGCTGCAGGACCCATGGAGTGTCTCCATAACAAGAGTTATGTACATTTGCACTGGTGGAACCACTTAAGTAACTTCATTTATTACTTCTAGGTATGAATTATCCCCAACATGGAGGCACAATATAGTCTAGTCTTTTGCTCAGTCATATCTTATGTTTCATAATCATCATCACTTTAACTTTCCTTGCCATCGAAATCAGAGATCTAAAAGAGACACAACAATGTCAAAAAGAGCATAGAAGCAGAACTGTTACAACACTGCCATCCAGTATGTGTCCACATTGTTTGAAAAACATGAGAGGATTCACTCCAAACACAACGCCCCTTTACACACAGGTTCAGACCCAGCAACACTCTAAGGAAAAAACTGTTTCACCCTGAGGGTAAAACACCAAAGCAAAAGCTGAGCAATGGTGTCTCTGCAGTCCAGTGTGATGATGGCTGCACACACCTGCTGTATATATGGGGAGACTAAACAACCATTCAGCCAAACATGGCACAACACAGGAAGCCAGCACCTCAGGACAAGACTCGGCAGTCCACTTACACCTAAAGGATAAGAGAGATTCCTTTGAGAACAGCAATGTCAATATTCTGGACTGAGAAGACATACAATTTGAGACCGAAGCTAAGAAAGTACTCTCTATTAAACTAGAAAAGCCCCCTTATTGGAAAAAAAAAAACTGATTAGAAAATTTCCTTTCAGCTTTAATGTTGTCAAAAACAATAATTATGATAAATTTGAAGTATCAAGTGTCTTAGGCGATTCGAAGGATCTCCCATCATCTCCAAGTGTTTTAATTACACTCTTTCTGACAACAAAAAAACTTGAAAAAAGGCCCAGAGAGACAAGCTCAATGATTATATGGTTGATGCATGCCCATTTAAAGAAAACCGAGAGCACAGCAATATAAATACTATGTAGAAATTTCATCAATTAAAGAGAAGCACAGATTGTAATATTGTTGGATATAAGTGTGAAATAGGATCCAAGCAATCAGCAAAAATATGTCTTACCCTCCTGCTGCTGAGTCAGTGCAAGCAGTGTTGTATGATGCTGTCACCGTTTACTCACAAACACTTCAATTCTGCTTATAAATCTTTTTAAAGCAAGTTTTAACAGTGTTTAATTGACATATAATTATCCTGTCCGTCAGGCTAAATTTGTGATCGTCGTTGGCACTTCAGTAAAGTGGTCCAAATATTGTTTTGTGCTTAGAATTTTAAAGTGTGTAGATTTGCATAAAGCTAGTAGATATCATACTGTTACAACACACAAACATGAAGCCAAGAACACATGCTCTCTAACGTCGTTGTTCTGCTTTCTGTCTTTGTACGCAAGTGTTGTCATCTCATCAAGTTCCTGAGAGTCCATGTGCATCCCAAAAAAATGTATTTGGACGCTACAAGATCAATAGCATGCATGCATGGGATACATGGATATGACACACTGCACATGCGTGCAACATGATCTTCCAAGCAGGATTGAGCAGACTGGAAATGGAATATAATAGCCATTGCTACAAGTGTGCAGGTGCTTTCTCCATGTACATCTGCAAAGGTTGTTTTCTCCTGCCTAGATCCTTGCTTGTGTTGTATCGACTCTCAGATGTACGTCGCTTTGGGTAAAAGTGTGAAAGTGAAATTGTAGAATTGTAAGTTAACTTTTTTTCCTGACTGGTTTGTGCAGTGTCCCTCTCTCTGGTTTCAGTACCTTCCTTTTGTAAAAGTCAACCAAGCATAAAACACTCACTGCAAGGAGGATTCTAACAAATCTTTATCAGTTTGACCATATAGCTTCAGCTTGTGCTTGTGGTGCTGGGACTGATTTCAAAGTGATCTTCCTTTTCTATAAAACATTACGTGGTTTAGCTACACCATCTTACATTCCTCCCTTTGCTTTAATGTCTTAACAGGCCAGCCATCTCATTTGCCAAAGAACCAAGACAACATAGAACTCTGTGAAGCTAGTTTTCAGCTGCTATTAGGAACTCTGACTATGTTGTGGTCTTTGAATCAAGGCGTTAAGCATGTGACAGAAGCTCCAGCGTACAAGCAGAGTGCAATGCAATGCAAATGAAATAATGGAATTCACTGGTCATAACTTTAATTTAATTATTAACCTAAGAAAATAGTCATTTGTGTATTTGGGTTAAATTTCACTACTCTGTGGTCACAGCAGAGAGCTTTAAAACATCTTCTAGAGGACTCCTTTCTCTACTCATCTTCATTCAAGTACAACAGTAATCATAACAAATGACTTAAAAGGCCCAAAAGCACAAAAAATATTTTATAACTTATTTTCCTCGTCAGCCATGCTGAAAAGATGGACTGAAATAAGTGCACCTAATGAATACCTCGTGCATCAAGGGCACACTTGTCTGGCATTAGAAATGTTGAACATGAATCTTTTTCATGGGGAGATGGAAAAAGATTTAGAGGGATATTGAGTGCTGGCTCTAAAATAGCTGGCAGCCAGAACCCGTCCATCACATCAGGTTAAAGTTGATGTAGCAGCCTCCTGCTGTGGCCTTTTTGTTCGAATTAAATGTTGTCTATGAATCTTACAGAAAGTTGTTCTGCAAAATGAGTGCACATTTTAGGCTCGAGCAAGAGATGTTTAGGCAGAAACAGAAGAAGAAAACCCTGGTGCCAATAAGACAAGTAAGCAAAATGAATCTATGCATCGTTTTGCTGCTGTTGAAATGGTTCAACTAACAAGCCAATGCCAGAGGATATAGTAAATGACCTAATATTGAAATAGAGCTGTGTTAAATCAGTAATGCAACAAGGAGCCTCAGCTTTGAAAGTAGTACTTCGGCTCTTGACATGCCGGCCAAATGTCAAGCCTTGATCAAAAATATCACCAACATTACTGAGAAATGGCTTAACTGAAGGAGAAAAAGAATCAATGCAATCCATCACCTTTGACAACAAGCTGTCAGTGACATGAATAACCACCTCAAAAGTGCTTGAAGCTGCTGTTCATTTGATCCTTGATACAATTGGGAATTCCAAAAATATTCTGACATGTTAAAGCATATTTTGTTGAATATCATCTGTATGGGGCTGTTTGTAGCTTCCTTTTTTGAGAAAGACAGCACCTGTAATCCTCTGGGATTCACAGCAGTTGCCATTGACCTAGAGTCTCCGTTGGAAACCCTTGTAACCATACAACGCCATGAAAAGTCATTTAGCGGTGCAGTAGGACAACCCAGTATTATGTTCACAAGGAATGGTCACTTTCACGACAGATGATCTTATAAACAGCAAAGTAACACACGTAAGCGTCTTTCTGTTAGATCTAATATTCATATGTGATGCAAGATTGCAGTCGAATATAAGCCCATTATTGCTGCATATATACTGTAATTGTGGGTTTGTGGCAGATTACATCGACATCACACTACATTAAGTGACACGTTTTGCAATTATTGTGAAGCTGTTCATCCCACAAGGCTGAAGACTTTATTGGCACAGAACCAAAAAAGATTGAAAGCAACTTAAAAAAAGTTGTGTTTTTAATGTGGCTTTGGCAATGACTACCTTTTCTAAAACTTTTCCTGAGTGATAATTTCACTTAATTTGTCCAGCCTATGACGAAAACCTGCCAAGTGTTCTCGAGGGTGATGAGGACCATATGTTGTCCGGAACAAGTAGTGAATGCTGATATGGATGCTAGCCTGACAAAGCAATTTCTGATGGAGATTAGGCAGCTGCCGAGTCACAGTGACAAATTCTAACAAGCTCCTTCACAATTAGGATGCAGCTATCATACTGAGGAGTGTGGAATGCACTTTGGTTTACAGGGATTATGATCAATATTTTTATCAAAAGTATGTGAAATAACTGTTTAATGTGCTGTAAATAGGCACATTTTAGTGGCATACCCACAGATAGTGTTATTCTTTTGGTGTTTTTCACTTCACCATCCTTGTCTTTCTCCTTGCAACTTGATTGTTTTTGTTCAGTTTCAGAGTGTTTTCTTAGTATTTCATTTAAAAAGGCTCAACAGATGCACTGTACGCTACCTACACAGCTCAACAAGAATGGCACACAAGGTTAGAGAATAGCAGGTGAATATAGTGGAGCATTTAGCAGCCGAACAGTCAATATTTCGCTCAAGAGCTTAATTAAGACCACAAATGAGCAAAAACTCAGTGATTATTGGCCTTACACTCACCTGAAGGCTTGAAAAACTCCAAATGAAATGGAAATAATATATATGAGGATTCACAGCTTGTTTCTACTGCCCCCAGATGGCCAAATATTAGTTTTTGCCGATTTAATATTCAGTTTTGTACGTCTGCGTGATTGCATGTTTGTGTTTTGTGAGCTGTCGCCTTAGTTCGGTGGACAGCAAAGTCCACTGATTGCTTTAACATATTGATTTCCCACACTGTGCTGTAAACTCACACACCTCTCCAAGGACACCAGATATCAGCACAATGTGATAAACACACGCGCCACCTTTACCTCCCATGTGGAATTTACAACCATGCCAGTATTGGATGGATAGTCTGGCTGGAGGATTTGGATGGATTTGAGGATGGGACACACATTGAAATATGTTTCTGCCTGAAAGTCAAAGAGATTAAAAAAAAAACATGGAAGCTGTGTAGTTTTGAATGAATATGAAGTGTTGATATTCTGTTTCCATAAAATGTATGCAACACCTCTAACGTAGCCTCACAGCAGCACAACATATTAACTTATGCGCACCCAACAGTTTAGCTTCCAAAAACTCTACTCCAGGGAGAAGACTGTGCAGTTGATTGATTCGCTTCTCAGTATTTACTTTTCTCATCTGAGTTTTGTGACTCCAGCTTAACTTTTTGACCCCCAACTAAAACCTCGATATCCTGGTCTTTCTGAATCTTATATCCCGTGATTCTCTCATTTCTCTCTCTCTCTTTCTTTCTTTCTCTCTCTCTCTCTCTCTCTCTCTCTCTCTCTCTCTCTCTCTGTCTCTCCAGATGGAAGTTGAAATGAATCTAAATTAATGAATATCATTACAGCCTCTTAAATAGCTGTGCTGTATTACTAACCCTTCTCGGCTTTATCTCCCTCCACACATGGGTCCCAGACAACCAAACATTTCTGGGAGATACAGATAGAAAAGGCTAACTACTGTTTTATTTTTTTTCCTCCAAATGGAAGGAAATGCTCATTCTTTCTTTCAGCAGGGGAGCGAGGCATGCCATAATGAGTTTTGTGCTTAACGAGGGCAGTTTAATGCCTGCCGACATGTTTTTACTGCCGATATCAGTGTCCTACAGCCTGTTCACTTTTAGGCAACATGAGCCACCCAATGAATAACATTTTACATTCTTTTAAAATGAGCTTGATATCGTGCGTGAGTGTTTTCCGTTTTTTCCCCCTACGGGGATAGTTAAATTATGAATTAAATGTCCTTTCATTGAAGATTTATTTGCCACTTGTTTTCCTGCAGAGTATCAAGCAGCCATGTGCTCTTCTTCTTCAAACAATACTCTTCTAAATAACTTCGAAAATTGGCTGGCAAAATTGGAGTTTCTGCAAATCTACCAGGAAGTTAATGAGTGACTCATTACAACTGTTTGAGGACACAATGAAACGCATCCCTTGCTTGAAATGTAAAACACATTTTGCAGTTGTACAAATCCTACTGTAAGTAGATGAGTCATGTTGATCATCAGAAGTGAGCATCATTTATTTTTTTCATTTTTAATACTTTCAAAAGGAAAAAAAAAATCTTTTGTTTCCACATGGAAAAACGCAGCTGTTTTTTTCCTCCTTCTTTTCTTCTAAAGTCAATCAAAAGCCCATTTCACAAGTCAGACTGTTTAAAAATACAGCATGTGGGACTATTTTTCAGCCCTAAACTGACTGAGATCACAGCATTCAAAATCTGCTATTCATTTGTTACCTGTAAGAGTTGAGGCTGGTTTGAAGATGGTCATGTTCGATGTTAAATAAACAACAACAACAATAAAAAAATACATAAAATCAGTGGGATCTGGCCTCAAGCTACACAGCAGACGTTTTGCCCATGTGAGCTGGTGTGCAGCCTCAGATCCTCGTGCTGTGACCTTCCTGATGTTCTAAATTCTTCCAACAGAGACCAGGTTTTTGCCTTCAGCAGCTTGATGCTTTCAAACACCCCTCCAGAGGAGCTCAGGCCAACAAAATCAATATCATCTTATGAAAAAAAACCAAAACGTATTTTTTTGTTGTTTTAGGGAGAGGTCTTTTCATTCTCCCGTTTTACTAAGATTTATACCCTGCATTGTTAGCTGTTTGTGCTTTGGTGCCCCTTGGTTTTAACTGAGTCATTTAGCTGGCTCCTTTGTTGTGAACACACATTTGTACCTTTGTTTTATCATCATCCTCCATGAAGCGGACAAAAAGGGGCAACAAATGTACAACACAAACACGAATATCTGTGCAGTTGTATTGCAACTGATTGCAGTGAAAAACAAATGTAAAACTATACTCCAAAAGTCATGTTCCACTGTTTCACTGACACTTTTTTTTTTTGGAATATCCAGTGACAGAGGTGTAAGCATCTCTACTTTAGGCTTTGATTGAACGCTAACCTGCCGGTGGTGTTTCCCTACCTTCTGCCAAGTGCTTTGTGTAATTATTTAATTTTCTCATATTTAATATGAGAATATAAATGCAATTAATTAGTAGAAATTGAAAAATTGCTCTCAAATTAGAAAATTGGCTTCATCTAGTAGGTGGATTTTAAATAGACAAAAGTGGTACCGGAGCTGTCAAATCCAGCCATGGAAGCACACTTGACAGTTCACAGCCAGTGCTCCCACTGTTCTGCATTTTCTTTTGCTGAATTCAACTGGCGACACAGAGATATGTGAGAAAATTGGGCTGTAAATCAGCGCTCCATTATTCACGTCTCTCCATTCAAATCCATGTTCCTGCTACAAAGTGTTACAGTAGATTGAGCTTACAGCAACACGCAACGCAAGTGAGTGAATATATGAAGAGTTCATTTGCAAAAACAGATAACTCCGTTTTGATAAATTTTCAGAAAACTTTCTTTTTTATTGTTTACTTGAGATAATAGCAATCAAACTAAAGTTGAGTGGATTTGACTCAGTAGAAAAATGCATGACAAATTAGAGAAAAAATAAATTATTAGTGTTATTATTATTATTATCTCAAGTAAACAATTAAAAAATGAGTTTTCTGAAAACAGAGTTACCTGTTTTTGCAAATGAACTCTTCATATGCATGAAACATGAACCACCTAAGGAGATTTTTTGCTTATTTCCGGCACCTTCAAACATTCTATTTGCTGAAGAAGGTTTGAATCAATTTTCAATTTATGTCCGTGACCTTTCAGCCACCATTTTTCTTAACTATCTCTTCAATGAGATGCACACGGAACATGATGATTCCTTGTGTATCCATTTTCAATTACAGCATATTATTATTGTACAAGATATAGCAAAGCTGTAGAAGCCTGTTGAACTTTAGACTTTTTGTCAAATTTACATGAACACCGGGTGATGTGTGTGTTCTTGTGAGCGTGTGTGTGTTTTTTTCCTTCTTTGCTCCTGATCAATGGCCCCTGCCTGTGCTTCAGCTGTCTTGTAATTACACCGCTGTCTGCGACATCTGAGTGTTTAAAAGATCAAACGCTGCCTCAATCCTCTCACAAGGCACAGATCTAACAAAAGTCAGTCGTCGCTATAAAAGGTCACTTACTGTGTTTTGATGCCACACAATAGTTATTTTTTCCCACTTTTTTTTTTTTTGAACCAGCGTCTTTTTTTCTCCCCTGTTCTATCTCTTACTTTCATGTATAGCGAATGAGCCAGTAAAATGTCACTGGCACTCAGAAGTGATTATTGAGCAGAGGACTGCAGGTGGAACAGGTTGAAGTGGGGAGACAGCCATGCAAGCAAGTAAACAAGGAAGAAAGAAGAAAGTGTTGCCAAAAGGACACTAAAACGATTCTTCCAATCTATGCTGAAGTGGTTTAAAAGTCTGAAAGTAAGTCAGCTGTTTATTATTCATGTTTTCCGATGCAGTGACTGCAGTATGAAGGGTAGGAGTAGCAGCATATGGCTATTACGTAAGATTGGCTTTGACACAGGTGAAAGGGACGAACATGTGTGTGAGAACGTTGATGTGAATGTTGATTGAATCAAGTGTATTCTTTTGCATATTCCTTTCAGTCACATTTCTAGCCATGTATTTCTGTTTGGTAATGTGGTTCATTTCATTATTTAGTTTACTATTCACGCAGTCAGCAATAGTTTGCTATTTGCGGCACAGGCATAGAATTAAAATGACGGGGACTCATCAGCCGTGCAGAGAGTCTGATAATCGATACGCAATACAAAATGCAACACAAACCATAATTCTGGAACATGTCCACACACATGTATTACACATTCATGCGCACACGCTGCCGTGCCCACACAGTCACACCACAACGGCAAGAACTCCCTCTCTCACACTCTCATATATCCCACGCCTTCCCACATGGAAACCCATTATTACAACAAAATAACACGAGTTACACAAACAAACACAATATTCTGTCCAGCCACCACATGACTCAATAATATATTGATCTGTTCGCATAGCTTTGGTCTATGAATAATCCTCCTCCACAGGTTCTTGCTCACGAAATCCTATGGAAGCGGCACAATGAGGAAGTGACTAACTGTACACGAGGCACTTGCTCTTATTTTGGCAGTGATGAATTTAAGAATAGTAACAGATAATGGAAAAATAGGAAACAGTGCAAAACGTACTATGATTGAAACCAATAATGTATTATTTTCAAGTGGAAGATTTGAGGTAAGTTACTGTACATACTGTACTACTAGAAACTGAACATGTGTGAATGTGTACATGTCAACAAGGTGCCTTTCACAACTGCTAAACAACCAGTAAAACACATGCTATTGTGACAGCCCTATGGTGAATGCTTTGTTGGGTTTGGACACAATAACAGTCCAGAAAAACATCATGATTTCAATTCATATTGGGTAAACTGGAGGAGCATTGTTATTTGACTGGAAATTAATGTCATTGTAAACCAAAAGTAAGCATTTTTCTCCTAAGGCTAATGTGTTTTTTCAACTGTTTGTAATGGGAGCACCATGGGTTGACACCACACATGCCGGCAGCACGGCAAGGTGTTGCACGTTTGACCCTTTCTGTTCGTAACTGAGTTTTGAAAAATGTTCAACATTCACTTACATTTATGGGTGGTGGATGAATACTGCACTGAGCAACCATCACATTCTAATTGTGCAAGTACGAAACCAACGTAGAGGAGAAGGTAATAAGGCTGTTTTTTAAGTATCCATGTCTGAAAGAGATACCATCCCTGGACTGCCACAATATAATCTGAAAAATAATGCCTGAAGGGACATTTCACTGACTATGGCTCTACCAAGACAGCAGCAACCAAAGTGTCTCAGCTGACAACAGCACCGTACCCCAAAGCCCTCTCAAACACTCCCAGCTGGGTGTTTTTCAAAGAGTGTTTGGCCTTTTCAGGCGGCAAAAACACTTTGGTGGACACACGGCTTAATGCTGTGTCTACACTGAACACATATGCAGCCTATTCATGGAGCAGATGTGCCACAGAATGGATCTTTTAGTGGCTACGCCTGCAGTTACAGGTAAGGCAGAGGGATGTGACAAAACGAGAAGGGGAGGTTTCATTTTGGGATTGTTTTGTCTTCAGCTTCTGGACACAAGACAATGCTGTAAAGCAAAGCGTTTTTCACCAAGTTGGTATAATAAGGATAAGTTAACAGACTAGACTAGATTTTGTAAGGAATACAGCAACTGTCAGATGGCATTTTCTTTTAAAGAAAGGTGACACCTGATGACCAAATTCTATGTAAAAAAAAAAAAAAGGTTACCCACATATTGCATAAAAATATAAATAGAAGACTGGTCTGTTTTTATGTTGACGGAACAGATCTTTCTAGCACATATGCACCACTTATGTACTGCTCTTAAGCCTGGTGCAGCCATTTTCACTGATTATAATGGAAGCAAAATGTTGCAACATCCACTCCATGTACAGTCTGCATCCCATACCTTTGTGGTTTATAGCTATGGTTAAGGAATTCTGCTGCCATGTTTACATTAATAAACCCATGGCTACGGTTATTGAACAATTAAAATGATGCTTAAAAAATAGGGGCGTGGGGTGGAGGGGACAAACAAAAAAATAAATCAAATGAGTGCAAAGGCTAAATTCATAAAGGATAAGAAACAAGAAAACACGTCCACTCATTCCTTCAGTGTTGCTCTGTGCATGTAGAAAATGGATTTTCACATCATAAAGGGAACCAATTTCCACAAAATTTGATCCCATGCAATACTGGTGTGAAAAGAAAGTTTTAGTTTTTGTTATTTTTAGCTCAAACTTACAAATGGTGGTGACTTAAAAAGTTGCTTTCCTATGCTCAGGGTTAGAAGATTACTGCTGAAAGTTAAAGCTCAGTCAACACCGTGTGAGATTAAGATAATAAAGCACTTGATCAGTTCATCTGCTGAGAATGCGCCGTGTGTGTTCTCATTACTTCACAGCTATCTTGACAAACACATTCAGAAAATCAATCTCCCAATCTAGTTTTGTTAGCTGGCAGCCGGCCTGGTTCATGTCAGATCTGTCTATTTTTTGACTTTCCCGTATTCACTTCTGCACACACACCTCATCTTATCTCTGCTGCTTCTGTTATTTTCTGCACTCCTTTCCTGTTCTTTCAGTCAATAAGACGTGGACCAGAAATTTGGTTAGTGGCATAAGGCTGGATGTAATCCAATAACAGGAAAACACCCACATACGCCTCCGACCTCTGTGTGGTTCACACACACGTGCGTGCTCACAGAGGCACATGAATGCACAAAACATTGTCCAGTACTGTGCTGTGTTTTCCTGGAAACAGTTAGTTAGGACAGATTTAGTTTGGTCCCAGAAGCAGTGAAGTTGCATTACATTGCCATCCAAACATCAATTTCCCTCCTTGTACATTTTATTATTCTGTTGCTAAGTAACTGTTCTACTTTATGCAGTCAACTGGATTGTTGTTAGAACACCTTAAAGAAACCGCCCTCCAGTCACACATCCACACAAGTAAAGATACTTGAATATAAGAAAGAACACATTTCACTGAATGTAAAGCGCGTATGAGCTGCCTTAGTTTCTAAACACCAAAACATCAATGTGCGCATGAATCTCTCAATTCTTAATAGCAGAAAAAATCATCAGGGTTAAGTGAGTTTAATGGAAGATGGAAAGTCAATACTCAGATGTGATGGCTATGCAATCTGATTTATTACACTTTTCATCTGTGTGCTAAAATTTTGCAACGTTTTATGACACTAAATACCCTGCTGGTGAGTTTTACAAGTCAGGGAAATCACTCAAAGAGCTCTCCATTACTGCATGACCCACACAGAAACATGAGTCACACAGAGGACAACTGAACAGCAACGAGAGGATAACAGAGCAAGCTGTTCACTTACACTGTAGGATTATTTTCCTGGAGAGTCATCCATCACTACAGATCATCTGCTATGATCTGTTTACGAACCACATCTGCTCAGATTACTATTTATAGGAGGCTATGCTTGAGAACATACTCACAGACAGACAGACAGACAGACAGACAGACAGACAGACAGACAGACAGACAGACAGACAGACAGACAGACAGACACACACACACACACACACACACACACACACACACGGGGAGGCCAGTCAAGCATCCACTAACTTGCTTATGACATCCAGTGATATTGCCAGCTTTATTTTGAAAAGGTATTTTCAAAATGATAGCTGTTATAGCCGATATCACAGCTGCCTTCCATGTGGAGAAACACAGTAAATTAGAGAATTCATAGACATGAAATTCACAGCTCATCATTTCCAAACAAACAAAACATATAGCCTGGTTTCATAATTGATTTTCAGTCATTCGACCAATGGCAACATGACCACTGAGGATTTGTGACTATTCTGGTAATTTATTATTTAGCATTTGAAGGCAGTGTCGAATAAACAGGTGATTAACTGTCCGCAATGTCAGAATCAACCCAGTAACCCTAAAATTATCTTTATACCAGGCAAATTAGTACATCCCAGGTTACAACCCAGTGTCTCAGTGTGTCTGTATTCAAGGAGGGAACAGTGGTCCTGGCTTGCTAAATCTACAAACCCATCTTTCAAACCCTAAAATGTCTGTAAAACAACAATGTCTCATTTTCTTTTTTTAAACATTTGTAAAACACAAGATTAGTTGTGTGTTTTTGGAGCTGTTCAAAGGTACTTTTGGCAAATTGTCACTGAGCAAGAAAAGTACTGCAACTATTTTTTTTTTAAAATGTGTGTTCACTTAAACTGTTTGTATTTGCTATAGCCAATATTTTTCCTACAGTCTGAGACACCAGTCAAACCCATGGGTTGATTGATATTCCCTCTTTAAAAAAAACAAGTGCAAAATATTATGCACAACTTGCAATAAACAGGAAAACACTGTGTATAAGTTATAAGCATGAACTATTATGACAGGACAGTCAGTCGTGTACACGTCAGTGCACTGCATACTATACATTTGATGAGTTACATGTCTTTGCATTAAAAAGAACTAAAAAAAAACCTAAACATTTTCACAATCCCTCTGACTTTCTCTTTCTCACACACACTCCAACACAGATTCATGTTTTGCATAAGGCAAAACACGATTATCGGGATCATGAAGCTGCAATTGTTTTCTCAGTTCTCGCTTGCCTCTGCTGTGTCTGACAAATAGCTGCAGGTACGCAGAGATAGGAACACGGGCAATGTGTGAGAGAAAGGCAGCAACATGGCACAGCAAAAGAAAGACAGAGGGCAGATGTGAGATGGCGAGGGGAGAAGACACTGGGATAAGGGAGAAAAGTGGAAGTAACAGTGAAAGAGAAAGAGAGATATACAGAGGGCCGGAGGGAGAGGGTAAGTGGGAAACCCAATCTGTGAGTTGATGGGGCTCCACAGCACAGTGGCAAAATCAATTTGACTGGTGCTGCTTCTGCTCTGAATGAGAGGCAAGGATGATGGAGTGAGAGAGTGGAGAAGGGAGAGGAGATGGAAAGCAGGATGACTGGACAAGGAAGAAGCTGTGGAGTCAATAAGAGTGTGGCCGTAAAGAGAGAGGAAAATGGATTGAGGGAATACGAAGGAGGAGAGTAAGAAGGGGTCAGGTTGGGGACAGAAACCAGAGAGAATGTGAAGGTAATGGACAGGCAATATAACACATGCGGCCTGATGCTTACTTGTGGATATGTATAGAGAGCAACTTTGAGAGGTACTGTAAATACAACAGAGGAGAGAATGTTCCATCAGGTGCTGACAAATGATGGGATAAAAAAGAGAAAAAAAAATCACGTTCAAGTGTGTTTCGAGTTGAAGTTACATTGACTATCAATCTGGGATGAGCTCTTAGGCAAAATATGCAGTTCACTCCATTACTTTTTATGCCACATATTAAATAAAAGCAAGGAAAAGATTGGATTTGTTACTTGAACTCGAAACCACTTAACACATTACCCCACCTGTCTGAAAAGAATCACTGTGCAATGTTTTAAAATTTGCCTTGCACACTTTATCTGCTGACTTTAATGTAAATGTGCGTGTCTGCTGATGGAAGGAGAATTTAATCGATAGTTAGTTTTTACACCTTATCAATGACTGTAAACACACCCACTGCTTTTTTTGGACTGTAAGGAAACAATATAGCTGACTGCCATAATGCTTTTTACTCTCTTTGCCTTAAACACAATAGATTTACAGGAGTAGCACTTGAACTAATTAGCCGCGCAGCTTATTAGCTAATTGCCACAAGAGGGACAAAGATGACCCTCGTTTTGCTGTCAACAGGTAGCAGAGTGCTTGGCATCGAGCCACTCTTCACAAACTGGCTTTGGCTTTGTTTGAATAGGAGTGTAATCAGCGTGACTTTTTGTACTGTAAGCGGAATCAAAAGTACCAGAGATGCTTCCACGTTCCTGTGACGAGTGCTGCTCTGGTGTTATTTTTAACTTGGTGCGATGTGAGGTCTCTCGGAGAGTTGTACTTAATGACACATAGGATAGATGAGTAACAGTTTAAGTGGAGAAGCAATTGTCTTGTGTTTCTTAACAAACAAAGAGAAAAATATTGAACATTCTGAATTGGGATCTTGAAAGAATGACCCATAGACTCTGAGAACGCTGTCAACCAGTCATCCCTTAGAACAGGGGTTCTTAACCTTTTTAACCTCTGGGCCCAATTTTCCCGGAGTAAAGTGGCCCGGGACCCATCCAAATACTAGCACCTTCAATGTAATTCATCTGAGTCTTGGTTCGATTTGTAATCAATAACTAAATCAAGTTCTTTTATAGTTTAACAAGTTAAAACCTTGTGAAATAATCTTATACACTGCAATCATCTCAAAGACGTTTATTTATAGTCAGGTGTATGACAGCATTACAGCATTGCAATTGTTGCAATTATAACAAATCAAATTGCTAAAACAGCAAATGGCTCCAAGCCAAACTTTTAGATTTCGACTGACTAAAAAACTGAAGAGAAATTCTGATAAATAAAATTCTGTTGTACCAAAATAAATAAATAAATTATAATAAAACTTTCAAATTAAATAAACAAACTGCAAATAAAAATAAAGCGCAAATTAAAATATTGTAACCTGCTGATGAATTTGACAATTTAGCAGTCTTCATTTTTGCACGGCAGAACTAGAAGTTGCTCTTCAAATCTGTGACAAATGATCACTAACAACAGTCACAACAGTCCAGTTTAACGTGCTTCTACTCCCATTTCATCTTCACCTCTCAATGAGACACTTGGGCCTGCCTCTCAGACACGATCAGATCCAGTCTGGGTGGAATAGGGGAAAGGCTCACTCTCAGGATAGCCTCCAGTGATGTTCGTAGTCTGTTTTGAGCCTTGGTCTTAGTTGTGGCCATAATGGAGAACTCTGATTCACACAGGTATGTAGTTGTGAATGGGAGAAGGAGTTTCAAAGCCCTCAGTGCCAGAATGGGGTACTCCTTTGAAACAACAATTCAGAAGGAGCCTAGGTCCAGTTTGTCCCACTGCCCCTTCAAAGTGCTATCAGTGGAAACTTCCAGAAGCTGTGATTCCAGATGTGAGGGTAAGGCAACATCATTTGAAGTGGGATCCACTGAAAATGGGCCCACAACCCACATGTGTCCCTCTCTGGGATCTTCTGGAAAGTATTCATCAAATTTCTCTGCCAGTTGTGTGAGGTGCTGAAGGATTGACTGACTGATGTTCACCTGAGGAGAGTTTTCCAAAATGTCAGACAAAAGTGGAAACATGTCCATTCTCTCTTCCTGGGCCTGTTTAGTCCACAAAGCAAGTTTCCTCCTGAAAGCTTGAACTTTGTCTGCAACTAAAAATATGTTGCTATTTCTCCCTTGAAGTGAGATGTTCAGTTGGTTCATGTGTGGAAAAAATGTCACAGAGATAAGCAAGTTTAGCTGTGAACTTGGTGTTGGTATGGTAATGTGCAAGGGGAGATTTTTTTCCCAGTGAGGAAAGATAAAACCTCATTCTTCATCTCAAACAAACGCTTGAGGACGAGTCCTCTTGAGAGCCATCTCACCTCACTGTGATAGAGCAGCTGGACATGATCTGCATCCAAGCCCTCACAAAGCTTAGCAAAACATCTGGAGTTAACAGCATTATTTTTATGATGTTGATGGTTTTCACACTTACATCCATCACCTCCTGGAACTCTGGTGACATCCTTTTTGCTGCAAGGCTTTCACGGTGGAGAAAACAGTGGGTCCATTTAGCTTCTGGCGCATGCTCGTGTATCCACTTGATGATGCCTCGGTGCCTACCAGTCATTGACGCTGCATCGTCACTACACACCCCAACACAGTTCTGCCAGTCCAGGCCGTTCTCCATGAGGTAGTTAGTCCATGCAGTGGAAACATTCCTCAGCTGTCGTTCGGGTTGGTAGCTCTCCACAAAAGAGCATGTCTTCTTGCAAACTGCTGTCCCAGCAATAGCGAACAAAAACCAATAGCAGTGCTGCATTTGTTACATCAGTGGACTGCAAAGAGAAACATGGGCGACTTTTTATTCTCTCCAGAAGCTGATGCTGTATGTCGGAGGCCATGTCAGCAATATGTTGACTTATCGTGTCGTTTGAAAGTGGAATGGTCATCAGCTTCTTTGCAGCAGCCTCCCCGATCATCTCACGGCACACGTCCACAGCGGCAGGCAGAACCAATTCCTCTGCGACGCCTTCTTACTCTGTGCCACACGTCTGGCTACGAGGTAGCTGGCTTTCAAAGCACACTTAGCACTGCCAGTCAGCGATATGATGGATTTTTCTGCATCTGTAGCCCAAGCTCTTTTCTCTTAAAAAAATCCACCGGCTTTCCAACTAGTTGTGCATGTTTCGTTTCCAGGTGCCGCCTTAATTTTGAAGGCTTCAGTGCTTCTTTTGATAGCGTAAGCCCACACTCCACACACTGCGCCCTCGGCTCTCCCTCGCTACCTCCATTCACAAAGCCAAACTTAGTAAAGTCCGGATTATACTTGCGCACACATTTTGTTTTTGATGATAGGTTGACTTCACTTTTATCTTCATTTTTTTCATTTCATAAACTTCTCCATAATGCTGCCGAGACCTTCGTAGTTGACCCGTGAGTTGACCTCTTCTACTGTCGCTCCTTTTGGGGTGTGTGAACAACTCGCTGATGTCTCACTGCCACCAAGTGGTGGGAAGCTGTATTGCGGTCCTGCGGCCCTCGCGGCCCACATGTGCAGAACTGAAAGTTTTTTGCGGCCCACTAGTCGGCACTAGAGGCCCATTGGTGGGCCGCGGCCCAATGGTTCAGAATCACTGCCTTGGCTTAGAACATTAAAGAGCTGCAAACTTCTTGAATAATGAAGCAATTGTTCATGCTCATACTTCTACTTCAGAGCAAATGTAAGGAACCACAGTCAAGTTCAACATGTCCTCAAATTCATACGACCACATCGGTCGTTTGTAATGTGCACCGGAATACGACCCATGAGAGCGTATGTACGTAAGCGATCCTATGGGGAAAAGGAATGCATTACGGGATTTAATTCGAGAAACGGCTTTTCCCTCGTGAAACGGCTTTTTCCTCACTTTCCCAGCACGGGTTTAGGGTTTTGGTTAGGGTTAGGGTGAGGGAAAGGGATAAGGGATAGTGTTAGATAAAAGTTTGTTTCATGGTGACGTTTAACCTGTGACACCGGAGTGTCGATATTTACTCAACCGCCAGAGGTTGCATAGTCAAAACGTAACACTCGGTCGTAATACGGGCGTGTACAGACGACCTATGTGGTCGTTTTTGGTTTGAGGACAGGCTGGTCAAGTTACATCTTTCTTTCTTTCTTTCTTTCTTTCTTTCTAAGTGTCCCTTTATATCATGCATACAATACAGACTTGACTTAAGCATGGATCAGAGTACCAGATAGGAATCAGCTGCTTAATGTGACATTGAATCAGCAAGGGGACGGTGGTGGCTTGGCTGTAGTACTGTTAAATAAGTACATGCTGCTAAAGAGGATACGGTGTGTTTTATTTACAACAATATATAATAACCAGCCATACCTGAAAAGGCTCTGTACCTTTCCGGTTTAAGTAGCGCAATGTTTCTTACATAATCCACTGTGGGGAAGAGTACCGGGGAAAAAGTAATAAATGGTAATATCTAAAATGTCATTGTAAATAACGTTCTAAATTATTCCACTCATAAAACAGTTTTGTTCAAATCCATGCCTAAAAGTAACCTGGACTTTTAAAGTGCCTACTGCATCCATTTAAAGCCACTGTGTGTATGTGTGTGTGTGTGCGTGCGTGTGTAGGTGTAGGTGTGTGTGCGCGTGTGTGTCAGTGTGTTCCCTCAGCCACCCTATCCTTATTGTATCATGAAGGCTGCTGCCTCCAGAATGGAACTCCTTATTTTCTCATTGCCGCTGACAGCCTCAGCCAAGAGGCTGCTATTTTTAAAAAGGAGTGGGTGACTGTGTGAGCTAATAAATGAGCACACACACACACACACACACACACACACACACACACACACACACACACACACACACACACACACACACACACACACACACACACACACACACACACACACACACACACACACATTCTCATACACAGATACAGGCAAGCTAATGTAACTTTGAATAGAAACAGAGATATATGTGCTCACCTTAAGTCAGTCATGCAACAACAGGCATGTTTACAAAAGCACCTTTGGCCTTCCTGTTTTCACACACTTTTTTTGTTATAAAGGGCCACCCACATGTCTGCTCACACATATGCACTCATAACGATGGGAACCTGCATTTCTATGTATCAAGTTCTTGTGTCGGTTTGAATAACTGATCTCCTTTTATTTAAAGCTGTCTAAGAATAGTGTTACCATCTGACACCAGCATGCTGCTAGAAATCATTCCTGATCTAATGTAGCGGATGATGTTGCCACATCTGTTTGCGCACATTAAGGGGTGGAGAGGCAAACAGAAAGACAAGAGAGTGAAAGGGAGGCAGGGCAGGAGAGAGAATCTGTAGAGTTTCAACTTCAATATCTTTTCTCTTTCAAGTTATCTTCTTCTTATTCTTCTTCCAGCTTTGTACAGCTACCATATTTGGTAGGATTAACTCTCTCTGCAAAAAAATAAAGAAAAAAGTGAACTTTACAGTGACAAAAAGCACAGTCTCATGTCGAATTCCACTTAAACCCTTTTCTTTCTTTCCTTTTTGTCTAACTCATACCATTCTCCTGCTGCTCTCCTTTCTGTCCTGTAATAGCTATTTTAGCTATAGATTGTCTATTGGGATAGTGCTCCGGCCTAATTAGAGTCTCCCGCTGACATCTGTCTAACGTATGGCTATTGACCAGTGGGGTCAAATGCATTAGTTATTGTGTTGCCAAAATGCTTCATTTATTTCCCACCTCTAAATGTGGAGCAATTAGACAGATTTAGGCCTTTGAGTGTTCACTAGAGCTAATAACAGCCTTGGGGTTGCACAAGCAAAAGATTTTGGAAGCAAAACTGTTTCCAAAGGATTCATTTGAAATGATCTATTTGCAAAGGTTGAGTTGCTTTTCAAATGAGAGGACTCATTTGCCTCAGTTTATGTTGCTATGTGTACAATTGTCTAGATATGCTGCTGATTGGAGGGATAGACACTTATGCAAACCAACTGAATGATGCATATGTTGATGTAAAAGAGCAGGATCTCGGATTTATTTACAGAAGTGGAAAGAGCTGTGTGAATCTTTAATTTACTGATTTATATTTTTATTGTTTTAGATTTTGGAAGGCTGTGTAGACCACTGACTCCACCCAGCATAGACAAGCTAATGGATACTCCCCAGACTGCTGTGATCAGGTGAATGAAATCAAGGTAAAAAAAAAAAAAAAAAATCAACTGATATAACATTATTATAATCATGCTGGTAATATTGTAAAATAACATGATAAAAAGCAATTCATCAAAGTGACATCTGAAGCATTATGAAAGTGAAATATTAAGTAATTGTCTGGCAGTAATATTCAGCTCTGTGACATTGAGACAGTGTGTGGGTCATGTGCAAAATGCATTGTGTTTCTGTGCTCTGGATCCCTATCTGACTTCGAGATTCTCTTTGTTGGAGCGACATTGAAATTGGCTGCTTATCCCTTGATCACCCCCAGCTTCATTTGTCTCAATTAGGTATGACAGCTTTTGCTTTTCTCATGTCCACTTCAATTAGCTGGCTGTGCAACACTGCACATGTGTCTATGTCAAAGACAGCATTTATGTGTGTATGTTAGCATGTGAGAACGTGATGCAGAAACACAGAAGGAAATAGAGGTGGGTGGGGTGAAAGGGCAGTTTTTGATCAACTGAAATGCTGATACATGGGGTAATAATTAGTAACAGCACAGAGATATTTAACATACATTTATAGACTCATACAAATTTTCCGCAAACAATGTTCTGCTGTCAAAGTGTAACAAAAAAAGATAAAGCAGCCTTATTTTGCAGATATTTTTCAACCTAAAAGGAGCTGAGGGTGACTAGAAACCCAAAATGTGACAGACGTTTTCTGTTAACAGTGTGATGGATGAAAACTATAGACAATGTCTGTTCGTCTAATAATTTCCTTTTTGACCTCAGGGTAGCAGTGTTGTCATGCTACTACTTTGCCTAAGCACAGACACAGTGATACAGAAGTATGTCACTTTGGCTCATTGCCAGAAAGCTGTTTTCCCCAGGATGGACTTTGTACAAATTCTGACCACAAGAACTGCCTATGTAGAACCTCTATCGAGGCTATTTTCAGGGAAGAAAAAAGTGACTTTATCCAAGGTCTGTATTTCTGAGCAATCCTGAAAAACCTGCAGTGTGCATTGGTTAAACTCAGAGTGGCCATCTTCAACAATCATCATCTTCTCTGTCCTCTTAACATCATCATCGAATATCACTTTTTTCTGCTCAAACACTGGCAACAACAACGTAAATGTGGCCACGTAGACGAACATAACAAACTTCTCATTGGTCATACTTGCTGTTAGAACAGGAGTTACATCGGGTAACAACTATGAGTCATTTTTTGAGGCATTTTTTGATCCTAAACCACAATTGAAACAGAAAGAGTGAAAGAGCTGATTAGTGGTTTGTTCCTGTAATTGTTTGCACCACCTCATGCCTGCCTCAAGTTCCTGTAGTCCTATAGCAACACAATGGAGGCTATTAATGATGGTCACTCAACAGACAGAGGGTCATTAAAATGAAAAAAAATATTTAGATTATATGTGCTGACAAGTTGAAACATAAGCTATGTACAATGAGTTTCTACATAAGTTGAGAGTGATGATAAAATTTCATATACTTCACCCACATTGATGCTGGTCCTATAAATGCACAAATAGTTTTCAAGGTCAACTTTCCAACTTGTGAAGCCGGTAGATTTTGCAAACACATGCTTCTTTCCTAAACACAGGCTTTCTGCTGATGTGGTCATGGCTGTAAAACAGAGAAGAGGTATCATAGCTTCTGAAACTGGTTGACATTCTCAAAGAACTTCAATTGTCTGGAAATAGAAGTGCAATAGATCCACGCATCAAGCTGCATATGACTAAAACAGTGAGGCGCTGCATGTGATGCATAGAACCACACTGTGATAAAACCAGGAGCATTAGCTCACATTAAGAAATAGTATTGCATTTTTAAAATACAAAAATATCATTTTATGTTCGTCACTGGAAGTACGACACTCTGAGATGTTACAGACAACGTGATTTCAGGGCTTGTTAAGGTGCCAAGTTATGTAGTGTTTGAAAAACAAAACTGCATGTACTAACGAGAGTCAACGAGAGTCATGTGGTTAACTCATGACACCTAAAGTCAAACACTATACTGTAATTTTTTTGTTCAACTGTACTGTTACATTCATGCAAATGAGCATGAATGTTAGTGATGAGAAAAAAAATAGATGGTTAACACCTTATCCAATGTCAGTAACAGGTTGAGTGTAACTTAAACACTCCATATGCTCTCTCACCAACAACACCATCCAGTTTTCACACCTTTTGAGAAGTGCTTCTTTACTCGTTAAGATGCTCTTATAAAGGTGTTACTCTTAAGTGCGACTGACTTTCTTTGCTGTAAACAGCAAAAGATGTATTTTAAACTTACCCTGCTCACATTTTCAAGTCGTTATGAAATATAATAAAAGGAGGCTGTGTTGTTCCTACAACAGTTAATATTTAGAAGTTTAATTTGAATCAGCAACTTTGGTTTCATAGAGCCCTATCTTTTTTGTAATGATTTTGTTTTTGTTGGTGAAAGTACAGGCAGAATACAATTGCACTTTATTAAAGATTTTTTAACAATACAGCACTTTGTCTTCAATGAGTTCCTGAAAAAGCATTATGAAGCTGTTTCTTTTGGTTTATACATCACTTTTATTATCGTTTTTTTAAAGTCTATTTCTGTATTTTTTTAAAATTACATCTCAAATATATGTATATATATATATATATATATATATATATATATATATATATATACGTTTTTTTTAATCACAGCAGAACTTATTACAGAATATGGATAGCTCTATCTGTTGTGTTTCAAATCTTTCCACCAGCAGCTGTGTTTGTACTCATCATGTTGTCAAATTAATTTGTTTGCGTTCAGTGATTTTTAAGATTAGATGTTCTCAGTAATTTACAATCATGTTATGTTTTCCAATATTTCTATGGTTCTTCAAAATATAATATTGGCAATACTTAGGCATTTTTCCTCTGATGAAAGTACGCTTTGCATTACAGTGTAAAGACATTCAAGTGTATCACATAATGATATAGTCCCAGCAGTAGAGCAGAGGGAAACTCTCCAGTGGTGCCTCGTGTCCGCTATTTATTTTGCTTTTATCATTTGCATTCTTATAAGTTTGATTAGCAAAGACAAGAGTTTAAATAAAAGTGTAGTTTACAATGAAGGCATCGGTTGGTCCCATGTCTGAGGCAGCAGCTGGAAGACAAAGATCAAAGCGGTAAGGCTAGACGTACCCTGGGGAACTGAGAAGAGGGATTTTCCACTAAGCAACAAGATTTTCAGCAGTATTCCAGTGCCAGAGTGATTGATTTCGGTACTGACAATGCAAATGTACACAATGCTGGCCCAGGACTCCAGGTGATGTTCTGTTATACAGTCTGGAGTCGTGGCTGAGGACAGAGTGTTATACATATGCTCGAGCATCATCGTCTCATTCACAGACTCGGAGCAGCTTTTGGCCTCATGCTGAGACAGGATCACACTCTCTGTCCCTCGGCTCTTCTTTCTTTGTCTGTCTTTCTGTCCTTCTGCTTTCCTCCTCTCACTAGTCGTGGGGGGCAGTGTTCCCTTTTGTTATGTTGGACCTCCTCCTTGATTCGCTCTCTAGATGTTACCATGGAAACTACAAGACACTACATCACCTCAAGTAGAAGTTTCTCAGAGTGCTTGTCTGTGTGTGTGTGTGTGTGTGTGTGTGTGTGTGTGTGTGTGTGTGTGTGTGTGTGTGTGTGTGTGTGTGTGTGTATTTCTCTGCGTGTACATGCGTGTGCAGCTGTGAATATGTGCGTGTGGGTGCTGCTCTTTGTCAAAATGCTGATGTTGGATTTCAATTTTACTGACACTGAACTGTTTAAATAGACGGGCTCCCCCACCTCCCTCTCTCCTACCACCCCCCCCACACACACACACACACCTCCCTTCTTCTGCCCCCCAAAAACTAGCAAGCAAACAGACAAATAAACAGACAAATTGGTACATCCACACACACTCACAACCATAAGCAGTTAATGGTGCAAATGTGCCGGGTAAAAGTTGGAGGATAGAGATTATGAAGTGTAAAGGGGTTAACAGTGACAAAGGAGGACAATCCTAGATATGGAAGCAGTTACCATGGTAACAGAGGTACAGTAGAGAAGGTTTTAAGAAAAGATGGCTTTTGTATCGTTATCCTATGTCAGAGCATAAACACGGCTACCTCAGATGCCCTCGTCTTCACACAGGCGGATATAGACATGCGGAGGTACACATAGACAAAACACGCAAACATAAACATCCACAGATACGAGTGGACAACTCGTTTACTCCTTAAATGGAAATGTTGCAAGTAACTGTCAGCAAGATAAAGTACAAAGAGACTAGGAAAAGGATTGTGGGAAAGAAAAAATGAAGGACCTAGATCATAGATCACATAAACTTTCTCCTCCTTTTGAAAGAGAGCGAAACCGTCTGTGTGCGTTACGAGGCTCCACTGACTGAGAAGACAGTGTTATGACTGTGCAGATCTCAGTTCAGATCAGTGAGGACCTGCTGCTTTTTCAGTGCAATGGAGCATGGGATTAAATGCATACCCTGGATCAGCTGGTATGACTCATGCTGTGCTCTGGGCTCTCAATGCACTGTGCCAGGTCAATGAGACAGAGTAGGCGATGATTATGAGACGCACACACACACACACACACACACACACACACACACACACACACACACACACACACACACACACACACACACACACACACACACACACACACACACACACACACACTTAGACCAACCAGAACCATTGTACCTTAGTTTATTAGCATCTGAAAAACACAAGACTGTTGGAACTCAGAAACATAATGACATAGCATATGTGATGTCACTCATAGTTTTGTATGAGGAGATGCTTTCAATCCTGCCTTTTGGGTTTTACTGCTCACTGCTCCTTTGTCTGTTGCTAAAAGCCAGAAATTCCAAATTTGGCCAGTGTGGTGGAGGCCGAGTTGAACTGGGATGTTGTGAGCAAGCAGCATGTACAGTTGCAGGGAGTAATAGCCTGATTAAATCAAGAGAAACACACAATCTCTTTAAAACTTAATATCGTCTTAGAGGGCAAGGGAAATGAATATTATATGTTGTGTGGTTTTCTGTATGTTTTTTTGTGAACAGACAGTGAAAACCAGTCTTCCTTTGGGACAATAAATACTATCCATCAGCATATCAGAGTGTAGGATTTGGGAGGATCCTCTAGGTGAAAAGGAATTAAAAAAATCATAGATATGTTGCCATTAGTGTACAAGTCAGCTATGAATGAATGTCCACTTAGGGATCAGGTTGTATTCCCCAGAGGAAGCCATGTTGCACTGCCATGTAACTACAGAAGCCTAGAATGATCAAACCAATCACTGACTCTGCAGAAGGGCTTTTGCCTTTTATATTTTAGTGGCCACCACCAAATCTTCTCCGACACCCTTGGACATACTGAAGTATTCAGTTGGTTGCTATCTGCACCCTCTCCACTAGATGTCCCTAAATTCTACACACTTGTCCTTTAATGCAACCTTGTACAAAATCACCATGGCGCACACTATGTAAGACCATTGTTTTGTTTCTCAGAGGCCGCTGAAAGGAAAAGAGAAATTGATTTTGTACTTTTTTCAAACTTTAGATGTTTCCCCTTCACTTCCTACTGACAAGTATTTTCAGAGCTGGCATTGCGTAACTGTTAGAAGAACAGAATCCCAAAAGTATTTTTGCTTTGCTAAAAAGAACTTGAGCTTTCCGCTTGGTATACTTCTACCACTGTAATGTAACCATGACGTACAAATCCAAAGAGTTTGGTCTTGACCACATGGTCTGTTTGGGTTTGTCCAAGATCACCTGCTAATGGCAGATGCAATATTGCTAAAAGAGATGGCTGAATTTGAACATAAGCTGGAGGTACTGAATGACTTTACTCTTCTCTAGTCACATCAATGACCTCATCACTCGAAAGTGGGTGTGCCAATTGAAATAATGCTTGATGACTTCAGCTCAGCAAATGGGAAAGCTTCTCCAGGAAACTATATTGTTGTCTGAATAATGCAGACCGGTACAACCTAAACAGACAACAGCTCACATCAGCAGCAGACGGTGTGGGGTTTTTATTTAACTTATGCAATGATGATGGGAATAAACATTTTGAAAAATGTTGATGAATCTGTTTATATGACTACATCAATCCAAGCCATTCATTTTATTTCTACTGTAACTCACAATGTAATATAGTAAATAGGCATGACATATCATAAAATGTAGCATTTGCATTGTAATCCATTGCGAGAATAAAACATGAACTGCTATTTAAAAGAACAGGACTGATGAGACGCTGTAATCCCACAGCTCCCACATAACCAACAGAATACAGAGTCATAACAGACCAGTGTGATGGGTGTCGTATTAACTGGGATTACTTTGTGTCAGTCTAGTGTCATTTGCACATGATTTAATAAAGGTGAAGACAGTGGGTGTAGTGCATAATGGCGCTGCACTCTGGCATGGCACTTTGCAAGTAAAAAAAATGCAGATTTGTCAACCTTTCTGGCTGCAGGGATTTAACGAACTGAAGGTTTCATGTAAATATGCATACACATAAAAAGCAGCTGTGGACAAAAAGCAACATAAGAACCACTTATGCTAATTCATAAATCAATGCAGACTGTCTTATCAGTGCTCCTGGTTCAAACACAATAAACATAATTTGGGTAAACACATTGATGGGATGGGGAGAGATTAATTAAATGGTTTAATTACATTTTAGGCCTTATTTTGTCATTTGCATTAAGCTTGTTCTTGTTGAGAAAATGTGGGAGCAGATTGAAGTTGGGCCAGAAACAGATGTGGTGTTGAGTTGTGTACTTTGGCTCTAGAGCTGCGTGTTTCTAATCTGCGGTTACTGGCTCCACCAACTTTCTCAGTATTTGTTGCTTCTTGTTGTTCGTCTTTCCTCCTTCCTCTCACCCTCGCCGGTCGATGCTGCCCACCCTGAATCGGATTTTATTGGAGGTTTCTTCCTGGTAAAAGGGAGTTTTTCCTTCCCACTGCTGCCAAGTGCTTGCTCAAGTGGGAGTTGTTGGTTTTTTTTAACTTGCTATTTGAGGTTCCCTGAGATGACATACTATATGCTAGGATTTAGCATTATATAAATACATTGAACTGGATATTCTTAGAGAAAGTCGAAGGTACATTCTACCAAAATACCAAACAGCTAACTTTGCGCTGCCCCACTTAAAAAAAACCTCCCACCTGTTTCCGCCTTCATCCATCTGAGCATCATGCACTCTGAGCTTGAAACCAAACTATCGCACAGAGACACAAGTCAATCTTCAAGGCCACAATGTTACCGCTGGTTGTTGTGCCGTCATGGTTTTCATGCTTCAGTAGCTACAGTTTGTAAATTACCATATAATGAGAGCAAAACTGTTTCATTCAAATGCTTACCTTGATGTCAAGTGAGACTACGAAAAGTTGATCTTTCAGTATCGTCTGAGGATTCAAGATGTCACTGCATGTCACAAAAGACAAATGTCTAATGACGAGACAGCGCTGAGGATGTAGTGAGCAGAAAACACAGGTTTAAAAGGACTTTTTTAATGAGCAGCCTGGTTATTGTGAACTGTTTGGTTAAGCTCTCGGCTTGCCAAGAGCGGCTTCAGCAGCAGGATGCACGATTAAAACATGAGTGCAGCGTTACCTTGACAAAACTCTTTTGATTGAGAGGACTTTGTTGTCAGAGAGGAGCTCTGATGTGAGTCACTTTCTCTTACATACTTTAGAAGAACTTCAGCTATTCTTAACACAGCATTGTACAGAAAACATTGAATTACAGTTGCTACGCAGGTAAATGTTTTCAAGCCAATTTATAGTAAGTCCTTCACAGTTAGTCAGCCAAAAAAAAAAAAAAAAAAAAAAATTCTTAGCCTAGTGTAACCTGCAGGAATTTGTTAGCAATTTTTGCTGAGTTTCTAGCCTCTTCCTACTCCATCTTTTCTGCAGAAAACAAAATATGTCAGGAAAATATGTCGCACAGTCAAATATCACAGCTCCACAAATGAGATCAAAGGGCAGGCTGAAGAATGCTATTTGAATCGGCAACTGATGATCTCCACAAGTCCAGGTTTTGAGTGATATCACATTTCATATTTTACTTAGATCTTTTAAAAATGGTGCAAATAATGACTAGATTAAAGGTTTCTCGAGAAACCTTCCCAACAAGATGAGCATAAAAGTGTTTCCTATGCAGAAAGACTCTTTTTTGCTCAACAGGTGCTGCAAAATTTGAAGACTATCATC
Source organism: Acanthochromis polyacanthus (assembly GCF_021347895.1). Lineage (NCBI taxonomy): Eukaryota > Metazoa > Chordata > Actinopteri > Pomacentridae > Acanthochromis > Acanthochromis polyacanthus. The sequence continues at coordinate 16,709,782 of NC_067125.1, read as the reverse complement.
TCTGGACAGTTGCCGAAGTATATCTGAGGATGAGTTCAGTCTGGAATATGAGAACAGTCATCAAAAGAAAGCTGACTTATAAACATAAAAGTGGGTCTATTAACGAGAGCAGTACTCCCAGTTGTGACCCCTCTGCATGAGGTGAGGCTGGTTTTGATGTGTAATTATCTCAGCAGGAACTGGGATGTACACTCACAAAAATACATGTGCACAGACAAATCCAAAGCCCAAAACACAGGATGCTCTTGCAAATTTAAATGACATTCCCTAATGTTTAATGTATTTATTTATTGATTTATGTGTCTATTTATATATTTATTATTGCAAACACTAGCTAGACTCCGTGCAACTTTCGGCACTAATGCTGACTCCCCTGAACAAGGCAATTGGAACGTAATTTGTGAGTCTAGCTTATGATCTTCGTTCTACTTTAATGAAGTCACAACCTCATCAGGGACAGCCTGACACAGAGGAAATAAAAAAGGAAATGAGCAAACATATGCTCTTTTTTTTTTTTTTTTACCACAGCTCACTATTTTTCCCAAAGAAAGGAGAAGATTAATGTATCAGATGTATAACTGTGTCTGTATATTGGTATGAATGCACTAATGTCTGTGTGCATGTGTATTTGTGCACATATAAGCACATTTGCGCATTTGTGTTTATTTACATTTTTTATGCCTCTTTGCATCGTAAGCATTTCCACTAGTCATAGAGTAAGCTTTTTGGTCTGTTGGTGGAAACTTTTGCTTTTATAAAAGGCAGAGCTTTGCGGCTGCCCTTCTCCGTGTGCGCTTAAACCCAATAGGAACCACCTCTTGCACTCTGACTCGCTTAAGAAAAAAGAAAAGAGAAGTTTATGCAGAAAACTTTCTGAAGTGTTTTGGAGAGTTGAGCTGGGAACATTGTGTCTAATTTGAAGAAAATGTGTACGTGTGCGTGCGTGTGTACGCGCATCCATGTCTTTATCTGTTTGTGGCTGAGAGCTTGAAGGCATATCCTGCTGCTGGTAAATTACCCAAAGCAACGTGGTGTGGGGAGGAAGCAGTGGGAGGGAGTGAGGAGAGGTGAAGTAGGAGATTGAGTGAGGAGGGGAGAAAGGGAAAGACAGAGGAGTGATCATTTGGAACCCCAGGTCTTATCAAACATTGTTAGTGCACCCTACTGCCTCTCATTTACAATCTTATCCCCATCTGAAGCATACTCACATACAGGCAAGAGCAACACAAATGCGAAACGCAACGTTGGTGGAGGTAGCACCGGGAAAATATGCATTTTATTATGGAGAAGACACAAAAGAAAAGATCTGAAAAGGCAGGTGTGTAGAGCACACAAACACAGTATGATCATCATACTACCATCCTGCATCTGCATTATCATTTTTATGCACTGTCCTGTAGGAGATTATAGAGTACATGTATACATGTATTGTAGTGTGATTTATATAAACAGACCTGCTTCTAGAGTTGACACACATACACCTCCCCCTGAGAAAGATAATACACACTGGCATTGGAGAAAGGGCAGCTATTAATCCAACAAGGGCCCAACAGAGGACTTTCAGAGAACGCAGTGCAGCATCTCTCACCACTTGCATTACTCCCAAGGTATGAAATTTTGATACCTACTGTGTTACAAACAAACAGGCTCTGGAATGTGTGTGTGTGTGTGTGTGTGTGTGTGTGTGTGTGTGTGTGTGTGTGTGTGTGTGTGCAGTTTATGCATATTAACATGTGTCTGTGTTATCCCCTGCAGTAGTGCACACCATGCAGTACACCACCGTGTGTTTCATAACATCCATTCAGCGTACAGTAGGGATTATACTGGGCATGCACCCTGGTTAGGAATAATACACATAAATATGCCAGGTTCAGTGCTTAATGTATGTGCCGTTGATGAGGTCTATCCATTTGTTTGGTTATAGGTTTGGCATGTTTAAAACATAAGAAGGGAAACTATATAATAAGTAAGTATTTCTGGCCAAAACAAAGTAGAACTCTCATGGGCTACGAAAATATTGAAGTTGTTCTGCCATTTTGCATTTTTATAGCTTCCGGAGCCTCTCGTGTTTTGTGTCTGTCTCCCTGTGGTCCTGTCTGTTTCTCAAATCTATGTATAAACCAGCATTTACAGTCAAAGTCAGTATGAATTATAGAGTATACTGGACGGTAGAGAGAGTGCAAAAAAAAAACAAAAAAAACAAGGAATCAAACAGAAATGCAGATGAGGACGAAATAAGCAGCAGTGCTGATAATGATGAAATAAAGTGTTTCATAGGAAAAACTAAATCTGTATGAATTCATGAGCAGAGCAAATCCCACAAATTGAATGGGGTTGCTGTAGAGCTCACAGCCATTGCCTTTCTGTCACGTGGCAGTGGTTGATCCAGCTTGACTTGTGACTAACAGATAATGGGAAATCTGACCGAGGTCAAAACAAGCTACTGTGCCGAGAGACAAGATCGATTCTGCGAAACCCAAAAAATACACTAACAAAAAGCAAGAGAAAAATGCTTAACAGAGGAATAAAACTATGAAGAATTGAGAGAAACCAGAAAAAAAGTATATGAGATACAATGGAAAACACTGACGTATTGATTTTGAGATGAGCAGGAGAAGACAAAGAAGGGGTGGAGACAGGAGCAGAAAGGATGAATCATCTTGATTTGGATTTGCTTTTTGCCTGATGATACCCAGACACAACACTTCTCCTGAAATCATCTGTAATGATCAGAAAATGAGCGCAGTCACACATGTGGCCACGTGCGCACAGGATGGCACATGGAGCTCACGCAAAACTCTTCAGAGAAAGATCACATACCAATTAGTCATAAAGCAAGACGTCTGGTCTAGCTGAATGTCTCTCTTTCTCTGAGCTGTCAAAGAAACGGCCAATTTCACCTTCAGTGATGCGGGAACGTGAGACTGAACACAACTGTAATAAGCCTGACAGGTGAGAAAACGACACATCAGCAGAAGAGTGTGGTGAAGCACCACTGCTTAGATCAGCTCAATGCTGGTGAAGTGTGTGGGATTGTTTAATCAACAATATTAGTTGTGCAGAGGAAAAAAAATACATTTTCACCTTTTTGTTAAGTGCATTTTGGCGCCTGTGCCAATCTGCAGTCCCACTTGAACCAGCGTCTCCTGCAGCACCAGTCAAATAACAAGCTGCTGAGCGGAGTGGGTTACAGAGTTAATGGTAGCTGTGCATGAGAGAGACAGCATCCAGCATCGTCAAATCGCACAAGGTTAAATGCTAAATAAAAACAAAACTGCGCTGCAAATAAAAGTGGGGGAAAATCTGAAGCAACCAATAAGAGGGCAGCTGCAGGCCACTAAAAGTTAAAGGACATTCACACGCACTCATACAGACAGTAGTGTATTAACACAGAACCAAAACACACAGGATTATGAAGCTATTTTTAACAAATGTTGACCTGCCTACCAGGCAGATAGCACAACAAAATGTGATATTTTATAATTATTCTGCAACATATAATTACTTTATATAAATAGCCTTTTTTTCTCTGGATATCTGAAAGGAGGCGGTGCTCCACTGCCCTGCATTAACCAGCTGCCACGGCTCATCAGTGTCTTTTCAATGTTCATCCATTCATTCTCTGCTACTGCATGGCTTTTGCCCTTGATTTGGCAAAACTGCAAAAACATTCAGTTCAATCCACCATGCAGAGGATGGAGTGCTACTGGTGTTTAACTAATGTGTTTGTCTGACTCTGTCTTCACCTTCACACAAAGCATTTACATTTAGCTAATGTAGCACCTTCCACATGTTGATTCGCACACAGTTTACCATCACTCATCCCATCTACTGCTTCATTAAGTTTGCCTAAATCTCCCGGAAGCACACTGATCCCTCATATTATCCTCACAGGGTATATTGTTAAAGACAGTACGAGTATTCATTGTAAAGACAGAAATATATTTGGTTTTAAAATGTCCACAATTCTAAGTAACAATAAAAGCCGCACAACACCGCCTTTGTTTGTTTCATTCTTATTATTGCAAGGTGTAGAGCAGCATAAGTTGCAATATTAAATGTATAGAGTGTGTCTTCCTTTCAGAATTTAATTTATAGTAACATGTTATAATAGTATTTGTCATAAAAGGTTTGCTTGAGTTTGGTTCTCACATCCAGGGAGTCCAAAGAAATACAAGGAGGGCCCTAGAGATACTCTGATAACATGTAATAACACCCCTGGGATGCTTATGAATCTCTTTAAAGTAGAGATGTATACTCAAGCAGTTTGATGGAAAGGTTACTTTGTTTAATAAATGCTGGAGACCAAGCACATCTTTTATAGACAGCATGAGTGAAAGCTGGATATTATGGAAGATGACAGTGTGCAGCAGAAGGGAATGACTATTAACAGCAGTGGCGGAGTGAATAATCAACTGAGTGTGAATTGCTGAATTACAAAGGCTGGCTTGATGATTTGTTTGAATCAAATAAGTGACTGTCATAGTTACCTGATACTGATAAACTAAAGATATGCATCGCTTTCCTGCTGTGTTAAATCAAAGCAATGAAGGTGTGGTGTTGATTTTCTGATTGAAGATTTTCCCACTAAAGAGAGATCAAAAATAAGTTAAAAACAGCAAAATTACATTGTTAACAAAACTTTAGTATAATGTGAAATAAGAAAAGAGTGGAATGCTTTAATTTCTGCCCTTTTGGAGGTAATAAAGAGTATAGATGAGACAGAAAAGAAAAAAAATCTTAATAGACTCCTGATGTGCTGAATGATAGATCTGTTGAATGCCCATAAAACCTCTTTGGTACAAATTGCTCTGAGTTTTCTTGAAGTTTCTCGAGTCTCTCCAATCACCTTTTCCAACTCCAATTTTCATTTCTGCCTGTCCCTCTTTTAAAACCGCTTTCTTTCTTCCTTCTTCTCCTCTAACCCCCGTTCTCTGCCAGCCTTTTTTTTCACCTCTTTTCTTTGCTCCTTATTACCCGACCTAATGATAGCCAGTCTTCACAGAGAGAGGCACTGATGGCAGTGTGCGCCTATCGTTATATTTAGATCTAATTAAAGATCATTATAATCTATCAGCACAATGGAGACCAGGCTGTGATAGAGTCAGAAGAATGGGCATGTGAGAGAGGCAGGGAGGCAGAGAGAGAGGAAGAGGGGAAAAAAAAAGAGAGATGGATTGTGGGATGTGTGCAGGAGGAGTTTAAGAACTTGAATGCGTCTCAGTCATCGGCAGCCTCAGCTACCTCCCACTACCCCATATTGTTCCATAACTAACCCCTTGATTTCCCAATTATCGAAATGTGATTACAACACATTACAATGATTGGAACCCTTGTACATGCACAAAAGCAAAAGGGAAAAGGAGCAGTGAGGATAAAGTAACAACTAATGAGTGATGTGCGTGAATGTGCTCCTGAGTGTTATTAGCAAGGCGATTATTTCTATGGTGTTAAAATGTAATTGGATTAACCTAGGTAAAGTAGTCTATTTAAAACATATATGCAATCAAACACAGCCTGGCATATAGTCGAAAACTACAAGCGCCTACAATTTCATCAACGCCTTTGTCATTTTTTTTTTGACCAGTGAGCTAACAATGCTTCCTTTCACTTTCCTCATATTTGCTGAGATGATTTTTCACAGTACGGTAATATGTTAGCTGTGATATGACGGAGAAATAGAGAAGCAGTGGCACCGGCCAAATTCTTTTCTCTATCCGTTGCAGTGCTGCAGTTGCTGTGGATTTCCTTTAACAGCAGAAGGAATGGGTAAAAAAATTCACTGGCCATGTCTCATATTGCTCTCTCTTATCTGTATTGGCTCTTGCCAGTAGCTCCATGAAGCTTATCGCAGCCATAGCCAACTCCTTTCCCTCCTAATCCCAAACCGAAAGTATTATTATTTTATGCGAAACTTCAGGCCACACAGAGAAACGCCAAAACGGTAATTTAATTGCAATTCAAAGAAATTATTGCATTCAGTAAACCTGTGGCAACCTCAGTTTGACATCTGAGTGGAAAACAGGTTATTACTTTCTTTTTATATTCCTGTGAAAAGTACGAGTTCCATAATGTTGATCCCTGTAGCTCTGTCCATGGTGCTGATAGTGGTTTCATTTTGCACAGACACACAAACCGAACACACACATGCAAACAAAAAGAGCATTTTTCTCAAAATGAAGGGGTGGATAAAGTGGCTATTATTGTTTTCCATTACATCCTCTAACATCAAGGCAGGTTTAATCAAATGTGCAAAAATTGGACCGCAGCATGCACGCCTCAAAAACACACACACACACACAAAAACACCAAATCACGACAAGTCTGTGGACACTCTCTGTTTGTTGACATCTAACGAATCCCTTTTTTAATTTAACCAATGTAATGGCTGGAAATTAATTTTTAACGACTGTTCCTTGTTCCCCTATTACCGATGAATTATACAAATGTGTGTCAGTACTTCATGCTAATAACGTGAGTGCACATTATTGCACATGTTGTGCAGAAGACTAGCTTTGCTGCAGCTGGATGCTTGGCTTGGTTTAATTACGCGGAAGCAGGCTTCCCATTTTGCACTGCGATGACAAATTTCTAATTTCTTTAAGGTCAGTCATGGCTGCAGAGTTTTAACTTACAACCCCGGTGTGCTCTGTCTCTTTCACCACTTTTACTCTGTCATTTTATCTGTTGCTTTCAAACGTTTGCATCTGTTATCACGTGTCTATATGTATATTGGCATTTCCGTGTACACTCGTTTTGTCTTTGTGTTTCCTGTTTTGTGTCCATGCCACTTCTCCCTCCCTAACTCCGTATTGTATCTCGTTGTTGCTGCTGTTATCACTAACCCCAGGCTGAATGAATAAAACAAGGCCAAAAGACCCAGAGGATAAGAAAACTTTACAACTCAGAAAACCTATAGAAACCCATATCAATACTCACACACACACACACACACACACACACTGGTGAGCTACCTTTACAGTCAGCTTTTTGCAAACATCTCTCAATGATTCAGAAACAAGCTGTCAGATGTGTCGGTGCTCAGACCGAGAGAGAAAGTCAGATATATGAATAACACAGTTACAGTGATTCACATGGGAGACTGAGAGGTTAAAGGTAACATATAACAGCCTTTGCTATAGTTGTCAATATAAGGAGTAGGAGGTGAGAAGAAACAGCACAGGTTAGGAAAAACACTTCATTTCACCTCAGTTTTATTCATATATGCACCATCTCACAGCAGAAGTCATCACAGGGTATTTTACATTGTCAGGCCATAACCTTACAATAATATATTATATAGAGAAACCTAACAAATGCAAGAATTTGATTTACACAAGCACATTAGCAAAAAAAAACTCCCTTTATTTTTTGTAAATGTAAGCGATACATTATCTATAGTGTGTAAAGTCACCAAATAGACATAAAGTTAATGACATGCAATGGAGGGAAATTAATGCATGAAAAGGGAAAGTGAGGAGAGCAGACTAGAGGCTCAGAGAATCATGGGAAATTCCCCCAGCAGCTAAGGCCCATAGCAACACATGGGTGGGGGGTGGAATGACGGTGAAGCTCCTGATGTTTCACAAAGCCTTCATTTATGTTCAGCCTTAAGTTAAGTTAAGTTTAGACACATCCTTTGCTAGACAGCAACAGCGTGGAACCGTTTTCTTTCGTCTTTATGAGAATTTTTGGACTTTTCACCAGCGTTTTCGTCCTGTCAAGAAACCTGTTTTTAGAGAAACACTTCCTGTGCCGCTGAAATAGTCACAAAATAAAAGCCCGTAGCATTAAAAATACGCCTTCAAAATAAAAGCCTGGAGGAAAAGGTCATTTTAACACTAGTGAAATAAAGGCTTGCCAAAATTGATGAACTGATCAACAGACCTTTATAAGAGTAATTTACACGTGATTCGGTATAAATACATAATGTGCACATGCATAACACATGCCTGTACTCAGCACAAGGTCATTTTTATTAAAGATTTCATCCATTGCAAATTATGTCAACTGAGCAGCCTTGGAGGAATACTGCACTCAGTGATTTTCTTGTTATGTTGTGTCAGCTGCTGCACAACAAAATGTGAATTTAAAACATAGTTTCTGCATTTATTGTGCAGAAAGTATTTATCAGTAATACAGTGAAAATGAGAGGAAATGTGAATATTTACTTTCCAAGTCGATTTTGGTGTGCGCCCCTAAATTTTCTGCTTGCGCTCCTAAAATTTTAAGTTAGGGGCCACTGTTCTCCTCGGAAAAAAGTTACTCTGGAGCCCTGAATTTAGTCGTCTGTGAATAAAAAGAGAAACATATGTATAACTGCAATTTGCTTGTAATTTTTTGACCACATTCCTTAACATAGAAAAGTGGACTCCTCCAACTTTAAAGCACTATTCAAATAAGTTTATCGTAAGGTCATCCATTTAAATTGCTTCAACTTCTCAACAGTATTAATATTTCCATCAGTTGGGTAAGCAAACTCTGCTACAGTATGCATGTGCCTCAGCTGGTGTTTCTATGAATAAAGAGTTACTTAGAGGTGTACATCACACATGCTTTTTCCTAGGTTAAAGCACTACAGTATGGTTAGCAGGTAATCAAAGCAAAATGATTTAAACTGATGGTATTATTACGTTTTTACTAAATGTAATATTTAGCTATTTAGTTAATTATTAATCTACACAGTGATCAGACTAAAATGCACTTGTGAGTAATATCTGACCTCTTTCATTAAATTAGATCAACAAAATAAGAAAATATTCAGATTTTTTTCCATAAAAATTGTTAAACTACCTAGTTAAGCTGAATCTCGTCTCCTTGTAAGTTCACAAAATTCCTTTGGGTATTCTGAAACTTGATTGTTTTCCAGACTATGCTGTCAAACTCATACTTGTACTTACATGTATTCAACACGTGTCAAGTTGAATGTGGAAACCTCACCAGATTAGTTAACTTAGCTGACTAGTGTCAAACTGTCCACACATCATTCTGCACACTGAAGGTCAAACACCCAAGTGAAGTGTGTTCACCTTTATTCACTCCATCATGCTCTACATGGTGCAATTTACTTTGAGGATTGTAAGAAATAAAAGTGGCACCATTTTTCCCACATTACACTTTTTTTTTTTTTTTTTTAACAATCGACCCTATTCCCCAGATACTCCCATCTGTAGTTTTCATCTTGACTTGGAAATTTCATTGGTTCCAATTTGGTCAGTGATTGTCAGTGGAAATTATTCCTTCTATAGTGAAAAAAGTAAAAAAAGGTAAAATAAAAACAATACCTCTGTGTAAGTTCCCTTCACTTCCCACTCCCTGCACCTCTCATGAATACTTAAACAAGCTACAGACCTCACACATCATTCATCCTCCTCTGTTCTTCCTTTTCTCACTCCCCTGTTCCATCCATCTTTAGTACAATGGATAGGACATGCCGTTGCACTTTTTTGTTTCGCACCCCAGGAATTTACAGTACGTTCATGACTTCTATCTGCTCTTCTCATCACTCTCAATCTCTCCTGTCTGTGTACCTTTTCACACTATTTCTGTTTTAAGATTCTGTTGATTTGTCCCTCTTCCTCACGCACAGTGGCAACATGTGATAGAACATAATAAAAAAACTGGAAGCGTAAAGAAAGTAGTATTAGTGTTTGTTAATTAGTAAACGAGTAAAGTGAGTTACAACTAATATAAATTTAAATATAAATGAATGCTGGGAGGAAGATGGAAAATGATGCACAAATGCAGAGAAAATGTGCAAAAAGAAAAAAAAATAGTGACCTTTCACACAGAAACACTTGTTTACACACAGATACGGATAATTTGGCAGTTAACCAAGATGTTTGTATCAGTCCATTGTGTGTGGTTGAGGGGAAATCTAAAAAAAAAAAGTTTAAGCTAACAAGCAGCAATTTGCTTGTGTTTATTGAAATCGTAAACAGAAACAAGCACACATTATTTACTCGGAAAATAACACTATGTGGTGGCTTTGTTACTTTAGTTCAGCTCAGGTCAGCAGCGTAACAGAGAGTTGTCCCTCTTGTGTCAGGCACTGCAGGGGGCAAGAATGTGATTTAATATGTATGAACTCATCCATGCTCGTTGGACAGTAGACAGATGGACTTAGACGAATAAAGTGGAAGATATAGAGAGACAAGGGAAGAGAGAGAAAAGTGGAATATACCGTGTGCTGACAGACATAAAGAAGATTGAATAGTCGGAAAAAGAGAACGAGAATAAAGTGGGGAATGAGTGAATGAATAAAACAAAGGATAAAGCAAAGATCAAAAAGAGTCCGACAGTGTGTGAGGATGAGGTTGTGTCACCAGAAAATGTATTCAGGTCTGTGTTTTTATGAACACGCCATTAAAGAGTAAATATATGACAGCACTAATGAGCTATTGGAGCTCCCATCGTACATGATGGATGGAATTAAAGTAATTGCCTCTGTGTGTTTAAATCAATTATAGAAAGCCGCCGCATAGAGGCGTGACGGATTGCAAGAAGACTCCTCACAACAGTCTTTCCTGTCTCTTTGTGTGTGCGTGTGAGTGTGTGTGTAAGTGTGTGCGCGTGTGTGTGTAATCTCACATCACGATGACATTTTCCTTGGAATTATCTTTCCCATTCATTTCACTTAATTGCTGGATGAACTCCACCCATATACTTCACCATGTTTATTCCTGTCACATGTAGGCATTTACAGTGCATCGATGTTTGTGTGAGTGTGTGTGTGCGCCCATTCCTGCCTGTAAGCACATTTTGTGTACCAGTGCACATTAGGGAACGGCATCAACTTCCAGTTCAGCAAGTTTGACTTTTGGAGTTATTGTGCCCGGAGGGCAAGACCCCAGCTGACACAGTCATTTAGACCTAAATCTCTATGGAAAGCGGCCACTTTACGTTGGAATAATGCTCACTCCTAGACAGGAGAATTGCAGGCCTTGGCATTGTTTGCTTGCAAGAACAGCAAAGTGCATTGTTGACACACAGGTTTTCTCTACATTACTCCAGAAGAAAGCAATACAAATGTGATAGAAATAAAAGTGTTCCAGCTAACAAGTAGTTTATAAACAACAGGGAAACAAAACAAGACTACAGTACTTCAACTTGTTTGCTGCTTTCTGTCAGGTTTTTATTAGTTTAGGCTCTACATTTGTAAATACGAAACAAAACAAGAAAACAACAGCACCAGTTTGGTTTCCATGGGACTATTACTGGAGGTTAAGTGAGACTGGTAGCCTTTACCACTGTTGTCACTGTCTATTTAGCATTACAGTGCTGCTAAACCAACCAGTCTTGAAAGTTATGCGAAACACCTCTGCAAGATTAGCGTGCCGCTTTCTAAAACACATTTGTGCTGCTGATAATTTGTGAAGTAATGTAACTGCGTTTTCAATTTGTAAAATGTCATCAGGAAGTGATTCCGGCCTGCCCACCAATACAGAAAGTATTTTAATGATTTCTGAGACAAAGTTGGCTACATTTTTGCTGCTATTAAAAGTTGTGCATGATATAGTAAGATTTGCATGCACTGAGATGAGCACAGTCATTAAAATAGATAATCCTCTGAAAATAAATTAATTAATAGCAGAGCTTGGCAAACTTTCGCTTTCAGTTTCATTTCCAACATGGTAGGCTGCTGCCTGGAGGTTCCTGTTATCGTTTCCAGGGGTGAAGAAAACTGTAGCATGTATATAGCATGTGGGGTGACTAAAATGATCTGCAAATATTAGGTTTATACCCACAACCTACATCTGTTGAGTCAGACTGTACATGACAGTAAAAAACCCACTATACGCTGCAGATAACTGGCTCAAATACATCCTCTTCGGCTAATGTCATTGGCTGCAAGTGAAGCTCCACAGTGTCATACTAAAGAATGAAGCTGGCAGCTTTTTATTTAACAGTGAGTAATATTAGCGGTCTGACAGAGCAAACAGCAGTGATTAAACCTCAGAGACCGATGGACACTCTTTGTGTTCTGTCAGGATCCCATTCCAGCTCCTGCGCTGTTGTTCCTTCCTGTCTCTCTCTCTCCCGGACGCTCGCCCTCTGGATGACAGCTGAGTGCTGCATGAGCTTCAGCTGGGAGTAATCAGCCAGTTCCGTTCCCTCTTCTGTATAAAAGCCCTCTGCTCCCCTCAGTGGTCACGGGAGCATTGTTTGACAAGCCACATGCCGTCCTGGACTACCCTTTTGGATTATCTCAGTTTTTGGACCCTTCTACTCTTTACCTTTGGACTCAGTAATTTTGAATGGACTTCAGCTTTGTTTCAGTTAATATTGTTTCAGCGGAGTGTGAGTACAACCCAATAGCTCTTTTGTGTTTTATTGCTTGGTTTTCGTTGTGCCTCCTCAGTTTAAGTTTTTGGTTGTAATGGATTTGGATTTTTTGGCAATAATCCCCTTTTTTCTACTTAACACCTGGTTGCCCTTATGTTGTGTCTGCACTTGGGTTCTCCAACCTCCTCAATCGTAACAGTATGTTCCCGCCACCACTGAACCCAGCAGGCCGACAGACAGTAACTGTCCCCTCCCCAGAATCCGTGGTCGTTTTTTTTTTTACCTCAGAGAAAAACACTGTGTATTACTACACATTGCTTGAGCTATGGTGTGAATGGACAAAGGCTCGGGGTAAGACCCAACTCGAGGAAATTGCTTCTTGGGGTCGCAGGGTGGCCTCCCAGATGCCATGGCTAATGAGCCACCTGCCAGACCATATATTGGAATTTCTGAACACACCATTACGATACTGGTCTCAGCCTATCACTGCCACTAACACACTTTTTCACCCAGCCGTCAGTTCTTCTGTAGAGTCAACCAACCATCCGATTGTTGTCCGGACCAGATTTTTTAGTTTTCAGTCAGCCAGCAATTATGGACTGACATCCCCAGTTTCAGCCACTACTCAATCAAAGCCATCAAGAAGGAAGCGAGGTTTGACGAAACCCCATACCTCGCCGCTCCCCAGCGTCGCGGAGGCCCCACTGCCAAGCATCGCCGAGCGCCGCCAAGCATCGCGGAGGGCCCGCCGCTGAGAGTCACATTCACAGTCGTCTTGGAGCGGGTCGATGACGCCGCCTCTGATGTCTTGGAGCAGGTCGAGGATGCCGCCCCATATGCAGTCTCCGAGCGGGTCGAGGACGCCGCCCCAGACACAGCAGCTCCAGAGCGGGTCGAGGGCGCCGCCGCCGCCGCAGCAGCTCCAGAGCGGGTCGAGGGCGCCGCCGCCGCCGCAGCAGCTCCAGAGCGGGTCGAGGGTGCCACAGCAGCTCCAGAGCGGGTCGAGGGCGCCGCTGCAGCAGCTCCAGAGCGGGTCGAGGGCGCCGCTGCAGCAGCTCCAGAGCGGGTCGAGGGCGCCGCCGCAGCAGCTCCAGAGCGGGTCGAGGGCGCCGCCGCAGCAGCTCCAGAGCGGGTCGAGGACGCCACCACCGCCGCTGGCCTTCAGACTGTGTTCGCCGGCCCGCCCCAGACGGCCTTCAGAGTGTCTTTGCCGCCCCGCCCCAGACGGCCTTCAGAGTGTCTTCGCTGCCCCGCCCCAGACGGCCTTCAGAGTGTCTTCACCGCCCCGCCCCAGACGGCCTTCAGAGTGTCTTGGCCGCCGTCTCTGACGCCCTGGATCGGGTCAACACGGACGATCCTCCAGCGACTTCCTCGGATCCTGAGTTAACAGAGCGGCCGTGTCGCAGCCGGCCTCCGGCCCAGCCACCAGACAGTCCTCGTCTCGCCCACCGCCTCCAGCCCGGCCGCCAGAGGGTCCTCGTCTCGTCTTTGCCGACAGCCCCCAGAGTGGTTTCCCTGCCGGCCCCCAGAGTGGTTTCGCTGCCTTCGCTGACAGCCCCCAGATGGGCTCCGCTGCCGGCCCCCAGAATGGCTTTGTTGCCGGCCACCAACGGTCCCCCCAGAGTTCTGCCCCCTTGAGGGGGCTTTATTTTGTTTTGGACCAGCCTTTGGCATGGTTTTTAGTTTGTGGACTTGTTCGCCTTGGCGCATGGTAGAGCCGCCCCGGACTGATCCGAACTCTTTGTTTTGGCCCTCCGTCCGGCCACCCTCCACCCGCCCAACCTCTGTTTGATTTTTGTTTTTTGTTCATGCGCCAGGAGGTGCACATTGGGGGGGGGGGTACACTGTCAGGATCCCATTCCAGCTCCTGCGCTGTTGTTCCTTACTGTCTCTCTCTCTCTCCCAGTTGCTCGCCTTCTGCATGACAGCTGAGTGCTGCATGAGCTTCAGCTGGGAGTAATCAGCCAATTCCGTTCACCTGCTTCCCTCCTCTGTATAAAAGCCCTCTGCTCCCCTCAGTGGTCACGAGGGCATTGTTTGACAAGCCACATGCCGTCCTGGACTACCCTTTTGGATTATCTCAGTTTTTGGACCCTTCTGCTCTTTACCTTTGGACTCAGTAATTATCCCCCGCCTCCACGAAGTGGAAAAGGAGGATATAGGTTTGGCCTCCGTCCGTCCGTCCGTCCGTCTGTCCGTACGTCCGAGATGAAGGGGACAGCTTTTCTCGGAAACTATTACAGCTAGGATTACGAAATTTAGTGTGTAGCTTCACACCATGGACACCTTGATCGAGTTCGAAAATGAGACCTGTGCGATAATATTTAACAGAGTTATGGCCCTTTATCACTATTCTGGATATAGACTCATATCACGTGGCAGGGGATATTGATGACCATGTCATGCACTGTTTTCCAAACGCCACTGCTTCGTCATACTTTCACCTACAGACTTCATTTTAGTCTTAAAAAAAAGCCCCAACTCTCTTCTTTTCAGGCATGTACATATTGTGATGGTGGGATTTATGGTTTTCCATACAGGAGCCTCCAAAAACCCCTAGGTTGAGCAAAAAATCCCATGTTAGAGCATGTGTGGAGATGGACAAAATCTGTCCGTTTTTTTTTTTTTGACTTAAATCGCCATTCTGGCCAAACGGTACATACTACAAGGACAATCCTTTCACAGACTATAGTAAAGACTCTCTACATTCATATGAGTCCGACATTGTTCACCTGGCACATTGTTACATCATGCGCCAGCCCTTAATTGACGTGGGAACCTGAATCGCCCTCCATAAGGCTCAATGCAAATTTATGCCTTGTGCTGCTTCACACACAGCGATTTTAAAACTGCCGTTTCTCGGTCATTTTTCACTCTACAGCAACATTAAACATACCGACCTCTTCCGTGACTCATCCTGCCACTCACCATCCGGTTACTTTTGAGCTAGCATTCACGGTTAGCCCATAATTAGTGCCAGAACGCGACTGCAGCTGACAAGCTGTAAACTGCTGCAGGGGCGGCACTAGGTTTTCAGGACAGGGGGTGCTTAGCCCCCCAGGAGATGCACACAATGTGAGTGAACATTTAATTTTACAGCTAACAATTTAGTGTGTAGCTTCACTCCATGGACACCTTGATCAAGTTCGAAAATGAGACCTGTGCGATAATATTTAACAGAGTTATGGCCCTTTATCACTATTTTGGATATAGACTCATAGACATCACATGTGGCGGGGGATATTGATGACCATGTCATTTTGTTTTGAATGGACTTCAGCTTGGTTTCAGTTAATATTGTTTCAGCGGAGTGTGAGTACAACCCAATAGCTCTTTTGTGTTTTACTGCTTGGTTTTCGTTGTGCCTCCTCAGTTTAAGTTTTTCGTTGTAATAGTTTTGGATTTTTTTTTTAATAAACCCCTTTTTTCTTCTTAACACCTAGTTGCCCTTCTGTTGTGTCTGCGCTTGGGTTCTCCAACCTCCTCAATCGTAACATGTTTAGTTTCACAGTGCTTTCACTTGGTAAAAATTTATTGCAGTGAAATGGAGAGCATTTCAAATGAAACCTCATGACTTGACCTTTCCAATAACGTGAAAAAAAATAATAAATACATAAAAACAAATGCACCCTATCATAGTTATAATGTGTGTTCGAATTATTCATTAACTCCATCATTGCATTGCTAAGTGCAGGCCACATGTGTGCAAAGTGGTCATTGTAATTGGTGTGGAGGGTTTTAAATATCTATACTGCCAGCATTTGATGGCGAGATACACAAAAACAAAAAAAGTCCTAAAATATGTCTTTTTCCCTTGTGATGAAGACTAATATAAAAAAAAAAATCTCCAAGTGATATATCACATGACAGAAGTTCTAATTAGCCCAGACTGTTCTGAAAAGAACCAAGCCATAGCATGTGTTGCTAGCCCTCATAATAGCCAAGATAGGAGCTTAAAAATAAAGGTTCTGAAATTACACTGAAAATAGCCAGGGGCTCGTACTGCTAAGTAAAATGGTACTGAAAGTTGGCATTTAGAGTTTTTTTTTTCCATTGAAATTGCTTAGTGAAAGCTCTAATTAAATTTGATACAGTCATACGACTTGTCATTATAGAGACTTAAACTCAGTGTGCCTGACTGCAGACTCATCTTTAAAAGCCAGTGTGCCTCAAAACACCTGATCATCAAACACACCTGCCAAAAATCTGGTATCCCAACATCTTTATTTTCTGTGTCAGACAGTTTCTGCAGAGTTCAATGCTAGTGGTGATCTGCTGGCCCTATGGTTTGCTGTGTGGCTAAAACATGGTTGCAAGTGTGCCCTCTCTCACACTTGTGTTCTCTCCCTGTGTGTGTGTGTGTGTGTGTGTGTGTGTGTGTGTGTGTGTGTGTGTGTGTGTGTGTGTGTGTGTGTGTGTGTGTGTGTGTGTGTGTGTGTGTGTGTGTGTGTGTGTGTGTGTGTGCCTGTGTGACTCCTTTCACTCATCTGGAAGCAGCTTTACTCCTCTGAGCTGCTCCGCTGGCTGCAATCCCAAACCAGCCAAAGCTCCCTCTCTCTCTTTCTGTCTCTCTCCTCTCTAACCCCAAATCAAGACTGTCCCGTGTTTCAATCTTTCCTGTCCATCCAGCTTTGTAACTCTATCTGTTATTTCATTTTTCTTTCATTCCATTCTGCTTTCATTTCACTCCAGTCCGTTTTAAAAGTTATTCTGAAAAAAATGTTACTTTTTCCCCTCTCTGGTTTAGCCCTTTCTCCTCCGTTCTGAAACCTGTTTATATAAGGTTAATCTGTCTTTGACAAAAGGATGCCCCTCCACTTCTTTGGGTGTCTTGGAGAAGCACTTTGAAAAATGTGTGGAAAGGATTTAAGGTAAGACCCGCAGCCATAACTAGCTCTTTCTATCTCTCTATACCCAATTCTTGAGCCCCCAAACACAGACAAACTGATGCACATATACCAGCCCTGTATTCTACTTAACAAAACTCACCCAGAGTCGTGCAACAAAACTTTTTTGTGCTTCAGCTGACATATTTCAGAATCATATGTCATGTTTACTGCATATACTGTGTGTTTAATGGAGTGTGCTGACTTCTTATTGTGAATGAATCTTCATCCAATATTTTACACTTCTTTCATCATGTAATCTGACAAAACAAAACAGAATCTGGCACTAAACAATTCGGGATTTGCTTGAAGTACCTGTGTTTTTCTTTGCACGAGAACAAAAAAATGCAAATGGCTGATACACACAATAACTGTCTCCGTCCCAAGCTACAGCTGAGCTTTTCAAAAGCTTGTTCAAGTATTTTTTTTAAAACATCGCCCACCAGAGTTACCGAAAAAATGTGTATTTTTGTGAGAAAACGTGACATTTGACAGATTTACTTGAGTATTGTTTGTCTACTTTGCCACTGAATATCAAAATTCACTTGAGAGCAATTAATTTTAAAGTACCGCTGTACTATTGTCGAGCTGTCATGTTAGAATATGAAAAGTGCAGGAACCCAAAGATCTGTTGGTTTTTATTTCAACGGGAGAACAGCGTAACCTCAGCATAATTGCCAAACTGATTCATGTTGTGAGTTTTGGTCTGGCCTGTCACTGTTCTCTGCTGTACTGCTGGTCTGGCTCTTCTAAGAACCGCTGCAGATGAAGCCAGCCGAATTGTTGAGAATATTGGAGAGTGTTAGAAGAACTGCACTCATCAGATCAAATGCCTTTCAACCCCCAACCATACTGTGGAAAGGGAGCTTGGAAATAGATACTACGGAGCATCATCTTCTCTCAACTCTTGACCGCTAATAACAAAAATAATAGTGAAAACACTGTACAGCCCATTTTGGTACAGCTGCCGGGTTTGCTGGCTTCATTGTGCTGTGATGATGCTGATTAATCTCTCAGCTACTCATACACAACAGTTAACATATTCGTGTTCTCTAAATATGTACTTCAAATGTGCATATCATATATCAAATGATATTTGTACCCTTAATTTTTACACCAGAGTGTAACTTGATTGGCTAGATGTTTCTAGATATCTTTAACAATGAAAAGTGGAAATGAGGTATTTCAGTTTTGCAGAGTTGAATTCGGAGGCAAAGAAAAGCAGATACGTGATTTCAAAAGAAGGGGGGGGAGGGGGGGGGGGGGGGGAGTCTGCTCGGAAGTCAACGGCTTTAAAATTGTGAGCCAGATTTGTTTCCATAATAGGGTAGTGCTCTAGCATGTCATTACTTTCTGAATTGTTGGTTCAGTAAGCAGGCTCTAAGGAGGGCAGCGCACTGTAGCACACAAAACATGAACTCACTCATATTTATCCATTTGTTAACTGACGTGCTGGGATACCATACAAGATTGTTTCAACCCAATTTTACACAGCACCTGATGTCATCCTTCAGGGGAAACACATTTAATTCAGGAACTGTATGGTCTGATTTTATCAGCGAGCTAGTTAGTGTAGATGTGGATCACACTTCCTGTCCTCCCTCACTGAGTCTGTCAGACAGATTGCTTTCCTCCTCACCACTTCTTCCCCTCAGTACACCAGCTGGAGCTGCCTTCCACAGTAGATACCGTAGTCGGACAAAATTATCTTCAAATCACTCCGAGTAAAAATCTATCCAAGACTGCAAGCTCAACTAGGACACACTGTAAAAAAAAACAACTTTAACTGTCATTTTTTAAAAAACAATTTCCTGTTAAGTTACAAGTGTTCCCTGTTTTGTTAAATTGCAGAAAATAAAAAAAAATACTTTGCTATAACAAGTGAAATCAAAGCAAATCACACATAAGAAGTATTCACTTACACGTTAACCTTTACAAAAAAGGTCAAAATTGTGAAACATGTCGACATAAAAAAATTTGTATTTTTTTTGCAAATGTAAATCCATTCTTTTTCAATGTTTAATGTTAAAAATCTATCTTGCTATACAGATATTAGCTGAAAGAAAACTTATTTTAAGGACTGGAACGGGACTGTCTTTAACATTTTTTTTTTTTAAGATTTCTGCTGTTTTGCTAAATTGCAGATGAAATCTCATAAAATTACAGGAATCTTTGAAAAATAAAATTTCAGTGTTGAATAACTTCCATGCACAAAAATCTGTTTTGTTTTGTTTTTGTGTGTGTTTTTTTTGTTTTGTTTTGTTTTTTACAAATTATTTATTTGTTCTTTTATCATGTACGGCCATAGTTTCACTGTGTTTACATCAGCTACAAATATAACTGCTTTACAGCTATTTCCCATTATTTTCATTGCTTTTCACAGTTTTTGAATGTTATAATATTCATTGTTTTTTTTTTAAATTTCTACCAGATTTGCAGATTTATTTTTCTCTAGTGTAGCCAGAAATATTAACATCATGACACACATTTCATTTATTAGCATTATTTATATTTGAAAAAAGGAGAGCATTTCTATCGACCTTCCACTTGGCATGTGTGTAATACAAGCATTGAAATGATGGCTCTTTTATGTCTGCACACATAATTCAAAGCAGCCTGGCAACAGCAGACACTGGGCCAAATCGCCTTTCACCCAGGACAAACCGGAGCGACACCAGAAAACCCAGAGCAGTGGCTGATCGTGGGATTCCAGCTGTGATCGGCTCCCCTTTAGTCCCCATGTGCAGGGATTCTCAGGGATAAGCGGGACAGGAGAGGGACTTTGAGCTTTTCTGAGTTGTGGGTAGAGCTTTAGTGTTTTTTCCCACCACATCCCAGATAGACCTGGAATGTGAAAGATTCGGGATTTGTGTTTGGGCTGAACTAATTGAGTCTCTTAAAAATCTTGCTGCCCTGACTCCAGGACAGGGCTGGCATGCAAACACACACCTCCACACACAGACACATGCACACATCCAAACAAACACACATACACATGTATGCTCCCCTTTGTCTCTTTCTGTGCCAACTCTAATCCTGCCTTACCAGCTGCAGAAAAAAGAGAGAGACACACAGAGAGAGAATCTCCTCCCTCCGTTCAGTTCCAATTCACTTTTCAATTTCAAGGTGCTTTATTGGCAAGGCTTTGCCTGAGAGATGCCAAGGCAATTAACAAAAAAATGGATGCTTTCAAAGCAAAAAGAAAGGGGAAAAAAACACAGTGGCATTATAATATGGCAAGCAGTACAATCAGAACAATAATAATAAGCATTGAAATCATTTCAATTTGCTTTTCATTCCCTTTCTCTATGCACATCATCTCTGGGGGGTCAATGCAGGATTTTCCTTTCCTCTCCTAATTGTGATGGGCCATGGAAAGTGCTCCACCAAACTGTGTAAACACATGTGGAAGCAAAGAGGAGGCAGCAATGGAAGACTGATCACAGCAAATGAGTTTCTCAGGAAATGATTGGGCCTCTTTGATTGCCCAAATGTAAATCCCCTTATCCAACATGACACCTGAGTATGAAGACACCTAATGTTTAGAGCATGAAAAATGCAATATATTAAAAAGACAAATTTGCTGCTGCAATGTAGAGAATTGAAAGTAGATCATTTGTAAGCATACTGCAAAGTAAGTGTTTGATGTTCTCTGAATGGAGTCAATTTTTAATTCTCTTTGAAACAGAGTAAAATAATGAATTGTGAACAACAGAGCACTGCCTTGGTAATGATTCAGCTAGTTGAGTAGGCAGGGGTCAATAGAATGGCGTTAAACATGTGGACCAAAGAAGAAGGAAATTTATTTGTGCTTTTTAAAACTTTTTCTTCTGTTCTCTTGTTCTCACTTGTTGCGAAAAAAAAAAAGCAGCTACTACCACCACACGAAAAGAACCTGATCTCCCACAACAGCAAAAAGAAAAAACTAATTAAGGAGTTGGATAAATTGGCACCAGCTATGTATAATATATGCTCATTATGTGAAAGTTACTCTTATAATGGGCTAACTAGCAACAACAAGCACCTTTTGTCCAAGTAGAATTTGCAGAAAATTTTGTTATATTTTTTTTGCATCGAACCTGTGTGTGTGTGTGTGTGTGTGTGTGTGTGTGTGTGGGGGGGGGGGGGGGGGGGGGGGGGGGGGGAGCGTGCAAGAGAGAGAGAGAGACAGAGTTTTTAGCCAAAGGGTCCATGGAGTTAGCCAGGTGAGAAATTACACTGATTTACTGGGAAGACCAAAATGTAATTTACATAAAATTAAATGTTGAAATTTATGTTTGTGCCACAGGTCACTCTGACCAATGTAGTAATGGAAAGTGACTCATCTCTGTAATACTGTCTGATTAGAGGGAGATAACACACAACTTCATATTCAAAGTAAATGAACAACTTTCTGATGTGCTTTGAAGCTAACAGAGGTGGCTACAGTCATGTTCAGATATCTTTTCATGAAGTTTGACATTTATTTTTCAGATCATCTACTCTTTTTTTAGCCTTGCTGTTTGTTTCTGTCTGTACATGTTTTGACACCGGTGTCAGGCATCAACTAATGGCTGGATTATCATGAAATTTGATGCAGACATTCCAGTTTCCAATAATTTCAGGACATTGTTTTATATACCAGCCAGAAAGAATGCTCAAATGAGACTCACAACTGTCTCAAATGTGTCCATATGTATTTCTTTCAAGTGGTTAGTGATAAGTGTTCTTGTTTGTCTGTGTTTGTGTGTTTGTACATGCATAATTCCACGTGTGGATGACTAACTAAAGTGGCCACACATCATTGACATGATTGTACTGAAGGAGGCTGACAATTACTCTAATAGCTGTTTGTATGTGTGTGTGTGTGCGTGCGTGTGTGTGCTTGATATGGCTGGCTTGCAGCTCAGTGTTAACCACTTGACATTTGGAAGTGCTTTCATTAAGTTGGACGCCTGTCTCAGACAGTTATGATGACAGGGCTTTGCAAGTTATCCCAGTAAATACTGTGTCCATCTTGGATCAATAACAGCATAATCCCCCAGTGCTGTACGCTGCTAGCACACACACACACACACAGGCACACACACACACACACACACACACACACACACACACACACACACACACACACACACACACACACACACACACACACACACACACACACACAGGCTTTTATTGATGGCATGCATACACAAATGAGCACAGACACACACACAGACACACACACAACTCACCAGTAGGAGTTTAATCCTCACAACTGCCACCGGGTCATCAGCTTCAGAGCTTTCAGTACATTACAGTAAAAAGAGGAGAGACTGAGCAGCTGAGATGAAAGGATAGAAGAAAAAAAACAAATGAAAAAAAAACTCCTAAAATGATAGAGGATGCTTCAGTCTGGATATTACAGAATGACATGATTAGATGCACAGTCTGAGCAAAACATATGAGCATGTGAGCATATAAGCAAAATCAGCTTGACTTTTTTGGATTATCTTTTACACAGTGGTCGGTTTATCAGAAGTATAATTCCAACTCAAAATGATCAGGGCCCTTCTACTTGACCATCTCTGACTGGCTTGACTGTTTTTATCATGAACTATGCATATTTAAGATGGTGTCTGTGAAATTTAAGTTTGATATATCAAACATTTTTTAAGATATATACTTTTTTTTTTTTTTAAAGTGCGCTGACCGACTTTCATCATGATTTTCATACATTAAATGTTTGAATGACAATGTGTCCGGAGCTCATAAAGATAAAACGTAGAATTTTGACTGTTATTTCTCATCATGACATTGATTAGAATCTGCAACACTGATTGAACTGAAAACCAAAAAAAAAAAAAAAAATCAACTGTGGATATTTTCCAAAGTATACGTAATTGCATGTCAATAATACAAAAGAAAACATATAAAAATACTTTTTATTCTAAAATATTTAGTCACAAAAATGATTTTAAAAAATATCTTATTTTACTTGAATATGACACACACAAAAGAAAACAAGCAAAAGATGCTTTTCTAGCTTAATTCAAGTAAGAGAGTTACTGCAGAGTTGTGGAGTTCCACAATAGTTCTCCAAAACATAATCAGAGCCTATTTGATCTATTTGTCCAGCATCAATTCTGAATCAATGGAACGGTGACAACTGAACATTTTTGGCTTTTAACTTCAATAGTTTGTGAGATATTGTCATTCAAACATAGCCTCAGCTTTCAAATGTGCAGAAATCATGCTGAAAGTGAGTTTGAAAGGCTTTTTTTATTCATTAATTCATTCTTTTTTTGTCATGGCTAGTGTTTGTTAATCAGAAATGTCCATGTTGTGTGTTTTTGTGGGGTTTTTTTTTTTTGTTTATTTTTAAAACTTTCCAATCAAGCGGGAACTGGTCTAAAAACTATGTCGATTTGAAATGATGTAGATTAAAAATCATGTTTAAATTTTTGGGTTTTGAGTGATGAATAGGAAGCTAATCAGTGGCCACCTCTGCTGGGGGATTCCTATAAACTTAGTGAACTTGTTTCAACCGGTGTTGTGAGTTTGGCTTAGGTGTACTTTTTAGCTAACTTTTTGTCTATTATATTTTAGAGCCCATCTGCTAAATATATATATTTTAAAAAAAACATATAGTATATGTATATTACAAGCAGATGAATAAATCTCTTCCAGACTGATTGGCTCAGAGAACAAAGGTGAGGAGTTTTAACTTTTGAGCAGTGCTGACTGCATCATGATCAAATAACAAATTGTCTATAGTTTCTTTTTTTAATTAAAGGCAGCTGGTAATGCTGGTTTGAATTTAATTCTAAAATCTCTGTATAGTTCTAACTTTTCATGTTCCATCTGCAGCATCACTGACCCTTTAACTTTCAGACCAGTCTCAGAGGATTTTGATGTAGCTTGTAAATCCAAACATTTCTCATTTGCCTCTGACATCAATTGAATACACTTTCTATATCTTGCTTCAAACAAATACTTTCCAATTACAGTGTTAAAGTGGTCAGTAATCGTCAACATCTGTCCCTCGGTGCATTTCTCTACAGCAGCTTCAGATGGAGGCAGAATGAAATGTTACAGCCAGTGAACACATCGACACACGGCAATAGTTAGAGGAAACTTAAAAACTTTTATTTGTGGTTTAATGTTATTGCCAGATGGTCTGTTTAGGGACAAAAGTGATTAAAAAATGTATTTTGTGACTAAACACAGTGCAGAATAAGGTTGACATAAAAATTGTCTCCAGTGCTAATTAATTCTAACCCCTCAAGAAAGACCCTGGCAGAATATTATCTCCAAACTTTTGCAGATGACCTAAACTCTGTCTTGTTTAAGTTACATTGTTATATAGGGAAAGCACAGGTGGAATTAATGATGACTCGGATACATTAAGTAGCCCAGCATGGCTTTGCAGAGAGCAGACAAGACTAGGACCCCCTTAAGCAAAATGGAAGCATCATTAAAAGACCCATGTTTTCCCTACTGTGTCAAGTCAAAGTATCTACCATGAAAACTAGGTCTGTGAGGGCTATCATTATCTTTGTTCTCTGGCAGTCCGGAGGCAGGACTTGGCACTTTACTGGAATGTAAAATAAAAATGTGAAACTGTTTTGGATTCTGTTATATAAAGACAGTTTAAGCACTGTTCTGCATCCATTTTATTACACACTTAAACATGACTGATACTTAGAGCACACACACACACGCACACACACATAATTTAAAGCATATTATTTAGAAGTTCAAGTGTAACGTCTTACACTGGACTGACCAACCTTAATGCCATCATTTCTTTTCTTTGGAGACCAATTAAGTAAGCCTCATATCACCCCATAGACCACAATCTAAAGCATGAAAGCATGAAAATGTAACATGATGTATGTGTACTTCAAGTCCTCTGGGTGGAGAGACCATCTAAGCACTGTACATATTCCACATATATGAGGACCGAACTCCACAGGGGATGCCAGCATTGATGCTCTAAGACACAGAAACTGTGGTGACCACATGCTG
The DNA here is from genome assembly GCF_021347895.1 of Acanthochromis polyacanthus. Classification (NCBI taxonomy): domain Eukaryota; kingdom Metazoa; phylum Chordata; class Actinopteri; family Pomacentridae; genus Acanthochromis; species Acanthochromis polyacanthus. Next base: position 16,684,616 of record NC_067125.1, on the reverse strand, counting down.
TCGTACACTGTTATATATGCGCCACAGATGTGTGTAGATTTAATTTAAACTAATTACGTTTAAGGGCCAAGAGGTGGTGTTAGTGGGATCTTTTAAGTAGCATTAGTCCAGTTTTTTATCTTTAGACATCTTATCGAATGCATTTACAAAACAACAACCATAAAAAGACCAGAAAACATGCCTCCTGGTGTGTAAAGGGGATTTTGAGGGCGGCCATTGCTCTTCAAACAGAGTCCACAATCTCTAATTGAAAGTATACTCATATTAAACAGTGTGTCCTGGTTTGAGCACCTGTATGTCAAAATTAAGACAAAGTTTTCCAAAGTAGTTAAACTGGCCAGCACAGTTACAGGTTGCAAACAAACCCAGCTGTCTTATCATAATGGAAAAGCAGTCCAACACTTAAGTGGTGAAATCATCCCTTAAATCACCACTTTCAGACTCAGCCCTCAGGGCAAAGGTACAGAGTCCACTGTGTTAAGGAAAACATAGACACAAAACAGTTTGTCCCCTTTGGCAAAAAACATCTCAATCACCAACGACAGACACTGACATGCTTTTTTATGAAGCCTGGTTAAGTCAGACACCAAAACTTCAAAATAAATTTGTGGGGGTTCTTTGTTTTCCTTTTCTTTTTTTGCATATAATTTATACAATGAAATGTGTTTTGCAAAACCAATGGTGCAACACGTTAGCAAAAATGTAAGAAACAGTACTATAAACAGTACTAGAAGCAGAAACAAATAAAACACACAGTCACCACATTGCCCTGTATAAGCCTCTTGTGATAAACATATACAGCGGTAAAAAAATAAAATAAAATTTATGCATATATATACACATATACATATTTACAAATATCTCATCTTTAACCAACACAAACATACAATGCATATAATAATACATTCATATTTCATGGAACTAAGAACATGAAATGATACACTGGAGGTCTCATACCCAGCACACAAGTGCAGTGTTTTCATTCTCTAACCATCTGCACAGTAAACGGACAGAAAGTGGATTTTTAATGCAAATAACAAACAATTTACCACTCTGTCACTATATTTCATGAAATCAAGCCGTTCATAGCTCGGTATTAATTACATTCTCTTACCATCCCTATCTGCGACCATCTCTGTCACAACAACTTCCTGTATCTTGCCCCTTGACCCCAAAACTACTGCAAATACAACAAAAACAACACGCCCCCTGCTGTCCAAAATGGAAATCAGCAGAAGAGCCACAAACAGGGATTTCAGTGGTTTTCTATTTATTTAATTGCCCCAATTTACCACCTGGTTGCATTTATGTAACACTGATTCTCTTGTCATCGTCAAGTATGTGGTGTTCCTTTGAATGTAGCTTTTATTGTGTTTTAGTGCAAAATATGCTTCACAACCCTGTCTGGATGTTATACGACGTATTTCGATGTACTCGTTGCTAAAAGCAGACGTCTGCACATGCAAAGGCAGATTAACAGCTTTTTGCATTTAAAAAAGTAGCACTGAAGCAACACAGTGCATTCACTCTTGGACAAGGAGCAACATTCTGGCAGTCCTGAGCTGGCTCCACCAGACAACAAGAGGCCACTCAGTTAGCTTCTCTGGTTGCAAGGGTAGCTTTAAAACAAAATGGTGTAACTCCAAGCTAGGCTCTAACCATGTGGGCCGTGGTGCTGGAAGCCATGGTATGTAAACCATGTCCTGCTGTACTGAGCAGGATGTGAGCCCAGCACATGTTTTCCCAAGAGTTTCCGACCACCAACTTGAAGCAGCAGACACTGTAGAAAGTGGATAGGGTCAGCTTACAGGTTCCTGCATAAGTCTCAGATATGATATGGGCACCTTGTCATAAGCCCCTGAAGTAGCACATTCCTTGGGGCACAACTGTGACTGCATGCTTAACATTGCTTTGCTATCCTGAGGAGAGTTGAAAAGGTGCATGCTGCTTGATGGATTGGTTGGTGCAGGACTCGGACAAGAACATAGGATAAAATGCTTAAGCTTGCAGGAAGCAGCAGCATTTTTTTCATGGAGCAAAAGGGCATGGAGCTCTTCCACTCCTTTAACTGCCACAACTGGCCAATAATAATGCTAACTTGAAAGAGAAACATTGTAAGTTAAGTTTTGCAACAGGCTCATATGACTAATGCCCCAAGGCTGGCAGCACCCCTTTCAAAACCCATGCAGGGACAGCTGGCCTTTTGTGGTCGGGCGGAACACAATTTCCAAGTTACTCAGGCACCAAAACGAAACTGGGACAAGCAATCCCTGAGGGAGGCATGTCTTATCAGAGTAAGGAAAACATATCCTATCCTGTCACTTAACCACATGACCAGGAATTCGATGGATCATGGAGGCTGGAGCCCACTCTTCCAGCTGTCCTTGGTGCTGTAAGAGCTGCAGAAGTTTTAATGGCAATATTGCACAGCCATATGTCAAAATACGGACCCCTGCATCCGTGCACGCTGTGAATGTGCAAGGCAGAAAGCAAATAACGGTGATGTCAGAGGACTCACAAAAGCACATACAACTCAATGCCAGGATACACACACACCTGACTGCTTGCCTGTGAAAATCAAAGAATCGAACAGACCATGCATACAAGGGTGTGGCCAATCAGTATCAGTGTTGGCTGTCTCTGTAGGGGTCAGTCCCCGTTTGCATTCGAAATGGTACTGAAATTTGCCTGGATAGTTGGTCAAGTTGTGTAAAAGCTCAGCTCAAGAAAGCAACTTGAAAGCTGTGTTAAAAAAAAATGTTGTCAAGCAGCAAAACGTAGATAGAATTAATTCAATTAAACAGTGTTTCACTAATTTTGATCTCACTTGCCCTCCTCCGTTCATTCTTTTGAAAAGGGAATGAAAAAGTGTGTTATGAACACGGCTGCAAATGTTATATCTTTGTACTGCTTTTTTAAATTCTTCTAATTAAATTTCCCATACAGCAAGCCACCGCTGCATTATGACAGCCAAACAAGTTTTAAGTGAGGGATTAGCTGTTAAGAACTGCCTGAATTACAGTAAAAAGAAAAATAAATAAATAAAACAGATGCTTGCTCTTTATTTTATAATAGTTGTAGAAGATAAAGAGAAACTAAGAAAAGTAATTCTAGCCCAGCTAAATTGAACAGACCTCCAGGTACAGTACGATTTACCAAGAAAGTTGGAGGTTGAGCATTTCTGGTCCTTGTTTCCACCGAGGACCTTGAGAAACAGACTGGATTACTACTTAATGACAGCAATTTTTCAAGAGGGAGAATTAATAACTTCGGCAGGAGTGAGAAGAGAAAAAAAAAGATTTCATTAATTAACTAAGTTGAAATGAATCCATTTTAACTGGGAATTATCAGTTGCAGCACAGCAGAGAAAGCGTTCCCAACAAACTCTGTGGCAAAAACAGAAAGGGCAAAAGGGGCTAAAATATAATTTTATTACAGGAACTTAAAAAATATTACTAATTTTTGCTAAGGCATTAAACACATACTGGGTCTTGATAGTGTACTAGGAATTAAATTATGCAAATTATTCGTTGGGGAAATTGTCCCCAACTCCGCCTTGCTGATTACTGTAATAACGTTTTTAACATATTAATATTTTTTCTCCCCATCATATTTTATATAATTTTGCAGAAAACACACACACACAAACACACACAATGTTGGGCTGTGATATGGAGAAGAATTCATGGTGAAAGGCAAAAAATAATTGCACATAAATGCAAATATGATTTTCTTGCTTCCATATCAAACCGTGTCTTGGTGTTTACACCCCTTAATTACAGTGTTTCATTAATTACAACAGGAACGCAAATGGGGAATATTTACAAGTCTTCAAAGGCTTTAAGATATGGAGGAAAAATAAACAGTTGTGCTATCAGTGAGAAATGGACTCATATGTGTTCAAGCTTGAACTTGTTAATGTTATGTGTTAACTTCATTGACACATATGGAGAAAAGCAGGAGCAAAATAAATGTTTACAGGCGACTGTGTGAAAATAAAGCCTTGGTTTTGTCAAATATTTAAACACATGATAAAACAGATCAAGTTTTGAATGAAAACTGAAATAGAAAACTTTTATTACATCATATTTGTTTAGTAGTGATACTTGAAACTAATATATACCAGCTAGACTATACTCTGTAGTGGCATAAGGAAAGATTTCCTAGAAAACTCACCCTATCTTGGTTGACACTGTTGAATAATGTATTCAACTACAAGATATAGAATATCAATTTTATGTTAGCAATCTGATAAAATTCTCACAATTTTAAGAATAAATCACTTTTCTCCCCAAAAGGTGGAAACAAGGGGCTGTGTGAGTGTCACACATTATATATAAGCAGACAGAAATCTAATCAGCTGTGGCATATATATGGAGGGAGTAATATTTCCATAAAACACTCGCTATGTGATGTTTGTCACATTCTCTTCTCTTCTTCTTTAGTGTTTCAACACTGTTCCCTTGTGTAAAGAAAACTGACTTTGACACACTGGTCGTACACCATCAGTGTTACAGTTTAATGGCTGTGTATGTGTGTGTGTTTGTGTGCGTATATATGTGTACATGGCACTCCTGTTTCCTCCTTCTTTCTGGTTATCAAGCCCAGGGCTACTGGTAGAGTGGTTGCCATGGAGTTTTGACATCATCTCATAAATGAGAATAGATGAGTCTGGGAAGTCAATATGGGCTGGAGCTGCTGAAGGGTGTTATGGGGAGGAAGAAAAAAAACCGAACACTGCTCCATCGAAATAACCTCCACTTCCCGCTGAGTCACACAAGGGTGCACACACACACAAGGATGCCCACACTATTACAGATAAATTTATCAGCTTGTGCTGGCATGTGTGCTGCCACAAGAGGCCTATTGAGGTAATCATCAAATATGTCAGAGTGAAATAACATTTAAGGTACTACACTGATGTGCTGCTACTATGCATTAAACACATTATATTTGGTAATAGTGTGTTGCTGTTTACTCTAATGACCTGCAGTCAAAAAAGATGCTGTCTGAGCACAACACATCTCACAAACATCAAAACATACTGTATGCAAGTATGTATGTAGACAAACTAAAGTCCTAATAATAATAATAATAATAATAATAATAATAATAATAATAAAAATAAAGCACTTTCAAATCAAAGGGCTTTACAGAGCAAGCAACAGACAAAATACAATAAAATGATAACGGATAAAACAATGGCTAAGAAGACACAATAACAACATTAGCAACAATAAAACTGATAAGAACAATATCTAAGAAGACACAGTACCTCACAGTTAGAACTCATATACAGCAGAGAATGAGTGGGTCTTTAGCTTTGCTTCGAACACCTCTACTGAGCAAGCTTGCTGAATGTCAGAGGGAAGAGCATTCCATAAAGACGGAGCACAGCAATAAAAAGCCCGCACGACTGTCTTGCATTATTATTATTATCATTATTAAACAAGTCCGAATGACAAATCAGGTTTTCATTGATGAACGTTTGGAAATTGCTTTTTGTTTGTTTCAGGTTGTTCCTGTGGCTCCGACTAACTTTTGAATGTAGTGATTAAAAGGTAGCCTAACTGGCTGTGTCAGCACCACACAGAGATAACACATTAGGATCTCAAGCAGACAGTTAACTGTCAGCATACTGGGAGATTAATGGACAAACACCCAGAAACAGCAGGAGTCTGCTTAGCTAAGGAGCTATGGGATGGATATCTGGAGGACACCAAAAGGGGGTGACCTTGGACACAGATTTTATTTGAAAGTTATTGCAAGGAATGGACATGTTGATGTGTTTTGGAAATAGAGGTTGTGCATTTTTAAAGGGAAGTAAATGTGGATATTAATGCATTCAATTACATGTACACTGTGCCCTTCAAAAGTTTGGGGTCACCTCGGGAATTTCATGTTTTCCATGAAAACTCACACTTTTGTGCTAACATAACTGCGCAAGGGTTTTCATTGTACAGAGGCAACAGCCTTTCTTGCATTTCCTGCCTGAGGGCATTAATTATTGCCCATAAAAATAATTACTTCCTATCACACATCAATTACAGTACTGATAATTCTGACAGTTTGGGTCTAAGGTTTTTCTGTGTGAGTTTGCATGCTGTCCGTGCTATTACAGGGATTATTGTGAGTTCACCTCTGGTCTACAGTCCCTGAATTGCCCTCTATATTCAATTTGTGGCCTGTCTGGTGTGATTTTGTCCGGTCTTTATGAGATATGCTCCAGTCACCTACGAAAAGTATTAAGGTAGTGAAGAAACTGCATAATGAAAGCGTAAAACCTGTCACACCTCGTCCTTTCTTTGTTGTTACAAATTGGCACCCAGCTTTAGACGGCACCATCAAACGGGATGAATTTCAAATCAGACGAGAAAACCAACATGTACCCACTCGCTCTTTCATTTTCATCCTTGCTCTTAGCTCCCCTTATGCAGATTAGGGACAAGTACATGGATGACAATACTGGGAGCAGAAAATTAGCTTTCTCACTAAGTAGACTTTCACTGTTCTAAGACTGTAATGATTCAAACAAGACTCATGACAAGAATCACTTTTTTGGTTGTGAACTGAATGCCGTGAATAATGAGAAAACCTTAACTAGAACTGTTTGGCCCTGAGGAAGAAACCATGCAAATTTGTTTCTTTCACTTGTGCCATTTTTTTTCTTTTTTTTTCTTTTTATAAAGTATCAACTGAATTTAATCAAGGGCTAGAACCTAAGATGATCAGTGGAAAGGAATCTCTGGGTGGTTTTCTGCTCTCAGCTTAACATCAAGGGTGGCTTCTTACCTTTCAACCTTCTCTTAATATCATCCTTCACATAATTCTTCTTATCACATATATGACTGCTCTCCTCTGTCTGTGGGTCTTCCTTTATTAAATGCCAGCAAACATGAGTAGGTGGTATTGGTAATGAACTGTAATCCCTCTCTCCCAACCATCCAAACAGTCTTAGCAGGCACCATTGTGGGGTGGTTTTCTCAATGACATTTCAAAGATGACAATTTATTTATATATTTGTTAATTTATTATTTTTTTGTGGATGTCTTTAGTGCTAAATTACAGAAAAGTCAACAGAATAAGAGCTTTGCTTAACACAGTTTTGACAATATATATTGTAGCTAACTGTAATAATGGCCATATAAGGCTAATGTTTTTCCCATCGCTAATGCAGACTTTACCTTCTCAACCTCTTGGCTTGACCGCAAATCTGTAGTTTCACAAATGACAGTTTTAAACTTTCTAAAACAGACTTTCCCATCTTCAAAATATGCCTATTCACATAAGTCACAGCCACAGTTTTTTTACAGCCTTTGGTAAAGAAGATACAGAATTAGTGTTTGGAATTGGAGCTGTATGCTGTGCGGAAAGAAACAGAGAAAAGAGGGAGCGGTGTTTTGGATTTAATGCTGAAATATTAAATATTGAAAGGCAGTGTCAGTTCCCCATAGCTTCATGCTTTCAATCTCTACTCGAAATCAGCAAGGGGCCCTCAGGGGATGTTGGACTGGACATGGAGGGGTGGGGATGAAAACAGCCCTTAGATGAGAGACATGAGTTGAGAGACAAGTAGAGGGTGGGCAGTGGGTGGGAATGGGTTGTGGCTGACGAGAGTTTGATGAGTGCTAGACATGAAAGACCGAAAACAAAAACACGTCATGGGAAGAAGGGAGAAAAAAAAAAGACAAGCTAGAACTTGATAAAAGTGTTCACTGACTCACTGTGTCTGTTGTTTAAGGGGGTAAAAAAAGATTGCAGTGTGCAGTAGAGACTGGTAGGAGAAAGCGAATAGGTCGATTAGAAATACGTGCAAGAGAAAATGAAGATCTGGAGGCAAATTACTTCTCAGTTTGAGTCAGAATTAAGTTCAGATTATGAAGGAAGTAGCACCACTTGTTGGATTGTAATCTGACAGTAGCTGGGTTTCCATTACAGTTTTTCGCAAAATAAAAGCGATATTTCTAAAATTTCGACAAAGTGTATTTGCGCTTTGAACGTGTTTCCATTGAAGGTTGTTCTGGGCAGAAGCATCCTAACTCTCGTAAAATATCATCCCACAAGATTTCACTGCAGGAAATCATTTCCGCTTCTATCTCCTTATAACACTCTGCATTCCTCTGCTGTTTGCTGTCTAGTATGGCAGTGATGTTTTTCTCAAGAATAATGGCAAGAAAAGTCTCGGTCTCCTCTTCTGTCCACACGTACCGTGCCATGTTTACTCCAAGAGAACTGGTCATGTAACCAGGTACGTCACGTCTGGTGACGTATAATTGCGGAAAAAATGTTTCCATTGCGCTTTTGCAATATTTTTTAATATCGAAACGTCTGAAAAACCACTTCATGAGAGCGTAAAAACCTTTTAGGAATATTTCAGTCCTTTTTCGAAATTCAGGTGTTTCCATTACCAGTTTTTTATTGTGCTATTTACATTTTGCACATATCTAAGGGTAATGGAAACGTAGCTATAGACGGTTTACCAAATTAGCTAACCCGGATGGCCGCGTGAGTCATAATTTATATGTCCTTACCCTGTGGATAAAAGATCACTGAAATACTAGCTGGAAGTAACACAGCACAGGTATTTTTCTATTCTGTTTGGTAAAGCTTTGGCACAAAAAAGAATTGATTCTTTATAGGTAAAAATCAGACTTTGGTTTAAAATAGAGGACTGTTGTGATTTTGGTTAAATGTCATAGTTAATAAATGTTGATTTGTGGTTTGAAACGGGACACGAACAGTGATCCTTATCTACAATAACATGGAATGTTCATGGTTTAAAGTAATGCACCATTAACTAATAACAGTCACCTTTGTTAGAGTTCAATGTTGTGTTGATCCCTCCATCCACCCTGACCTGTGGATGGATTCCTGGCTCTTTCTCATTTGCCCCATTGCTTTTTTATTCCTCCATTTCTGTGTTTTATCAGATAAACAAATCGTACAGGCTTTGACTTGGAGTTTGGTTGCTGAATCATCCCAAACACTCTGACTCCTTCATTGGGCATCTGGGGTGCTTTAATCAGTGCTGCCTGAGGCTGGTTGGAGGATCTCACCATTTTAAAGTTGAGGTTTTCTGAAAAGATCAAAAGGATGCCCTTAGGTATCTGCTGTGTTTCCATTGAGGTTTCAGCCTTCAACCTTACAGTGACACTTTGGTGTTTCCCTTAAAAATAAAGAAATGATGCAGCTCTGACTAACAGTTTTGGCATGCCTATGATGCAAAGTAGACAGGTGGCAACTGCACATTATCCAAAACTGTTGGCATAAGCTCAGCACATGACTCTGACTCAAATGTTCCTCTCAAATTAATAGAAAAACACTTGAAATATCGCTCATGTCAGGAAAGCACAAACTGAATTTCAAGAAGCTGGATTTCAGTGCTAAAAACAAACAATAATACATCTTTCAGTTTAGTGCACAAGGCCTTGCTTTGCTGCATTTATTTTTGGCTATTTATCTTTTACAGCGTGCTTGTGTATGTACTGTATGTACAATGTTTGGAGGCACATATGCAATTCTAAAAGTGTCAAGTCAGAGTTTTTGTTTCGTGTGTTCAGGCAGCAGTGTTTTTTTTTTTTTGACAAACACAATCTCAGGCAGGATATAGAAAAGCAATCTCTCAGCTAAGTGATTTGTGAAAAGTGTCACATTCTCACCTGGCAGTAATTGCCTGCTGGTGTCGCTCAGCTGTGTTGATAGATGCTCATGAAGGGAGAGAGGATGGGGCAAGCGGGCGGGAGGTTTACTATGACCAGCTTGAGGGGTGTATTGTGAGGATTGAAAATAGAGCTTTAAGATGCATATATTAAAAGCCTTTGTTCCCTTGCCAGGTGCAAGAAATGGGTGATTTCATCAGTGTTTGTATAGGTGGCGAGGATGAGTCCTCTGTTTGTGTGTGCTCCATGATTGGCACAGAATATCATCAGGCCTGAGGCAATGAAGCAATGGCATCTATTGGGACTCCACACCTCTATGAATGACAGGAAAGGAAGGTAAGAAGCAATGAGACAGAAAGAAAAACAGAGATGCACATTTTAAAAGCCACAATGGTTGTGATTTTTACACTTGCTTTTAATCATCCAACCTGTTTGTCTTTCCATTTTTCTTTTCAACTTGTAGAATCTGTGGCTCGAATCCCTTTGATCTGTGTACAAAAGGAATTAAACTTGTCATACAAGGTTTCTCTTGGACTTAACTGATTAACTGGATCTTTTTAGGGCATACAGAACCCTGGGTAAATATGGAAGAGCTTGATTTGAAGAAAAAAAGTTGAAAGTCGGAATATTCTATGAGATCGACCAGGCTTTCTGACCATCTTTTATTTATTTTACTTCAGCTTGTTTCATTCCCGCCAGTGTTTCTACTTGCAAACATCTTTTCAGCACTTGTACATTTGTGAACACTAAGAGGAAAGATCAAGACATTCATTCAAAATTCAGTTCAATGTGTGAAAGATATTAATGTTGAAGAAAATGTGTAAAAAGATATGCGCTGCTGAAAGCAAACTTCAGAGATGAAGAGCAAACGGTCCGACATAGGAGTTATAGATATAAGAACATATTTAAGGTGGTTCATCACTCTGAATTCTTTTGTTTTAAAACTACTGAAAGGGTATCCGTTTAAGGCATAATATGGATTTATATCGCTGCACTAGAGATAGAATGCCTCCATTAACTGAAACTGAAATGAGACACCCTTAAAATGGTCATATAAACAAAGTCCTTGAAACTGAAACCCAGCCATGCTTTCACATACATCAGAAAAATAATCTTTCTATGTTATGTCAAATGAAGAATCTCATTATGGTATGTAAATTCGATGGTACTGAATATTTGAGAGGAGGCATATGCATAGTTTGTTAGCCAGTGCTAATGACCCTTCTCCACAGAGCTCTCCAGTGTGATAGCCTAATGATGGAGCCAAACTCATCGGGGATGTCGAGGAAAACAACTCACCTCCTTGATTCGGACACATGGAAGATATTTGCAGAGGTGAAGAATGCTCGGATGCCTCTCCAAATGCAAGTGCACAGACGCAAATCTGCACATGAACACAGACGGAGACACAAAAAAATGTAAATTCAACCTACAAGCAAAGACCATCTGCTCACTGAATCGTATTTGGGTGACGATATTATCACTTTGTTACTATTATGCTTTCTTGTATGGTAGATGCCAAACTAGAACAATGTTTATGTAAAGAAAACAATCGATTTAAAAAAAAGACAGAAAAAAATGTGCATCTAAAAGGAAGGATATTTAGGTGTCAGATGCAGATTTAGCAGCTGCTTCTTCTAGATAATTTGCTCCTCATGTAAGAGTCATCGTTTTCATTTCAGAACATAAATTAGCACCTTCTAATATAGCCCGGGCTGGAAAGTTATTGTTGTGTTATGGAACATCTTATTAAAAAGGGGAAAAAAGAGCAGACAAAAAACAGAAAGGAGATGAACAACAGAGAAAGATAAAGACCAGTAGTTGTTTCTTGGAATGTCCTTTGGGTTATTGTAAGATGATAAGCGTCTGTGTCTCCCTATGGCCGTGTGTGTGTGTGTGTGTGTGTGTGTGTGTGTGTGTGTGTGTGTGTGTGTGTGTGTGTGTGTGTGTGTGTGTGTGTGTGTGTGTGTGTCTGTGTCTGTGTCTGTGTCTGTGTGTCTGTGTGTCTGTGTCTGTGTACGCACAGCAGCTTGAAAGCATGTGACAGTCTTCCTTTGCCTTGGACATAGAGATATTCCAGGGCATGCTTCACTTGTAGAACTAGAACCTCATAGCCTTTCGTGATTAGGATAATGATCTGCTTCTATTCTATGCCCAATTTAACTTACATCAGTGTGAGAGCTGGTCGGGGATCAAGCAGCCCAGTGCTTACTGCTGCCTCTACTCATACATGGACTTTCTTTAACCCCATAGTCTACTGCTCTTCTCTGGTTTTTCTGAGGGGCTTGATTTACACCATCATGATTAAATTCAGCCTAAACCCATGAAGCCAAAGAATCTTTTCTCTCCAAATGTCTCTATTTGAATTTTGCCACGTGACTAATTTGAATCTATCTAGTCCTAGACAGCAAAAGGTGCAACTTAAAGCACACAAAATCTGTGGTATTCTTCAAGACCCCCTCCAATGAAAAGCGAGTTGTTGTTTTTTTTACCATGTGAAAACCCCCTTGTGATGTTTTTTTTGCTGGAAGACACATTAGGGTACAAAGAAGAGGTTGATACAATTGCTGAGCATTACCACCTTGAAACTGGAGTGTATTAATTCCAAACTAATTCAGCCAGCCAGAGTTTCATACATAACAAACCCGAGGAACCAATTTGTGAGGTGGTGTTTTCTGTACCATTGTTCTTCAGAATTCGGACAAAAAGATACAGTAAAAAATGCAACACCAATGTAAAGACGGTTTGTTTATTTGTTTAAGATAAACACATAAAAATGCTGTAGATACCTAAAAAAGGAGGAAACATGCAATAAAAAAGTGTCTCTTACAAAAACCAAGGCAATTTCATTTGTTCTTTGGTTGAGTCACTGAGCCCCTTAACCCCAAACTGCTATCTTTAATCAGCACTCAGCTATCTTCTATTAAAATGATAATTTTTTTTGTCTTTTTCTTGGAAATAAAAGAAAGGCCTACAGTGACACTAAAATGAGCTTGGTAATTTAAGTGACATTTGTGTCTTTTGTGACAAACACGTATCTGTAATAAACAAAGAACATGAACCTCAGTTTATTTTGTATCTGATCAACTAGCTGTTGTTGACTTGTTTGTCAGGGATATGATTTGTCAGCTAAATCTGACAAATTTGACAAAATGACAATTTTTTGCTAGTGATGGGATATAATCTGCATGTGTGTCATGATGTGTCTCTGTGTGTGCATGTGTTGGCAGGAGGCATGCATTTTTTGTTTGTTTTTTTGATTTACCATTGCACGGTGTATCAGAAATGATAAAGTGCAGCATTTCAAGTTAGTGGCGATGTCTGATTCTCTGTAAAGGTTTGCAGTGACTCAACATTTCAACACAAGACGAGTAGCAACACGTCAGTAGAGAAGAGTGGAAAAAGCATCAGACGTTTCCTGTCCAGTGAAACGGCAATATCATTTCTGCTCCAATGATTGTTGTCTTGTAAATGAAAAGGCATGAATGTTGTTTAATCCCCGACAGTAACTGCATCCTTGAATTTCAGGGTCATTGTGAAATTTGATTAGCATTTGAGATGCATTTTTTACTCGCAAACCTTTTAAAAGTACAATCATGCTGTAGATTCCCAAGTGCTAACCTTGAAAGATGCTTTTATTATTTATTTTCTTTCTCTTTTTGAATAACAGAATTGAATTGTAAATGAGCAGAAAATCTAAAAACAGCCATTGAAAACCATACAAAATAGTCGTAGGTAAATATAAACCTTCTTTACAGTGTCTTCTGCCACATGTTTCTGTCTTAGATGCTTATTTTAGTCAACACAGATAAATATTGGATTTTTACAAGTATTAATTTTGTTCTATCATCATTCTTTGGAATGAAGAGTTGTATTTTAAAAGAAATGAGGACAGAAGGAAGACATTTCTAGTGTTCTTGTACCTATACGTCATACTTTGCATGGAGATGCTCTTGAATGACTTTGTGATTAACAGACAGGGAAACTGTTGATATTTGCAGGATATACTGAATACTGTGTGTGTAGTATTATTATTTGCAATCATGCCAGAAAGTGCCACATAGTCAGGCTTAGTTTGTCAGAGAGGATGACCAAGTGAATTAAAATGTCACTATTATGTGGAAACGGGAGACTGTAAAGCCAGTACCTGACTATGTGACACAAAGCATAAAGAAACACATCAGTATCCCAACCTTACCATGTCCAGAATTTGTTGTCTGAGTGCCAGTGGTTGCTTAATCTGGTGCTTCCGCTTTCAAGGCCCTTACATCCTCCCCTGAGCTCCTGTTAATACTGCAAGATGGGAGGTGAAAACATGACAAAGCAAACTGTGGAGTGGAAAGAGCTTGAGCGAAGACTGCAAGCCTGTCATAAATGTGATTTGTTATGTGTGAGACTTAGGAAATCCGGGCAGATAAAGACCTTGCGAGAAGATGCCATAAAGGGGAGAAAGTGATGATTAGATGAGGTGGAGACTCATCCTAAAACTCTCTTCAATTGAGCTCCAGAGGGGGGGGGGATTTGATTTAGATCACTCTCTCCACTCTAGGCTTCAACTTTATGAATGCTAAAAGCAAATGTTGGCAGAGTCCTGTCCATTAATCAAGAACAGTGGCATAGCTGACTTATGTCAACAAACATGACCCACAATTTCTTGAATCATAATGAGGTTGCAGATTGGATTAATACAAACATACTGTACAGCGAATTGTCAACTACATTAAAGTCTCTCACATTCCCTCTAAAGTCTGCCGAGGATCCAGGTAAGGACAACACAGGAATAGTAAGTGGAAGCAGTCGCTAGCCAAATTGAAAGACACACCATGGAGACTATGTGTGGTGAGAAATGCACATGTATACATCAGAAAAGTACATTTACAAGCAGTGCAGAAGCATTTTCATATTTGCACGATGAGCTGCACTTAGTCAGCTTAACACACATGGAAAATAAAAGTGAACTCGTAATAATAAATCAGCTTACATTGTGTTGTAATCAAAAGATCCCACAGTTAGTTTTATCTGAGAAATGAGAATTCACTACACAGCTACTCTTTCAGAAAAAAAATGCAGGTTGAGAGTGACACAAAAATGATGAGTAAGTCGGCTTATAAAATGCTGGGCCAACAATGCTCAGTTTAATAAATGCTACAGTGAATGCCACACATCTAATATGCGTGTGCACGCATGGGGGCATGTGTGCGCTCAATATCGTAATCTTCATTTACTTACTTAAATCAGCTCCAGTTGTGCGTTTTACACTGAGAGGAGTAACTGATCACATGCACACCTTCATCATATATTCACTCGCGGATCCTGGGAAGAGTGTCTTTCAAAGAACCGTGTGTCAGCAGATGCAGTGCACTGACATGGAAAGTAACAAAAATAGAATAAATCAAGAGAAGTGGAGGAGGAGGAGGTGATCAAGGAAGGGAGAGAGAGAGAGAGGGGGGAGGATCAGGGTGAAAAGGTAAGCCTCACTGGTATTTTTCTCCGTTTTCACTGCAGCCATATCAGAGTTTAATGCTGTGGGACAATAGTTGAAAACCTCAGCTTTGTTATATTCCCTTCACACTCCCGTCTCATCCCTCTTGTGCAAACATTTTCTTCTCTGCTTTGTATCACGCTTCTATACTTCTGAAACAGTTTTTTAGGTGTTTATATGCGCCATTGTCAGTCAGTGCATCTCGCCATCTGTCTCACCTCTCTCTTTTGAACTCCTCTATTGTCTCAACCTGTCATCTTCATTTCTCTTTCGGCTGTTGTGTGTACTCCGTGGCTGCAAAAAAAAAAAAAAAAAAAAGAAACTGACGTAATCCAAGCTTGAAATATTGCTCCTTTTGCTCTTTATCCTGCCATGTGTTTCCCTGGTGATGACGCTTATCTCATTAGCTTCTCCCCTCATTCTCTTTCCATCTGTGCACATTTCTCTCTCCTTTGTCTCCACCTGCTCGCTTCTCCTGCCTCTCTTTTCTACTTTTGTTTACTCGCAAGCAGCCAAAGAGAGGAGAGGGGACTGGAGTTGAGGTTATGATGGGTTGATTTGTCTCATTGGTACTGATTGTAATCAATTAGGGTGTGCTGCTCATTAGACTTGGATCTTTATGGAGGCGGCATCTGTTGCCTGTGCACACACTGACATACAATAGACAGCATCATTGCAAAGCTCTTTTGATTCATCATAATATCACTTGCGGTGGTGTGGTTGTATTTTGACTACAGGAACTTGTGGTTAAATTTATGGTTGTAACAGAACACTGCAAATCCCCGTTTATGATGTCTACAATTTTATTATAGCGGTGGTATGAGTGCGGTCGACTCTGCACAGTGAATACCACATAATAAATCTGATAAACACACTTTTTATTCCCTCAGTCTGTCCAGCACACTGCCCACGCACAAATACACACAATTTTCTGCCCAGTTCTCTTCGCTTGGCCCCACACAGAGTAAAGCTGTAGATTACAGCAAAGGTGAACACAGGCCCCCCGTGCTTAACATGATATGCTGGCCGTTCAAGGTCGCAGCCAACACACACACACACACACACACACACACACACATACAAAGAAACAGACCCTGAGGTATGCACACGGGCACAGAAATACACACACAGACCCCTAAAGCATAATCATGCAAGTTAGGGTTAAAAGCCCAACTCATAAATCAGGGAGGGTGGAGGCATTAAAAGGACCCTGCTCACATACTGTAAATATGCAGCCTTTACGAGAACTACTGTTCCAGAGGTCAACGACGGGAGCCACTGGGTTATGACAGGAAAATGAATACTGCAGATTTCCCTCTTTATATAGAGCTGTTAGATTCATGCCTCTTCAACTATCTCTCGGTGTTCCTTCCCTGAGTTTAAAATTCACCTCAATCTCTGTGGCTAAATAAAGAGAGCTGAATCCAAATAAGCAACAGAGGGAAACTGCTGATACACAAAGGGAAGGAAAGATATAAGAAAGGAGAATCTGTCCATGGCTCTGAGGAACACATTTCCATAAATAGCTTTTAATCGCTCAATGAAGTGACAGATTACTGAAACAAAGGAGTGTCTGTCTATCCAATAGGTCATGACTCTGGCTCATGGCTCCAGAGATGGACAATGAGTTTGTCAGTCTAACGCTGAAATACCTCAGTAAAGGTTTCATGTATTGCCATCAAATTCAGTATAGATGGACATTGATAGCACAATCATTTGAATGATCCCCTGATTTTGCATTGAGCACAACAAAACAACTTCTACATGTCATTATAGCAATTACATTTTATAAGGAATTTCTACACAGTTTGAAATTTGAAAATAGCTTTTTTAAATTTTTTATTTAGCTCTGTTCACTGTCTCAGTTTGTGCCTTGCATGTTTCTTGGATTTTTGGTTAATCTTTGCATGCTCCCTTTTTAAAATTCTTTTTGATTAACTGTTTGAACTTTTGGGCTCCACAGTGGCTTGGCGTTTAGCGCTTTTTTCTTGCAGTTAGATGATCCCTGGTTCGCGTCCATGCCTGGGTCTGGGATCTTTCTGCACGGAGTTTGCATGTTCTCTCTGTGCATGCATGGGTTTTCTCTGGGTACTCTGACTTCCTCCCACAGTCAAAAACATGCTGAGGTTAATTGGTGATTCTAAACTGTCCGTAGGTGTGAATGCGAGTGTTATTGTTTGCTTCTATGTGTAGCCCTGTGATAGCCTGGCGACCAGTCCAGGCCCTGTCTTCACAATAAGTCAGCTGGGACAGGTTCCAGCCCCCCTGCGACCCTTATGAGGATTAAGCAGTGTATAGATAATGGATGGATGGATGGATGTTTGAGCTTTTGTCAACTTTGTATTGGCTTAGCTATCAAAGCTTGCTTTTTGTTTTTGGAAATGCATTTCATGTGACTGCATTTGGGTCCTCTTCTGACACCCCACGCAACACATGGCAACGT
This sequence comes from Acanthochromis polyacanthus, assembly GCF_021347895.1. NCBI lineage: Eukaryota > Metazoa > Chordata > Actinopteri > Pomacentridae > Acanthochromis > Acanthochromis polyacanthus. Next base: position 16,667,032 of record NC_067125.1, on the reverse strand, counting down.
GGTGTGAATGTGTCATCAGGGGTCTAAATATATATATATTTCAGAATGTGTATTTATTTTAGCAGCATTGCATCCTTTAGTGTTAAGATATTTTACGGTCCTGTAATGTTTTACCAAGGAAGTATTCGGATTAACTCAGGTTCGCGAGCTTGAAAGTAAATACTTGTGCTTACATGTGTCTTCAGGGTTTGCAAAAGAGAGAAGGACAAAGAAAAAGGCAAGGGGGGGGGGGCAAAATGTTTGAGTGTGTCTACATTTGTGTTTCCCTGTCAGCTTTAAAACAGAACAACAGCATCAGGGCGACAAGGGTTTGGCCTTTCTAAATTACTCTTTTCCTAGTACCAGGTTTTCTCTCTCTCTCTCTCTTTCTCTCTCTCTCTCTCTCTCTCTCTCTCTCTCTACATGTGTGTGTGTGTGTGTGTGTGTGTTTTCCTGAATTGACCACACACTAATAGCCCTCAAGGTTAATTGACCGCAAGCAGAGCTCTTGTTCCTCCAAATAGACATTCAGGGTTAGGGTCTCCCTCCCACTCTCTCCCCTGACATACACAGGATATCATTATCAGTACCCTCTCTCGCTGTCTTTCTGTCTCTCTCCCCTTTCTGGCTTCTCTAAACAGAAAAAGCACACAGAGACAGACACCACCCAAGAGAACCTCCCTGCTCCCTTATTAACACAACACTATGTCTATCTGTAGTGGAGTTATAAACTCAGCTGTGTGGAGTATCTGCTTGGGAAAAGAGTCTCATCCGCAAACAACAAGGCTTGAACAAGTGCTATACTGAGGCTAGTGTGATGTGGGGGTTATGTAAAAAAATAAGTGGATAATATAGGAATAATAAAGTAATGAAGTATTTCAAAGTGTTGCCCAACATTTCAACACTGTGTGAAAAAAAAACAACACTTCATGTATCTGTGTCTGTATCTGAGTACCCTCCGTCATAAAATGCACCTCGAGCAAGAATTTGGCTAACATCAAATTCTTGGCTAGCTTGGGAACAAGTCCAGCAGAAACCACAGCCATGCTGATGGATGTGTACGAAGAGCAAACACTGCCCTGTATATGAGTCTGTGAGTAGCACAAGTGGTCCAGAATGGGTTGAGATGATGTGAAGGATGACCCAAAACCAAGACGTCCCTCAACAACAACAACTGGTGCCAGCATCCAGAAGATGTAATCACTAGTGCAGAATGATTAAAAAATGATGATCAGATTGAAGACGGAGCAGCCGAAACTGAATAGGGAGTCAGTCTGGACAGTCTCTATGGATGATGTGGGCATGCAGACTTTCTTGTGTGTTCGTGATGCTGGCATCTTCCACTGAAGGCTCTTCTTCTTGTCAGTTTTGCACAAATCTTGCACATGCCCAAATACTCATTATTCACAGCACCTGCCCCATTGTGAACCTCTTGTGCCACTCACTGACATGTGAAATGGGATATTGTTTGCTCCATGTAAACATCGTTCATCATGGGAAGTGTTTCTGCTGGAGTGTTTCCCAAATTACCCAAGAACTGGATGTGAGTCCTTTGCTCAAGGTTCATTCTATGTGGCATTTTATGTCGCTGTACAGTATGCTGCTAATTTATTACATTTGTGAACTTAAAAGTCCTTACTTTTCCAGTAAATGTTGTGATGAAGCAAATGCAACAGGCAGGCAGAGAGAGAAATCCAAAGATCACAATCTGCCTCTGCTCACTTTCATATGAGAATGTGTCTTTCAAGAAAGTATATAGTTAGTCTGTCTGCTACTGCCTAATGTAATCCACAGTAAAGCTGTGAGTGTGTGGTTGTGTCTACTCAGTTTGATGCAAATAGGCATTTTATGCACATGTACACGCAATCATCTCTATTGTTAAAAAATACAAATAAAATTTATACATCTATATTTGTACTTTACAGCACCATAGAGAAATCATGACTCAATCATTAGTGGCAATAACCAGAGATAACTGAAGTAACTTCTTTAAGCACAGATAAACATTTTTTCCAAAGGCAGTGCTCGTGAAAGGAAATATTTTTTTATCCTTTGATAGTTGGTTACCTTGGATCTGTAGAGTCCCAGGGTAGTGTTGCTGCATCTGTCCATTTCTGACTCTTCTCCTTGTTTTTTTTTTTTTTCTTCTACTCTGGGGTTAAATCCTCTGAACATCAAGTCTATGTGAGGAACTAAACAGGACCTGAAGGTTAGACTGGGCCTGTGTTCCTCACTAAATGAGGCCGTGTTGGTCTCAAAGAAAACAAAATCAATTTACAAAAAAAAAAAATGCATTAAAATTCACCTTGTCAGCTTTGAGAAATAAACATTTTGAAAGTGACTTCAAATGTCTAACAAATTGGGAACGTCAACAACAAATTGGACATGAGATGTGACATTTCACACACAACACATATTGTACAACTAGGACAAAAGTCATAACTGCCATTGTACAGTGGACAATCTGACTGACAATATACCTAGAAGGCAAAGAAAAAACAGACAAAAAAATAAGAAATAGAATTCATGCTCGGCTTGCATTATTGACATTTGATTGAAAGTCTAGGATAAAATAACATGGTTGCTCATGACAGATTGCCAAATTATTTTAAATAAATACTGCAACATACACAATGTAAGTTGTTAAACTGGTCGGTGGTCGAGTTGCATTGTGAATAATGCAGGCTTCAGGTTTTGATGATGAAGAAGATATCATGAAATTAAAATAATACAGACAATCAAAAAGCTTGCTTTTTTTCTTGGCTCTAACATTATCATGTACACTAGCAGTCAAAACTTTGCACACGCATTCTCATTCATTTGAATGAAAAAGTAATGTATATTCAAACATATTTTTAGCATATAAGCCAGGATGCAGGTCTTGATATGTTTCCCACCAATTTGCTCAGTTAGCATCGTTGGCTAATCATTGCAAATGAGAGTTAGCAGGGAGGCTAGATTGGCATAAGCTGGCATTAACTGGTGCATTAGCAAGTGCTGGGCAATTACTTTAATGATGTAAATTGGACTGAGATTTCTCCTTGCACAGGAAGTGAACAAGAGAAATGTAACAATGATTATGATTAGGCAGCTAATTATAGTATCTGCTCAATGCTGCACATATGCTTAGACAGACCCTGTTCATTTAGAACAGGCAGGGATGCTCGGTGTGATCGCTGATTGCAATGTTTTGCTGTGTGCATGGTTGTGTGTGCATTGCTATAATTTTGACAGCTCTTTCACAGAATGTCCTAATTTAAAAATGGGGTGACTTCTTTTGCACTTTTTGATTATCAGTATCATGCAGGATTCATGAAGGAAGCGATAAACACAATCCATTTGCATAAGAGCAATACATACTGTGCGACCTCCAGTCTTGTGCTTGTGTCTGTGTTGTGAGAGTGGCACTCCTCTTGATCTCCTGATTGTTCATCAGCCTCCACACCTGTCCTCCGTCTGCATATATTTCAGTACTAGTCTTCCTTTCCATGCCAGATCATTCAATCAGCCAATGTGGTACTATTACCACTGTTTGGTCTGATCTGGTTTTTGACTTCTGGATTAATCCCGCTCTCTTTGTGTGCCAGTCATCCTCTACCTCTTCACTCCACTCAGCTCTGCCTCTTCACACAGCAGCTTGCCTACAACTCTTCTTGCTAGCCATGCTCATTCCTTAGCCTCCTTCCCCTCTCTGTCATCTCCACCAGCCTCCAGATTGTCTGTCTAATCCAGCCAGCCCTCCTCACTACGCTCCACCATCAGCTTCCCTCAGTCCTCTGGGTTTGCCCTCCATTACCTCCAACCCCGCTCACCTCCATCCCCACCTCAGAACTTTGGCAATAAATTGTTCATATTCTTTGCAGTCCTGTGTCTGTGTCCTGTGTTTGGGTTCAACCAGTTGATCGAAACAGTAAGTGTGAAGGGTTGACTGCCTATGTGTTATTCATGTGGTAGAATAGCGACCTGTCCAGCTCTTACCCTGCCTCTGACCGAGTGTGTGCTCTGCATTGGTAATGACTGAATTAATAATCTTATGGTCTTATAGCAAAATATGGGACACAGAAAATTAGAAGTGTAGGGCAATGAATAAAAACGTAGAAGGACTATACATATGCACGGGTTAATGTGCTTCTGCTACCTTTTCAATTAATGTCCGTGCTAAGATTTGACATTTTGTAGCCCGTGCAATGGAAAGTTTGCATTAAATGCCTGGAGTCAAGGAGGCAGTTGTCACAATAGATTTTGGACAGCACATAAAATATTTCAGTTGCATTGTTGCGATGTAAATTAATAATTAAATTGTGTGTAAAGCAAGTGATGGCAAGGACACTGTGTAGACGCGAAAGCTAGCAGGAGCTCTACTGTAACAACAGAACAGGGTGCAGACATAGTATTCCATAGCTACAAACTCTTGGAGCAACTCCCTTTTCACCTTAAAAGGAATGACAAAAAAAAGAAGAAGTTATGTAGCACTATGGGAGTGAAGTAGTTCCTGCCCTTCAATGTCAGGGAGAGTGGAGGTCCACATAGTCAATTACAATCTAGTATGCTGGGTTTGCCAAGAAAAAAATCCTTGACAAGGAAACACTGACTTTTCAATCGAAATAAAGGACAGAATGTAAAACTATTCCCTTTTGTGTGGGCACAGGGCTGCAAGCAATCTTTGTCTTTATTTATTTATTTATTTTGTTGTTGTTTTTTTATAACAACTCTAACCTTGTTGGGAAGTGAGGGACAAATGGTGTGTGATTGTCTTGTTGCTCTGCATGTTTCTATGTTTGGCTCCGAGTGCCTCTAGGCCTCAGCAGGCAGCTGCTTTAGGCTTGCTGGTCTGCCCAAAGTGACGTAGAAGAGTCGAGGCAGACAGCAACAAACAAAAGCAAACACACCCACAGACAGACTGAGAACTAGGAATACTCGCACTGTACAGCACCAACGGAAAGATAAGCAGACTGGCATGTGCTCAAATCCCTGAGACCGTATCCTCCCCTCCCTCTATTATTTCTGTTCTCCCATTTGTCCCTCATCTCGCTTTCTCATGTTTCCAGAGGAGAAAAAAGGAGATAACATACAGTGGAAAAAATACAGATAAAATGCAGAGAGGAGGAGAAAATGTGCAGGACGGTGTGGAGAGGAGAGATGGCAAAGGAAGCTCGTGAGATGGCAGGGGACAATAAATGATGGAAAGAGAAGAGGAAAGGAGTGGAGGAGAGGGGATTGTTGAGGACATGGTTGAAGGACATATGGCAATGGCAAAGTTAAAAGACTGATTTAGTATGCTGCTCACAAAGAACTATGTGTGTGTGAGAGAGAGAAAAAGAGAGAGAGAGTAGGAAACACACAGACAGACAATCACACAGTCAGGCCATATACTTTACTACAGACATGCAGCCATGAGAGGGTTACATTTGTTTTTGGGGCTGTGCATTTGTCTTAGTATGCAAATGTGTCATTGCGTGCACATGTGCCATATATACGTCTGTTCACATTCATCCATCTGTGCATGGTTAATTATGTATTTCTGTGCATGCTGTAGGCCTACAGTATGTGCTGTGTGGTTTTGTATTTTTCATATCCACATGCAACAAGGCTGCATACTATCTATATGTTTTGGGATCTTTACCCATGTCCTCTTTAAGAAAGTAAGTCTTACGTAACTCCATATACATCTGTTTGTGTGTGACGTGTTAAGGTGTGTTGACATGCCCTTAGCTACCTCTAAAGCAGATTAAGAGGACAGGGTGTCTGACCTTGTTGTTCCAGACTGGGCTCCAGTGACAGAACAAGAGTGCAAAGAGCACCTCTTTGTCCCCCTTGGTGTGCACGAAGCCTGGGCTGGCCCACCACCCTTTGACCGAACTGCTGGGGAATCAGGCTTAAAGTGCCACTGCAGGGTAATTGGGCTGTCTGTCTCCCGGTTACCACACATACAAAGCTTAACACGACACACACGGTTCTCTCCTTCAGTGGGAAAAGGGTGGATGTGTGAGGAACAAACCATTTGCCGCATGTTTTTCGTTGTGGTGAACTGATGTCTTAGATATTGTAAAAACTCTATCTAAGCTTTCACATAAACTTTAATTAACATGTCAAAAACACAGAAAGACAAAGAACGATGTACCGAAACATGAACTATGGTATATTGGTATAATATTTCCTCAAGTGGTTTGAAGCATTTACTGTAAGTTGAATGCACCTCACACATTGGATGTTCTCTGATCCACATTTAATGTCAACAAGTGACCCTGTGACCTCATGAGAATTAACTTGGCCTTCTGGGACCGTCTCTTTATTCTCTCTCTTTTCCAAGTTAGACACATGCTGAGCATGGGATAATTGCTCATTTCTAAATGTGCCAGATTAGCTGACCCCATAAAACAATAGTGGCACAGAGCACCCAGAAAAGAATTAGAATCTCCAAATTAGTTTTTATTTTGGGTTACATCCATTAGTAATGAAGTGAATTGTATGCTGTTAGTAAATGTGTCTAGGCAATGATAAGGGGTCATGATGAGGTCAGGCCTGACAAAATGTCAAAGGGCAGAGAGAGGTGAATCTACAGAAGGGAGACTGACATCACGGGTCAGTTTAAGGGCAAATCAGTCACCTTTGCTGCACTGACAAAGAAAGAGGTTAAGACAAAAAGAGAGTAATAGAAACAAGAAACCCACTCCAACCCCACATGTGCTGCACTTTGGGATGTGACATTTGAGGCCACACCTATTAAAAGTATAAATGCATCCCTTTCATGCAAGAATATTGAATGTTTAAATAATTAAAGAGCCTTAAACTGAATTCTTATCTGTGATATAAGATCTTGTTCTACCAACATCAAACCAAGTGTTCCACCCACACTGAAAGGTTGAGAAGACAGGTCAGACTGACTTATTTAGACTGATTGATTGCCAATATAACATTGAGACATGTCTCCGTATCAGTCTGAATACAACATGACCTTTGATTCTGAATAGATTGAACCCTCTTTAGAGGTGAATTACTTAACGGAAAAGGGCGCCCACTGATGTCAGACTTGGAGGTCGACTCATGCAATCTCAAGCATCACATGACAGGTCAACAAACATCTGCTCTGCTGACAGTAGAAATACCCTGACACCGTACTCCACCACTACGGAGTTAGACTCTTGGCACTACGCATTCCAAAGAGAGTTAATTTTAAAAAATAATATGTCAAGTTCACCAGTTGTAAACTATTGCAATAAGAGTCACTGGATGAACAGATTCTATTAAAAGTGATAGTAAGACAGACCTTGGCCTTCTTTTGCAGGATTTTGATGAGTTAAAATAAGCAGGACTCTTTAGCCAGCAGGGAGGTTTCATATATTGTAGTTGTTGATCGTGAGGCATGCAGCAGGACTGGATTGCTGACCACCACTCTTCACAAGACGGACACATGGTACAGTACAGTAACTATCGCCCCATGCTTTGCAGGAAGTAAGTCCCATATTCCCCTAACACTTAGAACCGTGGATTAGGCAGTCAGCCCATCACTGAATCTAACAGTGTGATGGTGCTGGACAGTCTTCTCCCCCACTTTAGTAAAGTTTGCAAACCCCAGATATGGGCTGTGACACAGAGAACTACTCTGTGTCACAGCCTCCACACATTCCCACAGCTTGTTCAGTTTTGGGCAGTTAACACTGGCTCGAAGCCTGTCTCCATCCTCTGGCAGACAGTTCTGCTGGTGAGGGCGAAGAGATGCAAGCCTAACAGCACAGACAAAGGGAAGAGGCGCATAGTGGAACTGTAGACACCAAAGCAGCATAGAGTCATTTTGATCCTTTGACAATATCATATGTGAAACCAGGTGCATTGTACCTCTACTTCAAGGAGCAGAAAATATGTATATATTTACTAGCCTTGATTGAGAATGACCTTCTGTACCACTGAAGCTCACACTCTGTGCCAAAGACTTGTTAAAAGACATACACAATTTATCGAACTGATGTGTAAAATTATATTTCACTCCATCTTAAGTTTGTATAATGTCACAGTGGCTCCTGTACACACTCCTGTTCCCAAATCAATTCTTTCATATTATACAAATGTGAGCGACTTCAGTCCAGAGGGATCATACTCAGCTCAATGGCAATATTTCAGACGTTATTGTTATGTGGTAATTGCTTTGTTGTATGTTTGCCATAGTGGGCGATGGATGCTGCTGTCTGTGCAGCTAACTGGAATATCAATGACATGCAAAATACTTCTGTGTCCCCGTCTGTCACTGTGCATGTGTACTGTCTGGCCAAAATGTATGGAACATGAATTGTATGTCTGCTCATAATAATTCACTGTTAACTAATTTTAAGTAAACATTGATTGTTTTAATAAGACCTTTTTTTAAAAAAAACAAACAAACTCTGGTTTGAAATACAGTTCAAACAAAGTAGGCAAAGTACTTAATAATTAAAAGCACTCAGACCTTTCAGTTTTAATCTTACATCCAGCTGGTGTTTTGGAACTACTTCAAATCAAAACCTCAACTGTACGGAGGAGTTTGCGTCCCTCCAGAGGTACGTCTGATTGTTTTGGATGAGCATTCTCCATGTTCACCATGACAGAAGAGGAGATCTCAAACTTTTTGCTTCACTAGCAACTCTTGCTGGTTAGTCAGGGAAAACTGCACAGTGTAATTAGAGCTGGTTAGGACAGCATACAACTCAAACACATTATACCTTAAGGGTGAACTCAGCGGACATTCTAAACTGATGGAGAGAAAATATAAATAAATAAATAACGCAAACTCTGTAGGAATTTATATCCATTTAAAAATATCAGCTGCCACCCAGGTTCATGTCATGAATTAATGATAATGGCTGTATAAATAGCCACAGTCATGCATAATTATGACATGCAATGACAGCTGTTCTGGTGCTGTTCAAGAACAACATCAATATGCCACAAACTGTGAAATTGTGGTACTTCTTTGCCAGTCTTTGTATTGACACGTCTTGAAATTGATGATTGGACTAAAGTATTGATGAAAACAACTGATTTATAATGTACTGGATCCGACAGGAAAGCTTACCCGCATTCTTGTCTTGGTTTGCAGTTTCAGAGGATACCCTGTTCATAGTTTTTGCATCTGGATCCCGAGAGTTCATTGAATCTTCAATAGAGTAGGATGACAATGTTTTATTTGCATACAGTAGTCCAGTCAAGTGAAATGCAGTAGCAAAGCTCATTATTGCCTTTCAAGTGACTAGTCTTAGCCGGAGGCAAAATTGAACATTTAGATAAATATTTCAAAGGACCCCAGTCTCTCCTCAAAAAATATTTTTTTCATCTCTTATGACAACAGATCATATAAGAGAATATTTTACTCGCAGATATGATGTATTGTGCTACTGCTAAGAAAAACAGGTCCAACGCTTGTCCATTCTATAGTTCTGTTACCTGGCATGTTTAGTATCCTCACTCACATCGTGTTGCAAAGGGGAGTTGTTGTCAATGAAATTATGAGAGCAGAAGCATCAGTTTTAATTATTAATGACTTTAGGAGTCTCAACGGCCCAAGTAACTCTGCTTCAAGTACAGTGTGCAGCAGTGTTTGAAGAAATAAACAGCAACTTACAGTACAACAGTGCACAAGTACTTCTTTGTATTTGTTTACTGCTATAATTCAGAGAGAACTTTATGTGACAAGGTTTTGGCTTTAGAGTCTGGACACAGCTGATGTTTCGCAGTTTTTGTCTTTAGCTTTGGCAGAAAATAAACAAATGGATAAAAGCGTCTCCTCAGGGAGTGTCCCTTAGGAGATGCTTTTATCCGTTTATTAAGTGTAGAGATAACAAGATGTGATTGTGGTTACAGAAAATGTCACTAGGGTAATGAGAGCAGTAGATGTCTATTAAAACAACATGGGACCATAGGTCATCAGGATGTGAAAATTGGAGGTCAGAAGAAAGGAGGAGAGAGGTTAAGAGATTCGATGGGATACAGTAAAGGGGTTTGTGGACGGACAAAGAATTGGCAATTGGGATGATGACAGGATGTGTGAAGAAAAGCCCATACGCACAAAGCAGCTGGAGTGGCTGTGTGTTTGGGACCACAGGGCTGAATGTGCATGAGTGTGAGAGAAATGGTAGTTACAGGTTAGTGGAAAATCCTCAATGGCTCAATTACACAGCCTTGTATGACCTGGGGGGACTGCTTGATGGGTCTATTAGCTCATAGTCAGGGTACCAATGCTGCCAGTGGGACCTATACTTTAACACAAACACACACCCTTACATGAGTGCTTGTACACACAACCCCACGCACACATTGCTGAATGGTTAAAGGAAATCGAGTTGAGTAAGTACTCTATACCGCTGCTGATCCATTAAATATATGATGTCTTGCACTCTTGCGTAGTAACGTATGTTGTGTATTTAACTGCATTGTCATACAATTTATCAGTCAGGAGGTGAAGTATATTTTCTATCACATGGTAAGTGACTATGGATGTAGCCAACATAGGATACAGTCAACACAATCGTTTTAACTCCCATTTTCACAGACCAGTTCAGGTCAAACAGATAGTCAGTTTAACCATCTCTGCACTGTAATGTTATCATAACATAACTTAACTGTAGCGCTGAACTCACAAACCTCTATGTGAAACATGGGCACTCCACTAGATATAGTTTTACAAGGCCTGCAAAAAATATATGTGGTGGGTAGTTTATAAGACAAGGTAAGCATTATTTCCCCTCCTAGGCCTGGATCAAAGAATGACCTCATTCTTGGGTCAGGTGAAACCTTTCTTTCCCCCTGAATCCTAGACATTGGACTCTCTGAAGTGCTCTCAGTCTGGCCTTTTATCTGCTAATTTCCCTCTGGAAACTCTTACAGGGAGGATGTCCTGACAACAAATACGTCTGGGTCACAAGGACACATGAATCCATCCATTGTCATAATTCTCAGAGAAGCACATAACAAACAAACAAACAAATTTACAGAAAATGCAAATTCATTTGAACACAAACAATCAACTAATTCTATGTTTCTGAGATGGCCTCTGTTTTCTGTCAGTTCTGCTTGTTATCTGGCAATGCATAATTCTCTCAAATATATCAAACAGAGCACCTTTTCAATGTTTCCCATTGATTTAAGCAGAGTTTATATCAGGAGCGAGCGAGCACAGGAAGGTTACCATATTGATAGTTTTATTTGCAACAAGGCAAGCCTTTGTAAAAATCCAACATAATTACGACAATATAGTCAATTCAATACTGGCCTAAAATATGACATGACTTTCAAAAAGTTTGCTCACGCAATTAGAGAATAAAGTTTGGACCAAGACTAAATCGATAATGAATTAAAAATGGATTAATTACGTGTCCTTATATATGTGTATGTATTGATGTTTTTAAAATAACAAATGGACACATTACAAAAAAAACCCAAAACAAATGCAATGTATATTATAGATTCCGTTATTGGCCATTTGGTACAACTTTTTAAATTTGTGTGCATGTGTGTCTGTGTCTGTCTGCCTCTGTCTGTGTGTGTCTGTGTGTTTGTAATTTTATTTCTTTTTCTGTCACAGGAAGACAACTGAGAATAAAAATTTCAAGGTTAGGAGATAGGAGATATAACTGGAAAAGGGAGCCAGCCAACACATTTAATTAATGCCAAGTTTGTGGAGAACGGCATGGAGCACTCCTTCCAAAAGGAGAAAAATAAATAAATATTCATTTGCACCAGAAAGACATTCTCCTCCCATAGTACCATTCTTCACACACATTTCTCCACAGTTTATAATGTAGAGACATTATGCAGCCATGCATTCTGGCATCTTGCTCAGAGCTTTTATTGTGTTGAAAAGTGCTGTCACTGCAAGACAGATTTCCCCCTCTGTGATTCTCCCTCCATATGTCCTCGCTAATACCTGGAGAGTTACAAATGACTTTATAAATACATGCTCAAAGAAAATGTTTGGAAAGGGTTGCAGCGAGTGCATGTGTGCATGCGTGTGTGTGTGTGTGTGTGTGTGTGTGTGTGTGTGTGTGTGTGTGTGTGTGTGTGTGTGTGTGTGTGTGTGTGTGTGTGTGTGTGTGTGTGTGTGTGTGTGTGTGTGTGTGTGTGTGTGCTTAGCTGTGTGCCCAACCTGTGGCAATGTGTAGTCAAGAGAAATAATATTTGTCACAAAACATCTTACTTTGTGTGTACAATTCAATCTGTGTTTATAGCAGCACATGCCCCTTCAGTTCCACTCTGGCCTTTTTTTTTGAACAAACTGTCCTCCCCACACAAGTAAAAACACTGGTATTTTTTTCTTTCAAGCAAACTGTTTCCCTTTTCCTGACAAGATTAACTATTAACCAAATAACAGCTGTACATTCTAAGAAGCAAAAGTGTAGGTAGCATAATGTAGTTAAACCATCGCAGAACCTGGCCTGTTCTCATATTGGATAATTTCTCTACCATACCAGAGGAAGGACCCCAGCACTTGGTTGTACATCGACCAAATCAATGTCAATATGTAAATGGGAATCGCTCCTCTGAACTCCCTCAACTATGGTGCGGATCCCCTCCCCCCCAACATACATATTTTATACCTTGTGCAGATATTATAGAAAGACAGAATTGAATTACAAAATAAAAGGGCCACTGCCAGAGGCTGGACAAACCGTTTGTGACATCAGAGCCATAAGTCTCCTAAATAGTAGTTTTGAAACTTCGTGTGGCAGCTTTGGCAATCATCTTGTCAGTGCTCCTCCTGACTTCTGGCTAATCTAAAAAGGTGAAGCAGGAGTGGAACTGAGGCAGGCCATGGACTATCCTACAACCTATGCCCTACCCACCTCCTTTATTATGCACAAATTTAAGTCTTAATACTATTTAGACAGGTGAATTCTATAAAACTATATAAAATGGTTAAATTAGCTGTGGAGATCAAAATTGTTTTTTGTATCATACTGTAAACATGTTTATATTTGCTAGAAAGTTGGAGGTTTTAATATGAGGGTCTATAGGGATTGATGAGTTCTGTAGCTAGCCTCAGGTGACCATTCAAGGAACTGCAGTTTTTAGCACTTAAAACTTGTCTTACTATAGCTTTTCTAGCCTAGCTTAGCTAGACTGTATTCCCGTTATAAGGGATATACGGGAATACGGTCTAGCCCTCCTCCATTGACACATTTTGACAGGTTTTCAAGCTCCGAGCAGATCAGACCGAACCAATCAGAGCACCAGAGACGGGAGTTAATGATGCGTCATCTTCAGGGCCGAGTTGGCGACCGCAACAGAGCGAGGTTTCTCTCGTGCGCTTTCCTCTGTTTTGCACAGGCTGAATTTGTCCTTAAAACCTCAACAAGAAGCAGCTCTTAAAGCTTTTCTTTTTAAAAAGGATGTATTTTTAATTCCGGCAGGCTGTACGATAGAATGCATAATGCTGCCCTCCACTGTTGAAAGGGAGAGCTTAGATTTTCCTCAGGACCCCTGTACGGCGAAGGAAGCTGTTAAAACTACAAAATATCAGGGCAGAAAGGCAATTGTTAGGTCGCTTAGTGATTGCGTCACACGTGTTACGCTGATTGGCTCTCTCCAATTCAAGCTGTGATCGGTAGTCCCGCCTCTGGGCTAGATTTGGTTCAATGGAGCAGTTCCAGACTGACTTTGTGTATTTGTAATACACAATATAAAGGCTGTCTGGTCCCCAGGCAATAGCTTTTCAGTCCTCGAGGTTGCTGCTGAGCCCCCACCTGACATCAACTGTAGTGGTTTTTATAGCTTCAGAATACATGTGAGGATTTCACCACCAGTATGTTAACATAATGAAAGATTTGTTTGACAATCTCTAGAATAAGACTGTGGAAGAGAAATAAGTTAGAAGACGGATGCTTCTTCACTGGATGGCTAAGCCAGAGGTACCAGGAAAACTGCTGTGAGTCCAGTGGAAACTTTGAAATGTAGCCTTTCTTACAACTTGAATACCGTATCATAAAATGTTCACATAGCTTGAAAAACATATTTTATGGGCTTTTATTTTAGGCTGGAAGACGAAAAGTGCTTTGCTGATTTTCTACACATCACAAACTACTCATTACTGGTTTTATATTTTAAATCCCACAAAAACTGAAAACCAGCAGACCAGAACACATAATTTTTTTTCAATGCCAATGCCAGTTTCAGTTTACTTTTCCAACAGTGATTAAGTATCTAGAGTATATCATTTTAAATGATGCATTCCAATTGATTCCTATTAAAAAAACAAGAAAACAGTTTCTACTAGTTCACTTTTATAGATTGTTTAAACTTAATAATAAATGTCTGCTCTATTCAATAATTAGATTTTAATGTATGACTCAGGCTGCACTTTATATTTTACTAGCCTTTCAATAATCATCTTTTTTTTTTCATTATACAACATGTTATTTCAGGAAGCAAACGTTAAAAAGAAAGAACTGCACTGATATTTATAATGAATCCCAATGTTTTATACATCTCTATGTGTTTTTTAAATTTATATTTTTTTATTTTATTTTTGTTTTACAGGGGTTCTGAAGTGATTGTCATGGCTTTTACCTCAAAAAGCATCATGTGTACCCATTAAAGCTGCTGTCCGGAGTTTGAATCGCAGCGTCTCCCAAAACGCTGTTGGTCCCACCCTCCCTCCCTCTGATTTCGCCCCTTTATTTGTGCACGCGCGCAGTACCTGAGAGGAGTGCACGGAGTGCTGCAGCATCTTGCCTGTTTTGCTGTTTTCCCCTCTTCTGCATTTAGTACATTTAGTAAATAATAAAGGAATTACGTTAGAATGCTGTATTGAGTCTAACTTGTCCTAATACCAAAATAACATGAATCTGCTAGGACGAACGAGTAAAGTTTCAATATGTGATTACACTCGTGTATCCCTCTCGATGACGTTGTTTATCAAACTTAGTGCATTTACGCGTGTATATGTGTTAGATTGTTTATTTATTTCTATCTAGAGTTCAGAATTGCATGACTCCTCTGATGAAGAGAATGTCCCAGACGCCCCAACATCTTCCTCCAGAGGTCGGGCATCTAAACGAAGCCGTCAGCCAGGCTATGGAGGCCGTGGTAGGGGAGCGACGCGAGCACCCCGAGCCAAAAAACGTCCTGCAGTCTCTTGGCCTGACAAGCCGTGGGATTGGTAACTTTTCTGGAAGTTGCTGAGCCCTGATGCTCTCTCCTCCACAAGCAAAACAAATGTGCGCGCGGTTGCGTAGTGCGTAGCTCGCCCACCTCTGCATGGGCTTGCTTGCTGTGCGCGTAACCGTTGATTGACAGCATGACAAAGCTGAAGCTCGAACTTGATTGGTCGGCAGCAACCGGCGCTTTTTGGAATAACATGGGGGTCTATGAGAGGAAGGCAGAGCTCAGGAATAAATTTTCATATCGCGTTATACTAACTTTATATTATAGTATCGAACTAGACTAACACATTTAAGCTTTGTTAAAAAATGATACATAAATTGAAAACAAACGGAAACTCCGGACAGCAGCTTTAAGTATAGTGCTTTTATACATACATTGCAAAGTACACGACTGCACTAAATCTTTTTTTGTGTGACTGTTATATTGTTTTAATTGGCATTTTTATTCATACAATACATTTACTATCTGAGAATCGGTAGGAAGCTTTACCTTTAGCAAACCCATATACAACAGAGCATCTTTTTTTCCATTCTCTTTTCACCTCTGTCTTGTCATCTTTTCCCTTTAAGCCAAATAAATTTATCATTTCTCAATTTAACCGCTCCTCTTCACCTCCAGCTACTTCATAGTGCCTTGTATTAACATTCAAATAGTTCTGTGTTTTTTCAGCATCTTTATCTGTCACAGCTCTCTTTTCCTCCATTTTCTTGTTACTCTACCATACAACCTTCTGCATTTCTGTATTTCATCTCTCACCATCTTGTAATTGACTTGAACCTTCCGCCTTATGTCCTCGCTTCTTCCTTCTTGTAACTTTTCGTTAACTGTCCCCTCCTTTTCTTTTCTTTTTCTCCCTGTCTTTCTACCCTTTTCTCCCTTATTTACCTCCATATAGCTGACCTCTTTGCTGTTTCTGGTGGGCCGTGAGCCTTCCCCGGTGTCTAATTAATAGAGTCCTGCTGAGTGACTAGATTTAAGCAGCCCCACTACTGTGCCAGCAGGTCTGTCCTGTTGAAGAGGAAAAGTAACACACGCAATACATTTTGACACATACATGCACACAATTACATACCTACACCAGGCAGTTACATGGATCTACACTCATCAGCCAAAACATTAAAACTCCTGACAGGTGAAGGTAATAACATTGATTATCTCCTTACAAAGGCACCTATCAAGATGTGAGATATATTAGGCAGCCAGTGAAGGGCCAGTTAATGTGTAGGAAGCAGGAACAATAGACAGGCACAATGATCTGAACAATGTTGACAAGGGCCAAATTGTGATGCAGTGGTTAGTACCAAAAGTGATCCAAGGAAGGACAACCGGTAACTTGTGACAGGGTCATTCCTACCCGAGGCTCACTAATGCACCTTGGGAATGAAGGCTAGCCTGTGTTGTTCGATCCCACAGAAGAGCTGCTCTCGCACAAATGCTTAAAGCCTTTATGCTAGTCATTACATAAAGGTGCTAGAAGGTACATGACAATGAATTTTGCTCCATTTCGGGTGGTATAGCTGTAGATGGGTATCAGTACCTACATGTTGACCACTACCTATCACCCAAAGCACCTACATTAGGCACATGAGTATCAGAACTGGACCATGGAAAGAGATGCTATTAAGGTTCATTCCTTCTTTCATATTGGCTGAGTGCGTGTGGTTTACTTGTAGAAGAGATTGCAGCAGGCTGCACTATAAGACAAAGAAATCTCAACCTCTCGCTCAAACATTTTTGCAGAGCATGTACACCACTTCATGGCAACAGTATTCCATGACATCAATGACCTCTCTCAGCTGGATAATCCACCTTGGTACACTGCTGAAAAAATGCTCAGGGATGGTTTGAGGAGCAGATAGATAGATAGATAGATAGATAGATAGATAGATAGATAGATAGATAGATACTTTATTAATCTCCAAAGAGAAATTCACAGTTCCAGCAGCATGAAAGGTAAAAAACATGAGAGCATGCAAGTCACATATAAGACTATAATAAGAATATAAACATCTGGTAGCAAGGAAAGATATTGTGTTGACTTTGTCTCCAGATTCTCCAGATCTCAATCCAATTGACCATCTTTAGAATGTACTGGGAAATTTAAAAAAAACAAAACTTCAAAACTATACCATCCACGGAGGCCTCGCTTTGCCAATTACAGGACTTTTGCTTGAAAAACACAGTACACACTGTACTTCAGAGGTGATCCTTTAGGGGTTTAGAGCTGGTTTCAAGTGGGTGTTGGACACAATACTAGGGAGGTAGTTTAATTTTTTGGGTAATTGCTGTATACACAAATGCGGGTAGAAACTCACACTGTATTTCTCAAACTCTGTCTTACTTGCAGATGAGTTATGATTATCTACTGTCTCAACCACAAAAGTGATGTGTCATTATCATCAGTAAGTATTCAAATATAATAGGGGTCAAAACATAAGATTAAATACATTTCACTGATTGCAAATAGCAAATAACCCAATGCCAAATAAAAAAAAAACATGAAGACAGTCAATCTTCAAAAGCACTCAGTCCATTTGAAGGAATAAAATATTTGCTACTGTAAGTTAAGTTAGCATTTCTTTTTATGGTACACACTGCCCAATTGGCCTAATTCTGTGTGAGTGAAATTCTTCTCATTATGTTGGTGTCAAACAGTTGGCCCACTTTGATGCAATGCTCCCCAATTCAGGGGAATCACTGTAATATATTCCTTCAACTAGTAATGACTTTGTGAGAGAAAATTGTGTTAGAACTTGCAGGAGTGACACAGTACAATAAATAACTCTTCACCTCATTTCAAGTTTGCTTGGAAAGCCCATTTATTTTTCAAAATGTTAAAAATGATCATATCTTTCTGATACATAATAGATTATTCTTTTCATTTTTTTTTTCTTCTGAACCACTAGAGGTGCCATTCTTTTACAAAAGCACAGTGTGGGTACACTGTGGTGAGATGCCTCCCACGCTCCTCTTTATGTACGTACGCTGGATTTTAGGCAAGTAGAAGAACCATAGAAAGTGTCACAGCTCTTGTAGTACTTGTAAAAGTAACTCCACAGTATTTAAATGGTTCGCTGTGCTCTCAGATGGACAAGGCAAATTTTAGAGAGGACGTGATTGCTTGACAAGATCAGACGGGAATTTGCCTAGGGCAATGCGACCTGATGTGAAGATGCATTTGCTTTTAAGTTAAAAATGTTTCTAATAGAGAAAAAAAAATCTGTGCTTATTCTGAGACTCCTATGATTCTACTCCTTTAATAATCACAGACAAGAAGGGAAGAGACAGACTGAAAGGAACTAATGGAAATAACAGGATTTCATAGTGAGCTCTGTGCTCAAGCAGAGGCTACGCTGCCAGTCAAACAGAAACACAAATACACTCCCACTGACAGACTTGATGTATCCATCGCTTGTTAACAAACAGCTAATGCATTGACCATTTAGGATGAAGAAACACTAACTGTCTGCACTTCTTTTTCAGCAAAAATAAAAAAAAAAGGAAAGATGTGAGTCCCCTTCTGAACTCTGGTAGCCCGAATGGCAGTGCACGCTCATCTGGTGGAAGAAGCTGGGGCCAGTTTGATGTTTCTCTTGTGCAAACAGCTGTGCAGTGAGCAAAGTGTGACCATCAGTGCCTCCACATCAATAAAAAGATCAACACCACAAGACCTCGGAGAAGATGGTCATCACTCACTGTCCAGCTCACACCACACACACACACACACACACAAAAAGTGCCTTCTTGATGTTTGCCAGCCAATCAATGACACAAATGACAACATGTGATCTGGATAAGATTCACAAAAGGAAAGAGTCTCCTTACCCTCTTACCCCACTGCACTTCCTTAATCCTCAGAAAACAAGGTGTAATATGGCAAAGAGGGGGTTAAAATAGTCCTTTTCAAAATGTTGTTATGTTATATTGTTGTGATTAAGTTATAATATACTGTTCGATTATATAAAGGGTCCCTGGTGTCTGTTAAAGCACAAGCGTAATATCGGTGTAATCATAGTCACTAGGGAAACCTCCGCCGGACTTGTTTTCAGTGGTGAATTTGCTGAGCACAAATCTTATTAAAACATTTAACAGTCCATAGGAACAAAAGTTGCCTACCTTGCATACACACAAGCACACATATGACACACAGAGAGCTAACTATGCTTGGCATGTCAGGAGCATGTGATCATTTTTGGCTTCAGTGGTTTCAATTAGGAGTTTAGAAGATTGACGACGAATACAACTTCATTTTAATTCCACAACCACGTAACTGTACTTTGATTTGCATTCATCAGCTGTATGTGCTCACTGATGCCTAAGTCGAACCGGGGATGTATGTTTTAAATTGGTTTCAGGATCGGAACAAACATAAATGGAAAAGGCCACTTGACGCACACGTGCAGAGAGAAGCACAGGAGGCGTACACACTGTGCAATAACATACAGTCTGAATGTGAATAAGTGTCAACTGTGTCAAAGGCCAAAGTGATTTTAAAATTAATTTTTCACTGCAATAAATTGAACATTACTAGCAAGAGGCATTATGTTCATGAATGTTGGAACATGTGTGGGTGCTGGGATGGGAATGTTCACGTGCACTTGTGTGTGTGTTCTCCTTTGTATTTGTGTGAAGACATAATCGATCACTATCCACCGACAATGTGTCATTTTCCACCTTTCAGTTTTTCTGTTTCACACGCAGTCTCCACCGGACGCGAAGTATGTTTCCAGTGAGTTTCTCTTTGTTACAGCACTAAAGTCACATTAAACATTTTGAAATTTGTGATGCAACAGCAGGAAAGCAAATAAATTGTTGAGGAGGGAGCAATTTCTTACTCTTTACACAACTCAACTCAAGCAATGCGATGAACAGCGGTGGAAAACACAGACAATTTGTGGAGTATACATGTTGAAATTGATAGATGGAGATACTGTGTACTTCTTTATTATTCATCATCCATCTATCTTATTTCAGAAAAAACAATAACTTTCTTTTAAATCAAACACTTATTTTTTTCAATTGAAGCTTGGCCCTTCACTGTTAAAAAACATTCTTACAACAGAATGTGTAATATCCAATGACGGTACCTCTTTTCCCCTTTACTCTCCGTTGCTCCTTTATTCCCATGCATCATTCCCCATTCACCTGTGAGTCCTAACAGCAATTAAAGCTACCTTGCATGGCATGCGTGGGGAGAGGCAGACGGAGAAGAAGAAAAAATGTGTTAAGGACACATGAAAGAGAGTAATAGAGAAGGGAGCAAAGGAAATGGAACACAGAGGCAAAAGAGCAGCACACAGAGAGGAAAAAAGAAGGAAAAGAAAATGAATAAGAACATAAACAAGTCTCTCACCTCTGTTTCTTTTCCTTCAATCTCATATATAAATGTGATGGTTCCTCTCCCCATACAAAACCCCATAGGCAATTTAAAGAAAGTAGGCCAAAATGAAATATGGCTGCAATATAAAAACAACACATCAGACACAAGGCAGCCTGATAAGACCCTTTTGTGTGTGTGTGTGTGTGTGTGTGTGTGTGTGTGTGTGTGTGTGTGTGTGTGTGTGTGTGTGTGTGTGTGTGTGTGTGTGTGTGTGTGTGTGTGTGTGTGTGTGTGCGTGCACATGGCCAAGTGAGAAAGACAGAGTGAGTTTGGGGTAAGCATGGGTGTGAAGGGACACTAAATGGGTCACAAGGCAGTTGAGGGTTTTATTAAGATTGAATTGAAAGTAGGATTTCAAATGAAATTTTACACTATTGAAATGGCTGGATGATCTATCATCCTGCTTCTTCCTCTGTCGCTCCCCTTTCATGCACATGCCCACACACAACCAGACACACACACACACACACACACACGCAACACACTTGTCCACTGGCTACCACTGCAGTCACGCAACACTCACACTTCTCTAACCTTTTAGCCACCGGCACACTGTAGCATAAACAGGCTAAATCCCTGGTAATCTGTCTGTGACAGGCATGAGGACCATGTTGACTTAAACTAAAGAGTGAGGCCTGACCCAAATATGGATGTGAGCATTTGTCCAGAATGTGACCTATTATTTAGTAATATGATGTCAAGCATGATAGGAAGACTACAAAGCAGATAGTGTTTTGGTTAGAGAAATGGACATGGCAGCTTCAAGAGGCAGTGGGAGACGACTGCATTTCCTTGTTTGGGTCTTAAAGACTTAATTACTCAGAAATTGTACACTGTGACATCAGTAAAGTGGACACTCATCTGACCTAAATATCCTGTTTCAAGTGGCAGGAGGGGATTTTTTTTTTTTTTTTAATGTACCGGGTTCAACCGTCGTTGACAAATCCAGCTTTCTGGACTTAGAGCACTGGCTTGCTCCTGTTAAGAGGAAAAATTTGAGTGCACATACATAGACTCAAGCCAAATTATAACCCATATGCTGACCTGCCACAACATTTAAACCACCTATTTAATATTGTGTATCATGCTGCCAAAACAGCTGCGACTCCATCAGAGCATTGAAACAGAATGTTTAGGTTTGTCCCGCGGCTTCTTAGAGCCATATGTGTCGTCGGGTGGGGTCTTCGTCTGCCAAGCTTGTTCCAGTAGATTCAATAAATGATCCATGGGCCTGGGGTGTGGGGATTTTAGAGGCCACATCAACACCTCAGTGTGCTTGTTGTCTTCCTGAGCAGTCTCTGAGGTGTGGCGTGATGGTTTGTCCATTTGGGGGATGACCACTGCCAAAGAGAGTGTCATGGAAAGGTGAGCTTGGTCTAGAACAATGTTTAGTTGGGCATTAGTATCAAAATAACATCCACATGAAGGCCAAGGCCTAAGATTTCTCGATAGAACACTTCAGTGTAACAAGATGATCAGTTTCATTCACTTTACCTTTAATATTGTGGCTGATCAATGACAGTTAAAGGCTTTCTGAGTCTATTTTTGTTTGTTTTTTTTAATCTAAAACTAAGGGTTCACATTAAATGATTCCTCTGATTCTCTTTCGGACTCGAAATTAAAAGTTTGGTGTGTTTAGGTCAGGTGCATTGGTGAAAAGCTCTCTGAGAATAATAGGAGGTGTTTAGCCAAAAACTGATAAAATGTTAAAAATCCAGTGATGCAACAATGACAAAAGCAAAGAAAATCCTAACCCATATTACGATGGTTGTAGAAAAAGGTTACATTTCAAACAAAACATTTCCACAATCAGAAGTTCGGTTAATAGTTCAGCTTGAGTTGTACTAGAAAACTGAGGCACGTCTTGTGTACCTAACCAGTCTTACCCTAGATGATATCTACAAACGTGAATTTAAATTTAGTCACTTTGTTACACATTTCTGCTCATTTGACAAATCACAGTATTATTTATATCCAAGTTTGCAAAGATCTGCTTCCCATCTGCAACTAAACTGACAAAACTTTCACATTTTCATTTGCCTCATGCATGAAATTAAATAGATTATATATTTCAGATAGTACATTTGTTATAGAATTTCATTTCATTTCTATCATTCTTTTCAACTGCATTTCTTCTATTTGTAATTTCTTCTCTTGTCAGTTGTGATTGTGGTTTTTTTGGGGGAAAATGATAAAGAGAGAAAGGAGATCTTTTTCTTACTGTAAATGGAAACACTGGCTGCTTTAATACACCTCAACCTGAAGCTGAAAGGGTCAGCTATCATGAATTAAGATGACCCAATTAGAGTTCTTTCCGTTCCCAGTCTCCCAGTCAGTCCAATATTTTTGCACTGAAATAAAACAGTCTTCTTTTATTCTAACAGTGTTTCATTCTGTTGACAGTCACAGTATAACTGAAAGAAACCAGAAGTTGGAAAATCCAAGACAGTGATGTTTAAGTGCTTTGAGTAACAGCATGTCTACAATGGATGTGTTTCAATTCCATCTTTCACCTGTCTGTCTCAAACACTGACGGCTTGTGTTTTTCACATGCTTCAGTTGTGTTATTTTGGCTTTCAAAATAATTTTAGGTCTTCATGTCCATTCTGACAGGACCACTGTAGCTCAGTGAGGAAAATAAGGCTGCTGCTGCCATGCTGTGTCTGCCGCCTGGCTGGTGTAAACAAGGTGTTTGCAGCATTCTGGGCCCAGACTTTGCACTGTAACTGATACTTGAAGGCCACCCAAAAAAACAACAAAAACAGAGGATAGATAGAGGACTGCCAGCGGGAAGATAGTAATATGGATACACTGCTAGCCCTGCTCTGTCCCACTTGACCTTGTCAGTCTCTATTCCCCAGTCCCTTTACTGAGTTATTTAGTTAGAGCGGTGTGTTGTAGAACCTGTTAACCAGCTGTCTCCCATTCATTACTCTCCTCCATCTGCTTCTCAGTTCAGCAGCTTTTAAGTAACACCCCACAAGCTAAGCCCACTGTCTCCCTCCCTGTTCTCTCTGTCTCTGTTCTACCAATTAGGGGGGCTTATGTCAGTGAAGGACAAGTGCTCTCCATTACCTGTGAAGGTTAAAGCAAGCCAGACCTTTTGCTGATTAGTCTGGTGTCTGAGCATGTTAGTATATGTATAAACGTGCATTCACATGCACCTCTGCTTGAGTAGGCACCATGCATTGTGACATATTTTTCTGTGGTACAAATCAGAGAATGATGGTGGTGCTGATTCAAGAAGTCAAGTAATGTCACCTTACAGGTGATATACAATGAAATTCATTCCTTTTCCTCACGTTACTTTGAGTAAGTCGATTTCCCTGTTTCCTTCTATTATTTCTATCAGTAATAATCAGGAAATTTTACACTAAACGTGTAATTTTAGAACTACACATTTGAAATATATTATATTGTTTATGCTTACATATTCATATAGGATCATTTTAGTGTCTCAACGGCTCTAGCTTCAAGCATTTTGCGTACACATTTGTGCACACACACACACACACATGCCCACGAATAATATAGACAGGCAGAAAGAGCATGACATAAACCAATATCCTTCTCTGTGACACCATGATTGGATATTTACTATCTCTTTGCTCCAAGCTTACACACAGAAATGAATTAAATGCCCCCCCCCTCCCCTTTCTTTTTAATTTTTAAAATTATCCCTGCCTTCATAACAGCTGATTGACATTAAAAGACCACGGGTGAAATTAACTCATGTGTTTGGGGGGTTGCATTCCATCTCGCAGCCTATTTTGATGATGTTGGTATGAGAGAGAGAGAAAACATTCTCTCAAAGGCTCCTATATCAAATGCCTGTCATTTCTTCCTTGAACCGCCTAATCCCTGATGGTGCACGGTTATGGCGAAGGCTGCTGTCTCGCTTCTGAAACAAACTGTTTGCTTCCTCTCGCCCTATCTTTCCGTCTCTCTCCCCACCTCTGTCTGTGCGTCTATCCAGCCTCCCCGCTGAGCTGTACATGACTCTAAAGAGCCAGACCTCCTATGGCTCCCTTTCTCCTGAGCTCATGTCCAGGGTTACAGCAGGATGGCTTCCTGAAAGAGCAAAAGACAGAAGTAGACAGAGAGAGAGATGGGAAAGGGAAACAAATTCTTGCCTGGCGAACAGGGTTACATGTTTCCACATCTAAATTTGCTTTCGGTACAGTATGAACCATGATAGTGAACACATTATTAATTGAGGCCTGTTTCTGTGCCTGAGTCTTTACTGCCAAGACATTGCATCAGAGTCCCCGTAAGGCTTTCTTTATTGTTAATCCAATTGCACATAACATGCTATAAATAACATGAATACATGCCTAAGTACACACATACACAGACATGCACATGGGTTGCATACACAAACCCATACACTCACACACAGCTCTAAAAATTCAAAATAAGTTTACTTTTCTCTCCAACTTTGGCCTCCGGATACATGAACAAAGAAAGCAAAGATGACCAAAAAAAGGGAGGAAAGAAATGCCAGAGACAGAATAAGCAGTCGTGTGAGAAATAAACAAGGGACAGACACAGGAAGTAGTATAATGAGTATTAACTCGACCCTGCATTAGTATATCAACTAAGTTTCTATTTCTGTGGAGATCATGACAAAAAAAATAATCTGTCTGATATAACAGTAACTAAATCTGGATTTCCCTCTGAATTAGGCTTTGAACCTGCGATGTTTCAGATTAAAATTAACAGACAATATGGACAGCCAACGAGCAACAGAAACCCAATACAGACAACAGAAAGTCATCCATTGGTTTTCAGTTCTATTCATTCTTGCTGCACTCATTGCAAAGTGCATTCCTGTTTTCAGTTCTGCATTTTTCCTTTTTATTGACTCTTGCCATTAATCAGAAAGACTGTCTGTTTGATAACTTTACCTCGATAGATTGTGAACCATTAACAACTTCAGTGCAATTTAAATATTGTTTTCCATACCATAAGGAATGCTGATGCAGATAGAAGAGAGACAGGTTAGGTCAGGTGAGTAAGATGAAACGGGGCAAACACTTTAAAGCTACAATTGGCTGCTTCTGCCACCTTTGCTATGTGAACGGACACCTTGTCCTGCAGCAACAGCACGCTAGCTGGAAGCTTCCTTCTTCTTTTTTCTTTGATTGCTCCAAACATTTGAGCTTCTGTGGACACTGATATATGGTTTTCTAGTATCCAGATACTGTATGGTCCTGGATGTGACTGTCTGTTTCCCAGTTCCACCAGAAAAACACACCCTCTCCTCAGTATGCAAAGAGGTATATTCATTATTTCACAAAAAGCAAAGATTAGAAGTCCAAAAAAATAAAAAAAGACAAAGAATGCCAATATTCCAATCTTTTGTTGCAAAAAATTTTGTCATAACCAAACAGATTTATGTTGTGATCCTTTGGAGGGAAGCCACCCCAAGGAATCATCAGACTTAACAATCAGGCTGTATATAAAGATGTTTAAGCTAGTTCTACATCAACAGTACCCTTGTAGAGTAAAATTACACTCACACATGGAAACATCAGTAATAACATAATAAATTCAAGACAATGAGTGAATATGAGGGACACAGCGGTAAATTTTTAAGCAGAATTTTCACTTTAACATAATGATTAAAAAAATTAAAAAATGACAACAACAATAATACTACTACTGCTATTACTAATGATAATAATAAGCATGACCATGATTATTGCTGTTGTCTTCTTGCTAACGTTAGGGTCAGTGCAGTGCAGTAGTAGTGGGTGGTGGACTGGGTTGTCTGGACAGAGGGTGTCCACGCCTTCCTCATCCCATCAGTCCAGTGTCCTCATTCAGTCCAGACACACACCAACTGCTGACAAGGTAAGAAATCACTAAGGCTCGTGTTGTGAAAACTAGTGTTTGTAAGATTTCATTTTTTCCAAGTCCTTTGTGTCAATCTCTGCGTGAGCGCGTATCTTCCCGAAGCGTGCGTCGAACCAGCTGTGCGCGATTTTCACTCTGTGAGCTTCTTGCCATTTGTTTGCTCTGCGCCTTTTTTTCAAAGTGGCGCGGCTTCACGGATCAGCTGCAGTTACTTGCGTCTTCATATTCGCCACCGGCCTCGGTGTTTGCAAATATTTGAGGATTATACGCGCTGCTAAAGTGACACAGTTGCAGCGGGAGTGCTCCTCTCTCTCTCTCTCTCTCTCTCTCTCTCTCTCTCTCTCTCTCTCTCTCTCTCTCTCTCTCTCTCTCTCTCTCTCTCTCTCTCTCTCTCTCTCTCTCACCCACTCACACACACACACACACACCTGCTTTTCCCAAGGTACGGCGTAAATACCAGTAGAAGCAAACTGCTTCAGTTTGTCGTGGCTTCATGGACTTTCCACAACGCCCTGATTGCTTCCAAGTCTAATTACACAGCATCTAAACTTGGACTATACCTTGTGCTGTAAATAATTAATCCTGATCTCTGATCCTTGAACTCAGCTTCATGAACCTTAAACAAAGGACATGGTTGCTGTCATAAATAACAGACTTAATTATTTTTTAGAGGCACCCTATAATGAAAAAAAAGTTCATATCATGGACACAATGATATTACTTACCTAATTTACAAATACATAAATAAATTAAAATCATAGTGCAATGCAAAAAAAATAAAAGTGTTTGCATTTAAATATGGGTGAACTCACAGTATTGCACTGGAAAAAGCTTCAAAATGAAGCCTTGTATGAAAGAAGATATTCTGTACGTACAGTAGAGTTAAGGCATTGTGTGGTGAGCCCGCAAGATCAGTTATTACTCCGCCAAAGAGGTTATGTGACATCAGTGTATGTTTGTCTGTCTGTCAGCAACATTACTCAAAAATGGACGAATGTATTTCGGATGAAATATCAGGGAAAGTCAGAAATGACACAGGGCCCAAGTGATTAGATTTTGGCAGTGATGCTGCTTGTAGTCTGGACCCGTGGATTTGTTAAATATTTCTGTGTCATTGCAAGATAGCAGCAAGGCGTCACTTTAACTTTGACTACAAGTGAATGCTACGTCAGCTGCCTGCTGACGATCACAAAGTTGCGATCCTACTACAAATCAGCCGTTGTGGACTTATCTATCAGAAATGATACAAGGACCGATCCCTTGTATCATTCCTATCAATTCCCGCTGCCCTCTACATATTTAGGTTACGTGATTTGGTATCCATACATAACGTACACATGAATAACACACCCCTGTGCTCAGCACAAGCTCATTTTGTTTGTGGGTATATCTACACTAAAAGGCCACATTCTATAGTGCCGTGTTTACAGCCACACCATCGGAAATGATACAGTGACTGAGCAGCCTTGGCGGAGTACTGTGCTCTCTGAGTGCTTTTCTTGTTGTATTAGTAATTTGCTTAATGTAATGCTTGAGTCTAAGACTACATTTTAATATACAAACAACAATAAAAGTCTTGGTGTGTGCATTTTTTTCCTTTCTCTCCATAGGTAATTCCATGGCGACCATCTCTCAGTCTACACACTTTGCTCTTCTTTTGTTGCTTAATTTCCTGTCTGTGTCACTTGCGAGTCAAGATGACCTTATAGTCAGTACTAAGCATGGGAAAGTTCAAGGGAAGTTGCTTTCAGTGTTGGGTGGTGACGTGAGAGCATTTCTGGGTATTCCGTTTGGAAAACCACCTCTTGGAAAACTGAGATTTAGAGCTCCAGAGCCTGTGGACAAATGGGAAGATGTGAAGGATGCTACCAAATTCTCCAGTTCCTGCTACCAGATGCCCGATACAGCATTTCCAGGTAGGACATGTGTTAACAAACATGGGACTCAATGCATATATATGTACTGTAGCATATGTTGTGAATATCCATACAGAAATTAAGAAAAAGATGTTCTGAATAATTTTTTTTCCCCAGTTGATCTGCTCTGAACAAAATTTCATTGTTTTATTGACAATGACCATAAAAGATTGAATTGAATCTAACTCACTTTGTATTTAGTGCTTGCCAATACCTAGTCCCAATGAAGATACTTTTGTCCTAGATATCACACACTCAAAGTATTCCAGATTAGCTGCAGTACCTGGCTGTGCCACTAAGTGGAGCCTCTTACTGTTGAACAGAGTATTTTGTATATGTATTGAGCAGTGTGGGGGGTTTGGCCAGTAAAGGGGAACCGTGATAAAGTCTTCTGGAATACGTAATGAACCCCAGCTAATGCGTATTTGTTAATTAAATCAAGCCAGGATCAATAAGGAAGGCATTTCTATAATCCAGTGGCATATGTGACAGCATGTGACTCATGTCTGTGGCTTAAAATGGCAATATCAGCACAAAATTACTGTCCAGTGTACTCAGTTTGGAAAGCAAATGAATCCGTAAATGACTGAAAATGCTGCATTTACTAAGAATATTAATACATTCATGAAAACTGTGAAACAGTGGATGTGAGCAAATGATCGGGCTTGGGTTCATGCTGATCAGTTCAAAAATCCTTCAATCTGCCCCATTCCTAATATTCAGTTTGTAGTACCATTTATTCATGATGTAACTTTACAGTTATTTTCATTGCCCCAGCCCTGCCTGGCAAATGGCCACATTAACAAACAAACAAAAAAAGTTCACCATGGTTTTAAAATGCAGCCTATTTGTTATGAATTTTAAATCTACAAGCTCAACCCCAGATTCACCTAATAACATTACTTCTCCAGAGTCACACAAAACAGCAGGCAACAGTTTACTGGCTGAGTAGTTTTAAACATAACTTGTAAACTGATCCTAAGTCAAAGGACTGTCCCTTTGAGTTGAAACATGAAGCAAAACTAAAGCTGCAACTCTTGTTTCAAACTCTGGTCATGGGGTTGACAGTTATATAACACTGTGTCACACATATTGCACACACGGTCACATACATACACACACCCAGTGGTTGTGACTGACAGATTTACTACTAGTACTAGTAACAAATCTTGTACACAAATCATAAGAAAACAAAGTTTATCAGTTAAGAATATAAAAAAATATGCGTATTTGTTTACATACGCACTCATAGACAACCAAATCAAATTCATTAACGGCCTACCCCTCATTCAACAGATGGAGGCTGGTTATGGATATATAACTATTTATAGACACAGCCACCTGTCAGAGATTGCTGGAAGCCAGCTATGACCAATGCCAGGCATATATGAAATGCCTAAACATACTCCAAATCTAGATATGACACCACAAATAGATATGCACACAAGGTATTGATATTTGACAGCTGTTTATGCTTTATACAAAGCAGTGCTGGCAAAAACTAAGTGAAACCACAAATATATATTTATGGATTTATTGCCACCATTTGATAGATGAAATTTAAGGGCTGTTTTACCTACATCTAATCAGTTTGGTTTTTTTTTGTTTTTTTTTTTTTACTGCAATGATTTGCCTCAGTGAGTTAAACTTTGATGGAGGTTTGAAGGAACAAAGACAAAAGTATCTGTCTATGGAAGCGAATGTGACTCAAAACTCAAATTCAAAAGCATTAGCAGAAATGCTTTTGCATTTCAAAGTCATGGCTGCACTTTTTGACTCAAAAATGAAATTAAAAAGCAATATTCCAAAATGCAATTTCATTTTCTTCTTCAACACTGCTCATTTTGTGACAAAATGAAAAAGCAAATGCAAATCACATTTGACATTTAATTTTCAAAACGTTCACCAGCAAAAAGGTAACAAAATTCAATTTGAAATGTCAAATTCGAAAATGCAAAGGCATTAGCAGAAATGCTTTTGCATTTCAAAGTCATGGCTGCACTATTTGACTCAAAAATGAAATTAAAAATCAATATTCCAAAATGCAATTTCATTTTCTTCTTCAACACTGCTCATTTTGTGACTAAATGAAAAAGCAAAAGCAAACTCAGAAATGCTTTTTCGTTTTCGTGCTCACCCCGCAAAATGTGTCTCAAAATTCAAACGCAAAAGCAATCTCAAGTGGCGCAGGTAAGTGACGTCACGGACCCCAACTACAACTAGATTTGACTGGAGACCATTGGAGACTCGACGTGCAAGCAGATGGCGACGAGTAGTCCGGTGTTCAAGATTAACTGGTGTTCCCATCAACTGGTGATATTCAGTGAGCGACAGTGAGCAACACATAGCATAGGTGACTGTACCGATGCCTGTTCAAAACACACAGACGTCAATAAACTGTTCCGAAATGTTCTTGTTGACAGCTTTAACATTGTCGTTATTGCTCTGTTTGGACTCACGGCTGTTGAGTCTACCAGTAATATACTCGGTTTAATGAGGACTTCCAGCTAACGGAGTGGAAATATCGCTTCACTGCGGCAGTGTGACGATCTCCATCACATTAACTGGTGACAGTCTGTGACCTCAGTCCGACAAAAACACCAAGAGAAGTTCTAATACCGTTTACTGAGAAAAGACACCAATTCCTTTCAGTATAGCACATATACTGGGGCAATAGCTCAGGTGACTGAACAGGAGATCTATAAACAAGAAGATAAACCCGACGCAGCGGCCCGGGTTCAACTCCAGCTCGCAGCTTTTTGCTGTAGGTTTTCTCCCGTTTTCTACTGCGGTCAAGTGAGCCGCCCGCACTCTGGGCGTTGCGCGGCTATTCTGTGTAGTACGGTAATGCGATCACAGGCGCTGAGCAGCCAGGCTGAGAGACGTCCGCTGCAAATACATCCAGTTATACAGATTTTGACTGTCCATATGTGGAAATCCTTAGGCTGTGACAAAGATCTCTCACTGTGGCTTTGTCAGGGGTCGTCCCAGCTACCACCTTGTACAATATCACCTGATTTTACTGTAGAATTTTAGATAAAATTAATGTCAAAGTATGCTGCAATTTCAATTGTCTATGTCCAAAATGGCTGATTTTAACTGTCCATATGTGGAAATCCTTAGGCGGTGACAAAGATCTCTCATTGTGGCCTTGTC
This sequence comes from Acanthochromis polyacanthus, assembly GCF_021347895.1. Lineage (NCBI taxonomy): Eukaryota > Metazoa > Chordata > Actinopteri > Pomacentridae > Acanthochromis > Acanthochromis polyacanthus. Next base: position 16,635,613 of record NC_067125.1, on the reverse strand, counting down.
AGGGGTCGTCCCAGCTACCACCATGTACAATATCACCTGATTTTACTGTAGAATTTTAGAGAAAATTAACGTCAAAGTATGCTGCAATTTCAATCGCCTACGTCTATAATGGCTGCTGCAGTTTCTGCTCCACCCTGCTACTTCCAGCTGCTGACTCACACCAAACTGCTTTGCCAAAGCCACAGTGAGAGATCTTTGTCACCGCCTAAGGATTTCCAGATATGGACAGTCAAAATCTGTATAACAGGATGGACTTTTGCCTCTGGACACTCTGGGGCTAACTAAGCTCTGGAATTATTGACATATTATGTCAATAAATCACGTGAAAAAGTTAAGTTTTTATCATGGCTAAACTGAACTGAACTGAGTATCAGCCATGATGCATCAACACAACTGAAATTGCAACATACTTTGACATTAATTTTCTCCAAAATTCTACAGTAAAATCAGGTGATAATGTACATGGTGGTAGCTGGGATGACCCCTGACAAAGCCACAGTGAGAGATCTTTGTCACCGCCTAAGGATTTCCACATATGGACAGTCAAAATCTGTATAACAGGATGTATTTGCAGCGGACGTCTCTCAGCCTGGCTGCTCAGCGCCTGTGATCGCATTACCGTATTACACAGAATAGCCGCGCAACGCCCAGAGTGCGGGCGGCTCACTTGACCGCAGTAGAAAACCTACAGCAAAAAGCTGCGAGCTGGAGTTGAACCCGGGCCGCTGCGTCGGGTTTATCTTCTTGTTTATAGATCTCCTGTTCAGTCACCTGAGCTATTGCCCCAGTATATGTGCTATACTGAAAGGAATTGGTGTCTTTTCTCAGTAAACGGTATTAGAACTTCTCTTGGTGTTTTTGTCGGACTGAGGTCACAGACTGTCACCAGTTAATGTGATGGAGATCGTCACACTGCCGCAGTGAAGCGATATTTCCACTCCGTTAGCTGGAAGTCCTCATTAAACCGAGTATATTACTGGTAGACTCAACAGCCGTGTGTCCAAACAGAGCAATAACGACAATGTTAAAGCTGACAACAAGAACATTTCGGAACAGTTTATTGACGTCTGTGTGTTTTGAACAGGCATCGGTACAGTCACCTATGCTATGTGTTGCTCACTGTCGCTCACTGAATATCACCAGTTGATGGGAACACCAGTTAATCTTGAACACCGGACTACTCGTCGCCATCTGCTTGCACGTCGAGTCTCCAATGGTCTCCAGTCAAATCTAGTTGTAGTTGGGGTCCGTGACGTCACTTACCTGCGCCACTTGAGATTGCTTTTGCGTTTGAATTTTGAGACACATTTTGCGGGGTGAGCACGAAAACGAAAAAGCATTTCTGAGTTTGCTTTTGCTTTTTCATTTAGTCACAAAATGAGCAGTGTTGAAGAAGAAAATGAAATTGCATTTTGGAATATTGATTTTTAATTTCATTTTTGAGTCAAATAGTGCAGCCATGACTTTGAAATGCAAAAGCATTTCTGCTAATGCTTTTGAATTTGAGTTTTGAGTCACATTCGCTTCCATATCTGTCAGCTGTTTTAGAATGGACTCCTAATTAGTCTATTCACATTGTGCTATGTGATTTTTCTTTCCAGGGTTCCAAGGTGCAGAGATGTGGAACCCAAAAACTCCTTTGAGTGAGGACTGTCTGTACCTAAATGTCTGGTCCCCACATTTCAACCATAGCCAGAACTCCCCTATGGCTCCTGTCCTTGTCTGGATCTATGGAGGTGGGTACCATGGAGGAACGTCTTCCCTGGACCTTTATGGAGGCCACTTCCTCAGTAGATCTGAAGGTGTTGTTGTGGTATCAATGAATTACAGGTAAGACGTGATGCAAGCAGAATACATAAAACACAAGGAGTGAGTATGTATATGCAGTATTTGTAACTGGAAACTCTATAATGGTTAACAGCAAGGTAACATATTTTTGCATATAATGGAAACCGTTATCTATGCTTATTTGGAATAACGTGGAATCAGTGAGAATGAGTGAATAGTGAATTGTATTCTCATTTCAATGGTATCAACATCTTTACTCTTTCTTGTGGTCATTCATGACAGACTGGGAGCTTTTGGCTTTCTGTCTCTTCCTGAAAACAAGAACATCAAGGGAAATGCCGGCCTGCTGGATCAGCGTTTGGCCCTCCAATGGGTAGCTAACAATATTGCTGCTTTTGGAGGTGATCCCTCAAAGGTAAATGTTTCTGTCTACTTTCCTAAAATCAATTGTTGTCCAAAGGATAAATAAGGTTTTGGTTAATGATTTGCTGTTGTCTCCAGGTGACTCTATTTGGAGAGAGTGCAGGGTCAGGATCTGTGGGTTTCCAGCTGCTCTCCCCTGGCAGCTACAGTCTTTTCCAAAGGGCTGTAATGCAGAGTGGCAGTCCTAATGCACCCTGGTCCACAATCAGCCAGACTGATGCCTGGGACAGGTATGGTCTGTTAATGGATTTTTTTGCTTCACATATTTATATGTAAATCTCTTCGGTCTAAATTCACACTAGCATACTTCAAGAACAATCAGATAGATTGCCTTGAAATTTGACACATGTATTGTTAGTCTCCAGAGGATGGATTAATATGTTTAACAATCCAATCTGCAAGAGAAAGGCTCAAAGATATGTCTGGCTTTCAGTGAAATGCTCTGTGGCTTCTATAATTGTGAAACAGAAGCAGTTGGAAATCACCATGCCTCTTCCTGGAGTGGGTCAAAATGAGTGAACAGTCAAATAGATCCTTGGTCAGGGAGATGACCTGGGACCCAACAGTCACTCTAACAGAGCTTCTAAGGTTCTCTGAAAACACGGGAGAATCGCCCCAAGAGGGATTTCATCCAGCTAAATGGAAGTCACTCTGAGTAAAATACATGTGACTGTCCAGTTGGAGTTTGTCAAACACCATTTTCAGGCATATTTCCCCTCGTTATGGCTATTGTGACTCTATGGGTCATGCTAACATTTCACTTCCAACTTCTGTTGTAGAGATTCAAGGAAATGAGATGTTGCACTGCAGCTTTGCAAAAAAATGCTATGCTTTACATGAAAGTAAAAGCACAGAAATTAGCCACGTAGAAGTTTTGGTTGGTCTATTTGTGGAAATTACCCAACTGAACTATTTACTTTGCGTATTCATGCACTTGCCAGTTTGCTTTCACAGGTGTGAAGGTTCATATAGCTTTCTGTTTAGCATGTGAAGAGGTAGTAGCAAACATGAATCTCAACATAGAATCCAGTTGTTTTTTTTTTGTTTTTTTTGGTGTAATAGGTTGTGCTTTATTTGTGGAGAGCTGACCATTTGGTGAAGGTCCAAAACACCATCTCCAGGACATCAATGTTTGTCAAAACCATAAATTCATGTGTTGTAGTTACACAAATGGGATTACACTCATCCATCTGTGGACAAATTGAGGTTTTCCGAGCACTAGAATCAAAAAGGTCTTGGTCTGTAAGGGCAAAAATTTTCCTCCTCAATGACTTCAGTGATGCAGGAACACCATCTGTTTCCTGAAATATGTTGTCTTTCAGAAAGGTCCTGTTGTTGTCTGCCTTTACCTCTATCCTCTGTGTCTTGTCTTCCATTTGATTTAGCCTCTTGTCTGTGCACTGTGATTCGAATAAAACCGTCACACTGAAATGACTTGTAATTGTTTACATTATTGTCCACAGGATAATCTGTCATTCCACTTAGCTAACCAGTATGTCCATCTGACACATGTAAACAAACCAGCATAAATGGATGAATGTACCAGTGAGTGTAAGTTTTCCCTGCTGGATATCAATGATGCAGTTAGCAAAATGGGTGTTTCAGATATCTAATTCTAAAGATTACTCTCAATTAGACGACTACTACCACTACCACTACTACTACTACTACTACGAATAATAATAAATGAATTAATTATTTAGAATATTTTGTGTGAAAAACATGATTTTTGTAAAGCTACAGAGAGCTAAGGTTTGTGGAACCCAGTATATACTCATTTCCCTGAATCTCTACAATATATAGGGCAAAAATTAGCATGACTGATAGAATTACAATAGCCACATTAATGGGAAATATCCCAGAATGAATAAAAAGATAAAACTGAATAATCCTTCATGGCAGCTAAAGAGCAGTAAGGCCATGTGAAAGACTGCATATATAGAAAATAAAAGAAAAAAAAACCTGGGTCCTGCAGTGTAGATTAATCAACCTTTTCAATTAAATGCTCTTCACTATTTTCCTTGGTCCTTCTATCACTCATCCTCTTCTCTTTCACCTCTTATCTGGCTGAAATGGTTCTTTCACATTCTTTATTTGCTCTTCCTTGTCATACCTTTTTCTTATTTGTCTTCATCAGTGTTCACCTTTCTCCCTCAAATTCCAGCTTATTCCTTCTTTCATAGATTTTTGTGCTCTCTTTTTGTTGTCAATATCCAGGTCCCTGATGCTGGCAAAATTGCTAGGGTGTCCCACATCTCATCCGGCTGTCGAGGATTGTCTGCAGCGGGCTGATCCTCAAAAAATCTCAATGAAGCAATACGATGTTCTCACTCCGCCTCAGATCTTAGCCTTTCCCTTTGTCCCTCATGTTGATGGAGACTTTTTACCAGATAAAGTTGAAGTAGGTGTCTGTGTTTTTGTGTATGTGGTTGGGTTAGAGTGTGGAGAAGTAATGTGGGAGCCTGTTTTTTCTGTGTTTTATCGATGGGATTTAATATATTTCTATTATGTCAATCACCCAATAAGTTAATTTAAAATGAGCACCATTCTAGTGATTTGAAGGCAAAATGACATGCAGGCATCGAGACTAAAGCCAATCTATGATTTGTTATCTGTATAAAGCTGGGCGACTGACTGGCTTGACTGCATTATAATTACTTTATTTCATGCTGCCACGCCTTGAAACCTATATGTATATACACTAACATTCTACTGACATATTTATATTTATTAACCTGTACCAGCAGACATGATGTAACCTGCAGATGATCAAAGCTGTACTGAATGGTTGACTGACTACACAGTGTTATTAGGCTCTCAGCAAAAATACTGCAATTCTATACTGTGCCTTTGTAATTATATATTGTTTACTTAGTTTGAAAAACTAATGGCCACCTTTTTTCTTCCTGCAGGTGCTGTTAAGTAGCAGTAACCTCCCAAAGAAAGAGCTGATGATAGGCGTAAACGAGGACGAAGGCACATACTTCCTTCTTTATGAAGTCCCTGGATATAACCTCAGCGGTCAGAGCCTCATCACCAGGAAGGATTTCTTGAAAGGGGTGCAGCTTTCATTGGCCCACGCAAGTGATGTCACAAGAGAAGCTGCCATTTTCCACTACACTGACTGGGCAGATGAGAACAACATGGTGAAAAATCGTGATGCGCTGGGTAGCTTGGTTGGAGACCAAATGATCGTTTGTCCAGTGCTAGACTTTGCTCAGAGGTAAAGAATAATTCACAGTTTTAATGATTCAGTATGGTCATAAGGTAAATAAGATCAAAAGTTAAATATAAAGATTACATTTGAATCATGTTTGTAAGCCTATCATTTAAATTGGCAACACCACATGAAAAAAACTAAAACAAAAAAAAAAAGAACACATCTACATCCTTGGGTGAGAAAAAACTATCCAAAAAAATATCCAGCTTGTGTAATCCATGAGGTTGAAGGCTTATAATAACAAAGGTCTTTACAGTGGTTTGTATTTAGCGAGTAACAATGTTAAACTCTGGGAAGTTAGCACTGAAATTTTTGTCTTTTATTTGGATGAGAATAAGGAAAACTGCTATCTACCGGTAATGTGCTCTTGTGTGTATTGTCCAACACGGCACCTTGCTCGATGCTGCAACATTACATTGTGCTTTGGCACTGCGACTACATCTGTGCAGTATCTCAATCAAATTCACAGAGGTGCTGCACTTTTCTACAGAGTGCAAAAGCCTATACCGGATAATGTTTTTTGGCTACCAAAAATGAAATCATCGTCTTTCCTTTGTTTGTTACCGTACATGTAATTTTTTTTTTTTTTATTATCTAAGATTAAGTGGACCATGCAATGCAAAAAAACAAAAACAGAACAACTGTGTATTATTTATGACATTTTCAGGTACTCAAAAAATGGTAGGAAGACTTTCCTGTATTTATTTGATCATCGATCATCTGTCAATCCTTGGCCTGCGTGGATGGGGGTTATGCACGGCTACGAGATAGAATTTGTCTTCGGAATGCCTCTGAATGTCTCCCTGGGATACACAAAGACTGAAGTTAACATGACCAAGAAGTTTATGAAACACTGGGCCAACTTTGCTCGGACAGGGTACGCATCACCAGATAGTCCATCAGTCGATTGAGCTGTGTGAGGACCCTAAAAACACTATTGAACTGCTTGATTTTCATTTTTTTATATCAGGAATCCAGGAATTGATGGAGCTAACTGGCCTGCATTTACCCTTGAAAACCAACAATATGTCACTTTGAACCCCAAGCATCCAGAGCTAAAGAGGATGATGAGAGCTAAAGAGTGTCAGCTGTGGGACAAATTCATTCCACAAATACAGAGCATCTCAGGTTAGACACACAAACACCCACATAACCCATGTCTGTCTGTCTGTCTATCCATGTTTGAAGTTATTTTTGTCTCTTTATCACACAAACAGAACAAGTTTGCAATAAAGAAACAACAATGGTAAAAAAAAAAAACAGACTCGGGAACAACTTTAGACACTGCCTTTAGAATTTTTTTTTTAATTGCAAGTATAACATATGTATGCATTGCCAAAGTGAATTATAATATCAGAGCTCCACTAATGATGCTTCTCTCTTAACCTACGTGTGGTCTTAACATAATCAGAGCTGATGGGACCAACTCATGATCAGCTGTTCTGGAAACAGACACTCAAGGCTCATCAACTCAAGAATTCAGGGTCATGAATCAGAGTTTGTTAAACCTACTTTCTGAAACAGACTCCAGCTCTGTCCTCTCCAGGAAATCCCTGTTTCATATATTAGGCATGGATGTTGGCAAGCTGTTACTCTGAACTAGACTGACCACTTACATTGTACTTGGAGTAAAACATTTTTGAGTTCAGTAGCTATAGTTATTCCCTCTAATCTTTTTTTTTAGTTGCAGACTTATTCTGTTTGATTGCATGATGAAGAATCAAAAGTAATGTCTTTAACACACACAGATACAAAGCCCAAACATACACATACAGTGTGCTACAGCTTTAATGGGAGTTCACTTTCTTCACTTCTCTTTGTTCAGAAATGAACAATTCAACATTTATAAAGCACTTGATTTAGCTTTTAATTATCCTTATTCCTATTAATAAGATATGAATATTAAGAAAATAGATGAAATGGCACCACTGCTGCCTGGGGTCATGGAGGGGTCGGTTTGTTCCTGTGCTTTTTTTTTTTTTACAGCTGTTATCATAGAGAAAGTTTTTTTCTGATCTTTGAATGAAAGTGAGTCAAGTTTGATGGAACAGCACGCGTTTATCAAAGTCAAGAATGGCCCTCAAGCATGAATCATACATCAATCACGGTCTAATTTTACATATGATCCATGATGATAAAGATGCAGAAAAATGAAACACATGGCAAAACCAGCAATCTGTTAATGCGCTAGAGAACCAAACAAAATTTCACAAGTCATGTTTTCAGGGGAGCTTATGTCCTACTAAGAGGAGCCAAGTTCCCCTCGGCTCCCCTGGAGTTCACTGCACGCACTCACACTCTCACACATGCAGACAGAACTCTATATAGTTGTGTGTAGTAGGAGGCATTGCGTCAGACTCTGCCAGGGAGGCGTTTTGCCTTGTTTAGCCTGTGGAGGAGATCTGTATCCTGGCTCGCTCCCCCTCTGCTTCACCACTGTTTTGGAGGTCTGAGTGGGAGGAGAGGAGGGTCAGTCATCACTTCACTGAACACTAATCACATACGGAGTGAATAATACTCAAACACCTCCAGAATGACCCTTACACTTTAATCATACACCGTATCGCTGGAGTTATTTCCAATAAGGCTGATCATGCAACATATTATACATATACATTTTGATTAATTTTACTAAAAGTGGCAGGAAAAGATGAAAGAGAATGTGACTGAACTCGTACATTTACATATACACGCGAGTCAGCTAAGGGAAAACGATCCTTTGTGGAAGACTACAATGTAAAAATCTTTCTGTACCTTTTTTCCGCAGATAAGCTGCTGACTTGTTCGAACAGAAGTGGGATTATACGCTGCAATTACATATTCCTCCTCATTTTACTGGCTATAACTTTTACCTATTGATAAAGTGAAGAGGCTTGTGTGCTGTAAAGCTCGGCTGATCTCCTACGTAAAAAAGAAGGAACGAACAAAACAGGGTCTGTACCACTGTTGTAAAACTTTTGTGTGACTATTGCTTCATTTATCTTTTCAAAGACATTGATTTTTGCTATTCTAAGTTTTACAGTATGATTTTTTTTAACATATATACGCCCTTGTTTGCTGCCACTGTGTATACAAAACAGGATGGTCTGCAAAAACATTATTTTCATATGCTAAAATCCCGTCGTTATGGAAAATGAAATACTTTGTGTTTTAAATTTGCACACCAAAAAGTGGCTACTGCTGACATGTAAATTTTAATACTGTTCAGTTACTTTTTTTTCATTGATGCCTTTCTTTTAAAAGTGAACATGTAAATGGTGACGACAGAAAGAAAATGCAAAATGTTTGAGAACACCCATATTGGGAAAAAAGATTCATAAACGAATACAATACCGTTGATTTGAAACAGTTAAATTAATGAGAAATATACGTTTCTAACCTGCCAAAAACACATTATATGTTTGTTTACAAGTACAATAACTCTCCCAAATGGCCGTCACTACTTATGGCTGAGGGAAGACTTATTATGACTATAGTATTATTGTTCTTTCATGTGTAGTAGATTTTATCACAAAGACAACCAGGAAAGTTAGCGATTGTGCTGATGTGTTGCTTGCTGCACTGACGACCACGTACGGATGAATAAAGATGTGGCTAAAAGGTTAAGATATTGTTTTGTTTTTTGTTTTTTTATTTTTAACATTTAAGTGATTTTTATGTATTTTATGGTTGATCAATTTTATGTTTGTCTAATAGACACGCAGACACACACACACAGGGAATTACATGTCTTTCCTTCATTTCTATCACACAATTACAAATACTAGGATTTAGGTATAAAGGGAACAAAATGCAAATTTCTCTAATTATATGGGGTATTAAAAATGGGTTAAAATCTGACTTTGGCTCAGCTATTGTAGCTTCACTAAAGAACAGTAATCAACAGCTTATTTTTTTTTTTTCTCACTTGCTACTATTGGAGACATTGTCAGGGATGTGGAGCAAACACTTCAGAGATGTAAAGATTTTTTCAGTGTGCTTTTTAAAGTTAGGTTCCCATAACATGTCAGAGTCCAAACAAGCTCTTTTCTAGTTTCTTTGGGTGTGAAAACTGTTAAGATCAAAATGCGCGCTATTACTGGTGAGCCCTGGCAACTGAGAGCATTAGTTAAAGAAAAAAAGTTATGTACAGTGTCTAAACAAACCTGGAGCTGTCATAAGGACTTGCTGAACGATGTGGTACACTTGTCATCAGAAGTGTTTCACAATTTAAGAGACTGCGCAAGTGTTCCTCATCCTGTCACGGAAGACAGTAATGTGATAATAAACAGTGTCGCCAAGCAAAGGTCAGATTGCTGATAGAAAAAGCTAATGAGATGTTGGAGAAAAATGAACTGCTTTGATTGAATGACCTTGAATTCTATTTAAAATCTTATGGAACAAAAGTAATTACTGTTTGAGCATCTGGTACAGCGCGTGTATGTGTGTGTGTGTGTTTGAGATGTTATTTAACTTGCGAAGACTTTAGATGAGACGCTAACATGTGCTGGATCTGCTGATATGTGTAACTCTTTGTGTTTTCAGCTACAATGAACTTGTTAAATGCCAAGCAATTTATTTTTGTCAGAATCTGTTTGCATCTTTGCCCTCCCCCCACACAACACACACACAACAAATGTAACCACATCTACACTCCCGTACAAATCACACACAATAGGTTAGGATTGCTCTTTTCTGTTTGACCTTTCACAGTGACTGTTGGTAAGATTATTCCTGACCGCTGTTTACAGGGCGTGGTGTATGTGTCCGTGTCTGACACTGTTAAAGGAAAGTGAGACACTACTGAGAGCAGGGGAGTTGCAGAAAGAGTGTATTTGGCAAAGGTGGTCTGTTGAGACATGACCGCTGGCAAACGTTTGGTATTTTCCAAAGCGAATCACATTGTCTTCAGTGTGCCTCATCCATAATGGATGAAGATGAAGACTACGAGGTGAAGCAACAGGGAGGCATAGATGGGAAAGGAAGTGAAAGAGAGAGAGGAACTACAAAGACAAGGGAGAGTTCATTGTCAGTGACTACAAGGAAGTCTTTAGAGGTACAGTAGTTAATTCAGACATTGCTTAGCATCTTCTGTACATTAAGTCAAGGTGATGCACCTCTCTTGTCATGTCTACATTGAAAGCTGGAACTGAACAACCAAATACACAACGTCAGTTTCTCCTGAAGTGGTGGGGAGGCAGTTTTTTGTCCTTGGCTGCATCTTGTTCTGTATTTTGGTGGCTGGCTGTGTGCTGGCAGGAGGGCCGGTGCAATGAGAGAGTGGAACTGGTAATCTTGGGAACAAAGCAACTTTTGATCTTCGAGCCTGATCCAAAATGGCCACATCTGTTTTGCCATTTTTCTCCTCAACATTCTATTGTGATTATGAAGAATCTGAGTATCAGGTGGTAGAGCTGGTCAGCTACAGACATCAGAGTTTATGTGTGAAGGAATGAATTGGATACATTATTAAGGGCCCCTTTTCTGCCTTGGCAGATAAGAAATATACTGTATACTGTGAATGCACTTCACTTTTAATGATCTCATTATGTTTGAGCAGAGCTAGGTGTTGATTCATTAACATGTGAACCATGTGTGTTGGTCCAACAACACAACACAGATAATTACAATATGTTAAAAAGATTAACTCAAGTCGCAAATGAAACATGTTTTTTTAATTAATGAAAACGCACTAGCAGCACTGGTCATAACAACAATACTCGCATGCTGATGTGCAACAGGTTGTCACCATCTTCAGCATGTTACCAAACACAAAGAAAGGCTATTTAAATAGGAATGCCATTATTGCACATACGCTACTGTTCAAAAGTTTGGGGTCACTTAGAAAGGTCCTTATTTTTTAAAAGAAAATCTTTTTTTTTTTCCAATGAAGATAATATTAAATTAATTAGAAATACAGTCTAGACATTGTTAATGCGGTGAATGACTATTCTAGTTGGAAACAGCTGATTTTTAATGGAATATCTACATCCAGTGTTTCCTCAGTGGGGGCCGGCTGCACTGGGGGCTGCAATTGGCCCTGGTTGGGATGTCTCCGTCTTGTGGCTGCCATCTTCTTGGCCAAGTCGAGGGTCTACAAGACTGTTTTGCTGTGTGGGCCCCTCACTGTCCTTGTGGCGGGGCATGCCCGGGCGGAGGCATCTGGCCCTGTGCTGTAGGCGGCGCCCCGTGCAGTCGGCCCCCTAGCGTTTACTGACCTGGCTCTTCTGTACTCAGCCACGTGCTTTTAAGATTACTTCATCTGTGTGTGTGTGTGTGTGTGTGTGTGTGTGTGGTGTGTATTCGGTGTGTGTGTGTGTGTGTGTGTTGGGGTTGGAGATGGGGCGGGGGGAGGGGACTGTTTTTAACATGTATAGCACTTTGTGCTGCATTTTAATTGTATGAAAAAGTGCTCTATAAATAAAGTTTGATTTGATTTGATTTGATACAGAGGAACATTTCCAGCAACCATCACCCCTGTGTTCTAATGCTACACTGAGTTAGCTAATCGTGTTGAAAGAATAATTGATTAGAAGACCCTTGTGCAATTATGTTAGCACATGAATAAAAGTGGGAGTTTTCATGGAAAACATGAAATTGTCTTGGTGATCCTAAATCTTTGAATGGTAGTGTAACTTTAGCATCAGCTAAAGTGCCTGACAAGTGAAACCATGACAAATCTCTGCCAGTCCATTGTTGTTGAGATATTACACTTAAATGTCTGTGGTGTCATTATACCTAAGATAACTATAACTTCATTACCTGATTATATCGGTGTGTTTTTTTCTCTTTTTTTGAGTGATTAACAGCTGCTTCACAGGAGGCTAGTTGTTTTGACTCGTGTCAGTGCCACAGTTTAGCTCTCAGACATGACACTTGGAGACAGATGTCAGGGGTGAGCTGTGATTAATGCACATGACAGTGACAGCTTCATTAATTAAGAGGACAACACCTCCCTCTGCGTGCCATGTGAAATTATGATTACCAACCCCCAGGTATGGTCGAGGCAGAAAAGGCTGTCGAAAGAGTGACAATGCCTGGTGCGAGAGAATAATATTTGTTTCACATGAGGCTGGAACATGTGGTGAGGTTTTAAGAAAATCGAGGTCCTTAAAAAAAAGGCACCACTTTGAAACAGCAGTTCAAGCTTTACATGAGATGTAAAGGACTGGCTGTGATTCACTGGACACTGTGTGTTTAGCAATCTTAGCCTTCCATGTGTATTCTGTGCAGTATATAATCAAAAATGGGTGAAATGCATGTTAGTTGAACTCCAAAATTTCTTGAATGTCTGCTTTTTCCATCAGTGTTTTCTTACAGTGAAAATATTGCACAACCGTAGACTACAGCGTCACTATTCATATCCAACACATCAACAAGACTGTTTCTTATCTAGGTCTGGCAGTCCACAAGTCCTTCTTCTGACAAACTTCCTTCATGCCCCTCCCTGACATATATCCAGGCCAACTGAGAGATGTCCTGTTTCTAGTTTGCCCCAGTGTCTCAGTCTGCTGTTAGCAGTTCACCATCCAAAGGAGGCACCCACTGTACATGTTTACTGCTACAACGAGGCGTAATTCTAATTGAAAAGGCACATGTTTTTGTCTGTCAGGTGGCACAGTATAGAATAGCTAACAAATGTTTATTTTTTCTTTTTTGTTTCATAAAGATTATGTAAGACATATGACACCTTGTTATTGATTTTGGTTCGGTTTCTGTGTCAGAAAAATACCAGGGGATGCATCACATTCTTAATGACTGCGAAGAATGATAACAAAGAGCATGAGAAAAGAACAGTTTTGGAAGAAAAGCTACATCTAAAGTAAACATGATGAAATAAATATGATTAAAAAATAAAAGTCTGAAAAACTGAAGCTCAATTACTTTTGAGTTTCAAGCCATGTGTAATGTACTCCTATTCAGACAGATGCACAGTTCAGTAAATTTGTTTAGCGATACCCAGCTTTAGCCAGGTCACTTTAGTGCATTTTTAAAACTTTTATGTGCATCTGTGTGGTATTTTGGTGCCAAGTGCAGGGTGCACAGGTGGGAGCAAAGGAACAAACAGGTTTGTTCAAATGAAGCAGTGTACAGTTAGTCTGTTGATTTATTGAAAGACGTGTCTCAGGCTTGGCTCTGAGAGTAGAAATCTGTAATCCATATGTGTGTCTGTTGCAACAGCAATCTGTTGCAATTTTGGTGATTTTACCAACAAGACCAAACTATATTTTTAATTAAAAAAAAACCCAGGCAACTACGTGTGTGTGGTTAGAACATGCATGCCTGTAAATCTGTCTGCATTAATCTATGATGAATATGAGGGATTCTTACAGTATCTGTTGTCCACAGCTGCATTATACTGTATGAAAAGCTTATCCTTCAGTTGATTAAATCCCTGCAGCTATTGGAAGGCAGGAGGAAACATGATGACAAATCTACAGCCTCCCATTTGAGTAGTGCCATGCCCACTGTCTGCCTTTTTATGAAAGTCCCTCTCTGCATAATCACGTCTCAATACATAACGCGTATTAGCAAGTGTGTGTGTGTTATATGTGTGGAATTCAATATGAGACTCTGCATTCCCCACATTTAGTAAGGACCACATGTTGTTGATTCAGTCCATGTGGACAGTACAGCCTTGCAGTTATAGTGAATGCAGAACAACCAGAGCTCGAAGAATCACCACTGTCATTAAAGTCTGCTGTTTGGGAAAACTACAGTTTCTCATTTAACTACAATATCTGGACAAAACACGCAGATCAGACGGAAGCTATATGGTGGCATTGTTCAACTGCAATTAAGTATTTCCCACTTATATATGACAGCATCAGTGAACATCAGTGATACAAGAAATAAGTGAAAGAGTGCAAGCCCAGTTCCTGGTGAATATTTAAGCAGCTTCTTGCACACAATTCAGATCAGGCTAAAGTGACAACAAACGCCATAGGTGTTCTCAAAACAACAGATATATGATCACACTATGTTGTCACGAGCACAGGTTTTAAACATTTGCCAAAAGCAATTGAGCCTTGTTGAGAAGTTGCCATGGAAATAGTAACTCCATCCCTGAAAATGGCTTAGATGTAAGTCTGCACCGTTGCTCGCTGTAGAATATGCAGATCTAAGTTTCTGCCTCTTTGTCCTCTCATCTCCACTACTTGCTGTAGCTTGAGCACACCAGGTCACGTAAGACTCTGCTCAAACACTGTGAAACTAGTACTTATTGGAGTAATTCAGCCATGTTTGAACAGGAAACTGATTCCAAAGAAGAATATTGATACAGAACGCCCCACCTGGGAAGTGGACAGGATTGGTTCTTTAGGTTTGTCACCAAATAAAACCCTGTCTGACTCTATAAAACTGTCATTGGGAAACTGCAGTTTAACCCTCAAGCGACCGAGTGGGGTCATTTATGACTCCAGCCACATATTTGCCATTTTTATATCTTTCATCCGAAAAATGTTTCCTACCATGAATTTGTCAATCTACTTGTCCTACAGCTGCTCATAGTTTTTGTTTTGCAGTGCACTATAGCTGGCAGACCTACACTTTTAGCCACAGCTGCCCTGGGGCAGACTGACTGGCTGCCAATCCACTCCTACAACCCCTCTGACCACCACCAACATTACACAGCATACACATTCATACACCAGTGTAAGTGGCAGCACTGGAGGTAAGGTGGGTAAAGTCTCTTGCATTGGACGAACGGCTCTGCCACCCGAGCCACAGCAGCCCCTAATCTAAATACTTCTCTGCATGTTACATTGCACACATACAGACAAGATGTTTGTGTAGATTTTGTTTTTATGTACTTTTGATTTACTATTGAGGAAACAAAAGGAATAAAGTTTTAAAAGAAGTGGCAGACAAAGTGTGTCTAAACAAATGTTATTACGTTCTTACAATGCGTCATATTGTTCATATGGTTTTACTTTAGCTCTGAGTCAAAAATGATTAAAATCCATGAATAATTACAGAAGGTTATTTTAGAATATCCACCTTAAAATGCAGTGGAGTGGAATAGGTAAGAAAGTACAAAAAAATGCACTAAAGTAGACATATTCCTGTATAAAATATAGTGGGGTCATAAATGAACCCAGTCGGTCATTTTAGTCGCTAAAATAGCTTGGTCGATTGAGGGTTAATGGTGAAAATGCTCCGCCATGGTGCAGACTACCTATTTTGATGTGTCTTCTAACATAGGTAAGTCTAGAACTGCAGTTAATAATTGATTTCCCTGTCACTTCATCTGTCTATTATCTGGATTGTCTATGTTTTGTTAAATTAAAAACGAGAAAAATTACAGGAAAAAAACATTCAAAGCACATCACAAAATCTGTATTTTTACAAATTCATTCACTTAAGAAGTTTGGCCATATAATTACACATTTTTTCACTGTACTTAAATCAGCAAAATACATATTTACATAGATTAGCCGTGATAATTTAGCTTTTAAACTACTATAACTTTAAAGTGCTAATTTCCAGATTTTCCCTGTTCATCTTGGACATCAAGTGTAAGCAGCATTGTACTCTACATTTAACACCTCTATTTACAGTTATATAGTTAAGTTTAGGGCTGCACCTAATGATTATTTTCAATGGCAATTAATCTGTTAAGCCTCGATTACTTGTTTGGTCTAAAAATGTCAGAAAATTATGAAAAATCTGTGGTTTGCAAAGCATCCTCAAATGTCTACAACCCACAGATATTTAAATTTCTGTCAGAAAGGAGTAAGGGAAGAGAAGATATTCAAATTAAAGAAACAGAACAATGATGCCATAAAGTCATATGAAGTCCTATTTCACATTTTATATGCACGGTTTCTACTGCACATACATTTCCATCCTCCTTTATCCAGTGTGAGCTACACCGTTCCACAAATGTTAGAGTTGTTGTTAGCTGGCAATTGCATTTTAGTAATGGTATAAGAAGCATTCAGATACTTTAGTGAAATAAAAGCACCGTTGCCCTCATTTAAAACACTCCAACGAAAGACCTGCATGTGTGAGTGTAATATTATTAAATAAAATATCAAAAATAATAGTGCAGATTACAAAGTAAAATGGTACTTGTGATAGATAGATTAGTAAATATCATAATATTACATTATGTGTAGGCAATATTATTCTCTACTGTTCCAACAACCTTATTTAAAGTAAAAAAAAAAAAAAAACACCATATTAGCTGGGTAAAAAAAAAAAAACAAAGATAGAAAATAAATTTTCGATTATACGCTAATGACTCCAGATGGCTGCAATCCTCTTCCACATCAAACTGATAAGTTATAACTGGGTTTGAATTGATGGTTGGATAAAAAAAGGCAGTTTGGATTCATCACATTGGGCTTTGTGAGGATTTTTTTTTTAATCAAGCAGTAATCAGCAGGTTAACTGATAACGAATATTAATAATTACAGACAGCCATGGATCGAGACCTTTTACACCAAGGGACACATATAACAAAGTGACACACAGTCATAGCTGAGGGACTCATCTAACAATCATATACACCCATCCTCATCCTCTTCTTCCCACTGGAGTTGATGCTATGATTTTATCAATAACATTTGAGCATTTGAAAATTGTTAAGGCCTTAAGTTTTTAACTCAGTACCCCAACTGTGACCTGCAATGCCATGAGGCAGATTTACTAAAATACACCTTGGCACTGGTCACACAGCATTTGCCATTCATGCCCCTTAGCAACCCTTGCGGCTGGTAAAAAAAATAAGTATAAGTATAAGCTTTTTAAAATAACCATTTAATAATTCATGATCCTCTCATTACGATAATACTTTTAGGATCTGATTTTAATCTTTTAGCACAGATGGCTGTTTTCTCTTATATTTGCCTTTTTTGTGATGTTTGGTCTGCTGAAACAATTGTACCTCGTAACTTCAGAACAGTTAATTCTTACAGACCTAATCTTCTTCCAACTCTTCTGCAATTACTTCTGTCAGACATTTACACACACCCCTGGTCGTTCTGGGAAACCTGCCTCGTGAAGGCACTCCATTGGCTTCTTCTCTGTGTGTATTCAGTGCCAGTAGAGAGGAAGATGAGGTGACGATGAAAGCTGGGTGTTGTCCTGCATGCTTTGGCTGATATGTGTGCTTGCTCTAAAGATTAAATGGTTTCTGGTCCAACAAAGTGAAATAATGAGAGCACAGACAGGGAGATATATGTACAAAGACAGGAAGATAAAAAAGAATAAAACAGTGAGTGTGAGTGAGATGGCAGAGATTTGGGGTCAAACATGAGACAAGGGAAATACTTTAATCCGTTAGCTGAGAGCCACATTTTTTATTTATACGGAAACTTTTACAGCACATCTACACACCCTCAACACAATCATTTACTCCAGTAAATTTAATCATGTAGTTGTTTTGATGACAAAATTGTAAGAAGAGTTGATCTAATGATAATAGTGATAATTAACAATTCACTTATTTTTAGACACACGCACACACATACACACGCATATATACAGAAGAAAATTATTTACATAACATACATAATCAAGAAAAGTAGCAATGAGCAGACTGATTTCAAAATGATGAAATGACACCTTCAACTATGAAACTCAAATACAAAATGCATAAAACTAGTGCCAGGGTTTGCTATTTTTCCACCTTTTCCCCAATATTAAATATATAAAGAAAAAAAATGAAAAGAGAAAGCCTAACAACAGATTTTCCTCTCATGTATAATTTAACATACACATATATCAGGAGCAGCTTGGGTCATGTTTGCCAATGCTTCATCCTCTATCACCTTCAGGACAGCTTCAGCAAGTATCCAATTATCCCCTGCATCATAAAGCTGAATCCCCTTCGAGCATTTTGGTCCAGACTTGTAGGCATGTCCGTTATCAGCATACCCATGAAAAAGCAGTGCTCAACTGGTTAATCCCATAACAAGAGGCGTTCCAGACATCCCCCGGAGTTAACCAGAAAATGCTATTTAGCACCATGGCAAAGTGAGAATGAGCCTGACCTCAGCTGTCAGTCGAGACGGAGACAGCCATCATTCAAATGAGACAGGTGATTAAGGGAAGGACAAATCCAGACAGCTAAAGAGAAACAGAGAAAGAAAGAGGGAGGTACAAGAGAAGATGGGAACAGGCTGCACGGATGTGAGGGAGAAAAATGACGGCGGGTAATGGGAGAGAATACGGCAGTAGCAGGTAAAGGGTTCAGGTGGAAGCAGGATGGAGAAAGGAGTCGATGACGAGAATAGAGAAAGAAAATGCGAGGGATAAAGAGAGGGATGATGAGTCGTTTTCATGTAGACCAAAAAAAAAAAAAATAAGCACAAAAGTCTGGGAAGTGAGAGAAGAGGAAGGAAAGAAAATGATAAAGGGACACACAGTGAGGGTAATGAACGACTGAAGACTTTCAAAATGAGAAGGGATTTGGTGACACTGAATGATACAAGGAAAGGCAGCCGGCTTTCATCAGGCTACTGATGAGTAGAAGTGGAGGAATATAATAGCATCGTTCGATGGAAATTGAATAAGGTCCCAGAAATGTCCTTTAGGAATCACTTTTATGCACACTGTGTGGTTTTATCACAGGGTACGGGGGAGGTATGAGGGATCATTTTTAGGAGTGGAGGAGCAAAAACAAACAGAACTTTGTTCGAAAGCAGATGTCAAACATTTGCTTTTCCTGATTTCACCTTTGCCCCGTTACCTCAGTTCCTTCCAATGCAACAATTACATGAAGTCTTCCCACCTTCTTTCACCCTCAAGGACAGGCATTCATAGTTTAAAGACACAGAACAATACTCTAGCACTGCGTCCGGTTGCATACAACATACTTGCACAGTATAATGGTGCTCTTGCGGTTGTTTTGTTAAGTGTATATGTCTTCACTCTGAAGGACGGAGTTAGTCCAAGGTAGATGTGTCACTTCTCAAACTTGTATCTAACAATTGAGCGAATAAGCAAGCCATCTGTCTCCTTCCTGCCCACATCTCTCATCCTCTCTTGAGGGAAAACTGACTTGATTGTTCATTGTATGTTCATGTCTTCTGTGTTTGTGGGTCTGTGCATGAGCACACTGTGAGATTTAATGTCAGTTCAGCTCAGGCTCGATTGTGCTGAATTGACAGCTGACGTAGTGTTAATAAAATGTATGCTTTGTGTGTGGTAAAAAAAAAGCTGAATGGACAGAAACTTTTTCCTTTGCTGTCACTTCCTGTTAGTGGCATGTCTGCGTGCGATGAGGCTGTGATGTTAACGCAAAAAAGGTCTGTTTCAGAGAGATCTGGTTTCATGCCAGGGAGATTATGAAAACAGACATTAGGGATTGGTCTGTGGAACAATGAAAACTGACTTTGAGGGATGTCCAGTTCCATTACAGTCATCAAATCATACAGAAGGGGGATTAAAACCTCAGATGGAGGAGGTTAAAATTGATTCCCACAAACTATGCTTAAAATAATTTCCACTGCATTATCTGAGGACAAAGGTCTGTGAGTCTTTACCATAGAATTTACAAGAAATGCTAGTTGAACAAATTTTAACTGAGATTTAAGTTCCCTTTCTCTCTTTCCCAGTGTAGACATAACAATGTCACTTCTTCTTTTTAGCTATCATAGCTTTTGGATCAAAGAAAACATTGGCTCATTGTTATTCACTTTATTAACCTTTAAACCTACTGAATTTGTAAATTTGATGATATTCAATGGCATTTTTGTTTCATGAACCAACTATGGCAATAATTTTATCACAATGAGTTTGCATACAGTATGTGGTGCAAACTTTGTTTTTCTCTTTGATTCTGGAACTAATCTTATTTTTATCCTGCTGTTCTTAAACGTCCACATCAACAACTCAAACACATTAGAACTTACGATCACTACAATTATGACTATTACTACTTTTAATACTTATGCTAAAGAGTAAATTGCACATCAAATATGGAAATTTTAAATGAAATTCTGAGTGATTAAACATATGTTTGAAACAACCCTAATCAAGCACCTTATCTGTGATCTGTAACTGTAATAGTTCATAAACAGAACATTTTTTACACGCATTTGTTGTCTGTGTGGAGATAATCCCTGTGCACAGCAAACCATGTCTGAACCAGTGATGACTCAGGTCAATTGACATTGACCTCAGCTGATGTGACGCAGATGAATAAAGGCTCCACCGTGTTACTCTGCTGTGCAATGTGACATTCAGGTCAAAGTTTGTTGCATGTGGACAATGTGCACATGTTCAGGAGCTGCTTTGCTACTGGACTGTTTTAATCTCTGCTCATAGGGTTTAAAAAAAAAAAAAAACAAGGATAAGGGGCAAAGTGAATATTTGTTCTTCCAGTGTGCTGTGAGACCAGGCATTAACACACGAAAAAAGCACAAACTGCTTGCTTGACCTTGTTCAGTGGGAGAGGGGAGGAGGAGGCTGCTAGAAGGTGCAATGAGGTGAATCAGAGTTATGCGTCATATTATATGTCAGAAATTGGTGTGTTCAGTGGTATTTCTATTTGTGGAAATCGGCTATCTCCTTACATTGAAGGGAGGCGGACTTCTTCCTCCCTCTTTGCAGCTGTAACTTTATAAGAACAGATGAAGGTTTGTATCACTGAGGGGTATGGAAAGATGTACAGAATGATAAAGAATTAGACAAGGAGACACCCAGGAAGGAACTGTCCTTGTCTATTGTCACTGAATGACAAATAATGGTGCGGAGGGAATTAATCATGATATACACAATGAAGTGGTGAATAATAGAAATGATCACACAGCAGTGTGATGGATGTTAGAGGTCAGCTTTGCACGCCTAAAACTTACAATCAGTGAAGTCTATTGTGAAAGCATTGGTTACATTCAATGTTATAGTGTGATTTATTTTTTATGTTTCCCTGAACGATACTCTCTGTTCTTAGTAGAATAAGTATCATTCACTAGCAGTCAGCAGCAGTTGGTCTATATCCAAGGAGGCTTCAAGACTAAATAGTGAGTAAATGTATCAAAGTTCTCCATTACTTCACACTGTATGATGTCAGTGGTGGCTTGTGAAGCCCGTGCCATACCAGCCACCATCAGTAACTATGCCAATTTAATCAAGGTAAAGAAATGCAAAACATGCTGTACTATGATCAAAAACTGTTTAGAGATTAGATTAAATATTTGATGCCTCCAATTAAAAATGCACTTCTGCACTCACAAGCAAGACAAATATTACTTTCATTCCATACTTTTATGCCACAAAATATATAGACCAGCTAAATTTTTGAATAAAACTTGATTGGCACAAGGTTTTTCATTTTGGGGATTAATGGACAAACATTTGTCAATCAGATTAACAATTACATTCAAAAGTATCTGCTCATCAGAGGTGCTTTTGAAGGTGGACTAGGGTCAGGATTTGTGCACTGTGCCAGCATTAAGGCTTACTACAGTTTGTGTGACAGTAGCTCTTCTGTGGGACTGAACTACACGAACCAGCTTTTACTTGGTTATTCTTGGTGTCCACAGATTGTTGCTGGTCATTGGTTGTCCAACTTTTTTGTTTTTGACATTGTGTTTGCACAACAATCTAACTGCACAAGAACATTTCAATCACAAACTGCTTAATCGCCACGGTAGAACACTGAAGCGTTAGGAGAACTGGATTGCGCACCATCACTCCCCAGCATTTTTCAATGCTCCACACTTCTAAAAGATATATATGTAAACCTTTTGGCAGGACACCTACAACTGCCAAAAGAGTCAAGTGCTACTTTTTCTTCAGTGATTGTTTAGTTCATGGAAGTTTCGTATTTGTCAAAAATCCCCAATGAAAGATCGAGTTTTACTGTTTATGACGACATGACAATATACATGTAAAGTCTACCCACAGAGGAGGAACACAGGACAGTGGGGAAAATATTATTGTGTACTGTGTGGAGAAATTAGAAACCTCTTTGGGAAATGCACCAAGTGACACACCCAGCACCAACACAACTGTGATTTGTTCCTCCGGTTTCTATGTGCATTTTCAATTTGTGCAAGAAAGACTTTTGGTAAACTGCTGAAAGTCTGAAAAAAAAAGTGTTGAAATACACCCTGTTCCAAATTATTAGGCAAGTAGGTTTTTTGTCCAAATCATTGTCTTAGAAATCGGTCATGAGCTTGGTATGTATTCAGTTATCTTCTCCTGTGTAAACTTGATATTACCAGACAAGAATTTAATTTAGGTTACTTTGGAAGAAACAAAATCACCACAGATATCTCAGCATGCAAGAAATAAGTGTGCCAAATTATTAAGCAAGTTTTAGCTTTCATCAAAATGGGACAAAAAAAAGGACTTAACAGCTACAGAAAAGAGCCAAATAGTTCAGTTGCTGAAGAAAAACTTACTCCCAATAAAATTACCAAGAAATTGGGAAGAGATACTAGGACCATCAAAAAGTATATCAAAAACAGTCAAGATGGCAGAAAAAAGCGAGTTGAAAAGAAAAGAAGAACGTTATCATCAAAGGATCTGAGAAGAATTAAGCGAGAAGCAGCCAGACGACCGCTGGCATCAAGTTCTACCATCTTTAAAAGCTGTGACTTACCTGAAGTTCCTAGAAGTACCAGATGCCGCATCCTAAGAGAGTACGGAACAGTCAAGAAATCACCAAAACAGCCTCCACTCAACAAAAACCACAAAGAAAAACGGTTGGAATGGGCAAAACAACATCTAAAGACCAACTTCACACACGTCTTTTGGCATATGTGGTGATTTTCTTGCTTTAAATGTAATATAATTTGAAATTATGTCTGATAACACAAAGTTAGCATAGGAGAAGGCTATTTAAAAGTGGGAAGGCCTGGACTTATTTATAAGACTATGTTTTGGACAAAAAACCTACTTGCCTAATAATTTGGAACAGGGTGTATATATTAAATTACTACTTCATGTTTGGCTTGGAGCAATCATTGCCATATCAAAAAAATCAAAATGGGAAAAAATGGAATGAAAACAGACTTAGATTCCCTCATCAGTCCAAGGTTCTCAGTTCATAGGTGTCAAACTGTAAAAAATAATAGAGCAGGTTGTGTGCAAGGCAAATACAGTGAAAAATTTAATGGATCAAAACAACACTTGTATGTCACTATTTATATAAATGATTATGAAAATTTCATAAAGGAAAACAACAAAATCAATTTGCTGTCTCTGAAAAGGTTTCAAGCAATACAATTTCAATATATGTTCTAATCTGCCATCTAAAAGGGATGACCTGAGGCGTGTAATGGTGTCAGAAGAAAAAACTATGCATATAAAGGTTAATTTCTTTTGTTGAAATGACCTTGTTAAAATACATGGGAAATGCAAGTGGAACCTTAACATAGACATCAGGCGATCATTAACACACAAATGGCCCAAGGCTGTCCAAGTTTGAACTCAAACCTAACCACTGGAGTAATGTGTTCACCCCAGTATAATATAAAAGGCTATAGCTGTGGTATGTTCTAGTGTCCGCTAGAGACTGAACTGTTTTGCATGCAGAGTTTATAATGCTGTATTTACTTACGTAAAAGCAAATATCAATTATTAGTTTGACTCTTTCAAGTAAAATGAAGCCAGTCGATCTGCGTCTGTAAAGAAACAGAAAGAAGAGATGGTACTGTGTGGCAATAATGTGCACTTAGAGAAAAAGTTTGGAGTCCAAAATGTCAACAAAAGTTTATGGTAAAGCTTTAGAGCTGAATAATTTGCTGTAATAGTAAAAGTAGATCCCAGAGATGCTGTTTGAAGCTGGAGAGATGCTGTTTTGCTGCGGTGGTCCTAACCTCCTTCTGCATTTACAATGCAAAGAGGCATATGCTTGACTTGCTGTTGACTCTTTTTGCTTCAAAGGAATACATATATATGTTTTGGATATGCAATCGAATTTGATATCAGTGCTAGGGATTTGGGAATTATTATTATGTGAATATTTCTCCTTCACTCTGCAAGAGAGAAGTGTATGAAAACATCTAACAAAAGGCGATGCAAGCAAAGCACATTCTAAACCCGCATATGCTCACTTTTACCTTCACTTTTCATTCATCTCGGAGCTAAAGAAGCGAGAAAGGAATTGAGAAAAACAAAAGGGACAAGCCGTCTGCTCACTCTTGTCTTTGAAGGCAGTTTATAACCAAGTCCTTGTTTACTTCTGTATCTATACAGTAAAGCTACAGATAGCTGAAAAGCGCTACTTGACCTGAACCACCAGCGAAAAAGGTAAATTCAACATGATTATGGTTGACTGCTCTGTCATTCTACTATCGCTCTTTCTATCTGAAAACAAAATTGTGTTGGCTTTTCTAAAAGGCCTTTAGAAGAAAAAGTCCACTTAAGTCATTACAAAGAGAACTGATGAATTTCTCAAAATCTCTAAAGATGTTTTTCATTTGATCCTCTCAATAAATTGTGGAATATATAGATTTTTTTTAAAAAAAAGAAGAAACAAACATGTGCACTCCTCTTCATCCCTCGATCCTCTCTTCTCATTGCACTGCTACTGCCAAGCGCCTTAGTGCTCAGCTGCTCTCTTTTCAATACCGCTGATTAAAAATGTCTGATGCATCAACACGACTAAGCTGATTACAGATTTAGTTTCCCTGAGCAAAGGTTTCCAAAGAGTGCTGGGGAAGAGTGGGAAAGAAGAGAGGAATAATAGAACACACAGGAGTCAAAAAGCGGCTGAATTACGTCGAGTGTCTAATTTCTGAAAGTGTGTGGCTGAGGTAGTGTGTTCTTCTGTGTCTGTGTGATTCATTTGGAGGGGGATTGAATATGAAGTGTGTGATTTTAAAGAAGTAAACCTCTCAAGAAGGAGGAGATGGAAAGTGGTGTGAGTGTGTGTGCAGTAGGTGTTTGCTGGAGGAAAATGATAGCCATAAGAATGTTTAGCTGGGACAAAAATACAACACATATGATTGTTTATCTTGGATTTATTTCAGCCATCGCCAGCTCTCCTTCTCCAGGTTTCATCCAGCCTGACACATCTGTTATCCACACCTCCCACCCAAATCTGTATCACTGACACTCCTTGTGGCACAAGCATAGCACATCAATAGTATTGGTCAGATCATAAACTTTCAGCTTTCCAGGTTTTTGTAGCAACTGTGTTTTGTGATTCTCCTTAAAAGAAGGCCACACATTCACACTCTGTCACACACCTCTGGCCCTCTGGCTACAGAGATTTATAACAGTAAAGATCGGTAAGCTCTGCCCTGAAGCTGTGTGCACCCAAGTGCCCACTCCAAACTGCAAAGGACAGATGTCTCGGATGGAAAATGACTTGGGAAATAATCTGACCTATTTTACCAAAGGTCTTTGCCTCCAAGTTGGGTGGGTAAATGTAGTGGTGTTAGTACGCATGAATGTTTCAACTTTGGAGTGGAACTTTCTAATGCAGGACATGCTGATCAAATTATTTTAGTGGTGTACAAAGACATGACAGAGTCACTCTGACTGTTGTGATGCAGGTTGAAACTTTTTAAATTCCCAGCTGTCAGCCTGCCCCAAGCATGAAATTTGGACAGGCGTGATAGGTTTTGTTTCCTGAATTTGACTTACTGCAAATGACCCCCGGCAATAACAGAAATGACGTCCATGCCGTTGTTATAAAACAAGTCTGTGCACCGACAAAGTCAGCCTCTCATTCAGTTTAGTGTCTCGAGGCAATACATTGGCATGACATCACAGACGCTGTCATTTCAGCCTTGTTTCACTTTGTCTGATCACAAACGTTGTATTGTCCACATAACAAATACATTTTCTCTTCAAGACAACAAATCACGGAAACAATGTGAGGGAAAGCAAATGGGATATTCTGCCTAAAGCAATGAGGAAGATTATCAAAACCTACAAAATAATGATAAAAAAGTGGGGTGAATTTTGTCTGTCATAGAGAAAACAAAGGAATATTACATTGTGGCCTGTTTTTGTTTCAGGCTGTGTTTATCCTGGGAACTGGATATGGGCTGAACTACCTGCGGCAGCTTCAATACAGTGAGCGAGGTTAAGTTTGACAGAAGTGTAGAACATTTAGACAAGAAAGTCCATTTAGATTTTATGTAGATGCCCAGAGTCAATCCTTTTTCAAATTTAATATTTTATGCTGTAATAAGTGATCCTGGTTCTTGGCGAAACATTCACAGTTGTTGGTACAGTTAGGTAAATTTATAACACTGAAATACAATAAAATATTAAACCTGAAACATTGAACAGCTAGCTATACTATTTATTTTTAGTATATTATATGTCTTGAAGAAGCACAACAGCCACTACATTATAATTACAACTTTGTTTTGGTGTTTCAACCACACAAAAGCTTCTGAACCAATATTTTTCTTTGTCTTTTGTCCCTCTTAAAAGCTTAAAATCTGTGTAATTTGTTGAGTCTCTGAAAAGCATCCAAGCCAGTCAAACGATCACAGCCATCCCAACAGCTGAAATACACACAGGGTAATGAACATCTGCTGTTATGTGCAAAAATACAAAAAGCTAAAACAAACAAACAAAAAAACAAACAAAAACACCCCAACATAAAAAAGAGCCTCACTTCTTGTACAACATCTCTGGTCATACCGATTCAGACTCAACAATATACATAGGACGCTTTCAGATCTGACTCATTTGGTCCAGACTTTGGAGCTTTCAGAATCTTATGTGAGAAACCATCCAGACCAAACAGCTGAACCTTGATCCAGCGAAAATAGGTGGTCTTGGTATGGCTCAAACTGGACCTTGTTTTGATTTGTCTCTAATGTAAAAACTGATGCTGGATGGTTCGGACTGTCAGGTCAATTACAGGAAACTACAGCAAGCTATTATCAGAACCAGAAAAAGTACAATGAGGTGTGGACTGGGAAATGGAGGATGCCAAGTGTAGCCAGGTTAAAAATTCCAAACATCATAGTGTAATGGTGTTGGAATAAGGTTTCATAAAATTAGGGATAAAAAGTACATTTGAATAATTAATATATGCTAAATAGCCTACAATAAATAGTTGTTAAAATCCATACATTTCATTGTGAATTAAACTGTTAAGTTCATGGTTAAATGTGTAATTGTAAATATTTTATTTCATGGTTAATCCGGTTTGTTCTTTGACCTGTGGCATTTGAACTGTAAATGAGGAAGTGACGTATATGCAGGAAAAAAAATGGCCTCGCGGACTGCAGAGAGCAGAGAGACACGTTTCTGACAGCAAGTGCTCATGCTGGAGCTTTCTGATCATATTGCTGGGTTTGCTTGCATGTTTCCGGACTATAGATTGTCAGTGAGATAGTCTGTGAAAGGACATGCAGTGAGACCACTGAGTAAGCGACAGATAATTTCTGCTCGAAGTTAAGTTCTGATACTTATCCTTTCGTTTATTAGCTAAGTGAGTAGCTATGCTAATTAGCTTTACAATCGGACTGTGGCTTCAGTTAGCTAACGCAGCTAGCCACGTAGCCTATCCTGGATTGTTTCCGACCTGGAGACGGCAGGGAGGAATACCAGATAGTGCTCTGAGTGACCGGAAAAGCTCAGAGTTCCTCTGGCAACGTGGGAGAATAAGACGAGAGCTCCGCTCGAGTTTGTGTGTCGGTGAGCCATCTGCTTCAGGACTGAGGCAAAAGGACTGGTAGGAGTCACTGGATATTGACAGTTTGCTGGACAAAGGTATCACACTTATTGTTTTGTTTTGCTCATTATTGAGTGAAGAACTGTGGAGTTTGCTTTGTGGAATCCCGGGCAACACATCAGGCCTGCACCCTGGGTTTTTGTTTGGGTGACTTCGACGGCTTAGAGACTAATTACTGGTGTGCACATCATAGGTAAAAGGACAATTTCAAAGAATATAAGGACTGTTAACCTGATTCTTCCAGTTGTTTTATTGTTGTTGTTATTATTATGAAGTCGGATTGCTGTGAAACTAATTTGTGACTGTGTTTGTTGTTTATGCACATTTCACACAAATCTGAGGTTAATTAAAGTGGGATTGTTGTAGTTTGACTATTTGTAGTACAGTTATTAATTTAAATGGTAAATAAATTAGTATAATCTTCATATTGCATTGAATAATTTAGCTCAGGAATTAAAGTGTTGCAATCGCTGTATAGATCCAAGAACTAAAGAGAGTCAAGTAAGACTTTTCATACTAGAGTATAACTTTCAAAAGAACTCAGGGCCCTTTCCTATATAAAACAGGGATAGGTGGGCTACACAAGTATTAATTCTATCCTAAGGTGACACACAAGGTCATGAAGAAGAAAACTCCTGAAATTGCCAAGGCTGTTCAGATATTTTCAGTGAGAATGACACAGATAGACTAAGAGAGTGTCAGAGCAACATCACCTGAAAGTGCTGCAGTACAAGTATACATAATTGTCGAGTACTGGAAGACACAACCCAAGTAGGTTATGATGACAGGACTTAGATATGCCACAGAAAAT
Source organism: Acanthochromis polyacanthus (assembly GCF_021347895.1). Lineage (NCBI taxonomy): Eukaryota > Metazoa > Chordata > Actinopteri > Pomacentridae > Acanthochromis > Acanthochromis polyacanthus. The sequence continues at coordinate 16,606,786 of NC_067125.1, read as the reverse complement.
TCTTTAAAACACTGATGTAAAAGTTGTGTGAAAGAAAACTAACCTTGGTTTGGACCATAGACCGCAAACTGAACTACAGTAAATGTTCCATTTATTTATGAAAATTCAAATGAAAATATCAGACTGGATAGGTATTTTGACTTATTTATACTTTAATCTAATTACAACTTTAACAGTGTACATATCCTATTGGAAAACATACCACAAAATACAAAGGAATGAAGACAAATCTTGTTCTGTGAGCCACACTATCTTGATCTTTCTCTACATCGCCTGTTTCATTTCTCTTTTAAAGGAGTCCTGCTGTTTTTTGTGAGTATAGCATCACAGTTGCTTAATGACATTTTCATAACTGCTTTCTGTGTTGCAGTTTGAAACATTCAACACCTATGTATCAAAAACCTGTTTGGAAAGATTGTGGACATGAATTAAAATGTTATGTATGCAAGAGCAGACAGCTTTGTATGAGTGACCGACTGTGTGAAAAAAAATAAACAGTGCTGATAAGCATATTTTAGAGCAAATAACCTTGAAACATGCTTTATATGTGCCGAGAGAGAATGATTCATCCAGCGTATACATATGTATCTGTCCAACCTTGGACTGTATTGATCATTTGTAGGTTGCAGGAAATTGAAGATTGATTCTATGCAATAAACATTTATTTCATATTTTCAATGATGTACAGAAGAAGAAAAAACAAAACAGAAACATAACATTATTGAAAAATATGAGAGTTTGGCTTGGTAAAGAAAACTTTATTCCAGATGTCAACTCTTTTTAACTTAGCTTTCCTTGTTGCCAACCTATTTGTTTCAATGAATTATTAAATTTCGGTTCCCTCTTTTTATAATTCAACCCAGATAGCAAACTATGGGTGAATCAATGTTGAATCTATGTTGAGACCTAACGTAGAAATTATACAGAATGCGCAAGGTTGATAAAATGTTGAGTCAACGTTTGCTTTTCAACCATAAATCACACTTTACCCAGATAGCAAAAGATGTTAAATCAATGTTGAATTAGGGTTAAGAAGGTTGAATTGTGGTTACGGTTGAAGACTGATGGTTGGATCAACGTTGATTCAACAACATTTTGTCAACATTGAAGTTTGTGTTTAAAAGATGCCATTGAATCTACATTGTATTTTGGTTTAATTAAAATATTTGACAGATCAATGTTTAATTAATGTTGAATCTATGTTTTCAAACATGTAATCTATGTAAGCAAACGTTGACTCAACGTTTTATCAACCTTGCGCTTTCTGTATAATTTCTACGTTAGGTCTCAACATAGATTCAACATTGATTCACCCATAGTTTGCTATCTGGGAAGTCTGACAAAACAGACAAGTTATGCGACACATTATCTTTTTGTTGGGCCACAGCTAAGGCTTCAAGTAATGACCTTGGTGAATGAACGTAAATAGCAGTTAAAGGCCATAAAGATTATAAAGTAGCCACAATCAAACCAAAAGCTGTGGGAGTTGTGTTGCTCTGGTGTGACCTGAGTACAACAAATAAATCCCTTCCCCTGCTTCAGGAGGAGATTTTAATTTTCATTCATGTCATCTAGCTCTGATATGGTCAACAGATGATTAGGTGATTCAGTCATTCAGGTTCTTATTAAATTATATTAGGCTGTGTCTGAAATCACCCTTCTGTTCTCTTATTCACCACTCCCTATATAATGGACACTCAATAGTTTACTAGACCCTCCAGAAAAACACGGACAAAAATCCTTGATTATGTGAATAAATATGCGGGGTTTTTATGCCATTTTATGTGGGGAAATTGCGGAAAGTTGCAAAGTATGCGAATAGTTGTGAAATATGCAAAAATATATGCGATTCACCTGCCGTCTGGCCGCGGAGGGATGTGTCCTCTAATCAGACACTGGGACTGCTGCGGGGTTACTGGACTGACAGCCTGTGCTTTGGGAGGGGGAGAAGCTCACAGCAGCACCTGCTGCTTGTTGAGGACAGTAACTGCAGAATGATCCCAGTTTTCCTGTCAGTCTCCAAAACGACAGAAAAAGTCGTTAGATTTGTGGCTAGTCGCTTTTGACAAAAAAAGTTGCTAGGATGCTTTGGAAAGTCGCTAGATTTAGCGAGAAAGTCGCTAAGTTGGCAACACTGGCGCTGCGCTCTGCATCAGCTCGTGCTTCTAGTGTCTGTGTGAATGTGTGAACTGATGACGTCAGGACGGGCGTCACATAAAAACTCGCTCACAACTCCATTTATATTGGTTATAGTTTTCTCATTTTATGCGGAAATTGTGAAATCAAGCGGGACCCACATATTTCTCTTTTTTTTTCATGGAAATGTGAGATTCTTGCGGGAATTATGCGGCCTTTTGGGAAATAATTGACCCCCGCATAATCAGCGTCATTTTGGTGATTAATGCGGGAATTCATGCGATCACATAATCACGTTTTTCTGGAGGGTCTAGTTTACTCAGTAGTGAGCAAAAAAAAAATAGATTTTGCACCTTCACACTTCATCTTATTCATGTTTTTTTTCTTGTTCCATTGGAAATGTTAAGTGTTTTGGACAAGCAAACTAAATGTCAGGCAGTGAACTTAAGGAACTATATAGTAAATAAGAGTTGATTTGAGACATGACCACAATGTTTTATCTGAAAGTGAATGCCATTCCTCTATATTCCATTCATTAGTGTAAAAATATAAAAATCTATTCTGAATCTACAATACGAAATGCATGTGATGCAGCTGCAAACACAAGGGAGGGAAACCAGTGTACTCACGCTAGCATAATGGTCTCCGTTCATATAGTGACAGCAGATGGACCCTGTGGACAATTTAAGAGAAGACATTGTATGCGTGGACATGTACGTTTCTGCATGCATGTGTATGTGCACACATTGGCTGATTGAGTCAAGGCAGGTGAGAGGTAATAAGGATAGAGCAAAAGAAGCAAAGAGTAATCACAAACTGCCACAGACGCTTATCCTTTGGCCGTCTCAACGGAATTACACACAAACCTGCATAAACACACATATGTGCATATACATACCGATGCCTACACACACTTGCGTAACAGGTGGTTACACACAGGCACAAACCCTGCACACACATTAGGCTCCATCGGAAAAAGAACATAGAAAAACGGCCCATTTATTTTCAATCTCTTAGTGACATCAACAGGTAAACTGCTGTCTAGTGAAATTATTTACCTTGGTTCCTCTGGCATTCCACTTCACTGCTGGTTTCCTTTTCAGCACTGATGAGTCCCATGTGAAACTGGGGCCATCTGCAGTTAGCAGTGGAAGACTCTGGGTGACAGGGTGAAGCAGAGGGAGACACGTAACCGAGATGATAGAGACAGAAACTTTAAAGCCACTAATGAGATGGAGACAGAATCGCATAGAATCATATGGATAAGCAGGACATCAAAAACAAGAAGATATTTTTTTGTTATCTGTAATGCTACAAAAACTGGTTTTCTTTATCGTTAAACACTCTTTTTTGATTTGGTATCCTCGCGTCTGAATATATTGAGCACACTTTTTAAATAAACTGAAAATAATAATAATAACAATAATAATTATGATAACTGGAGCAGAAGGTTACACTTAAGAAAGGTCTTTGTAATTGAGGAAGTACAGTGAGGTGTGTTGGTATTATGGAAAAATATTAAACGGAGTTAAGGCAAAGTTAGATGCTTCAGCTGACCAAGGTTTCTTACAGTCTTTTCCAAGATTTTGGGTTTACAGCCCCAAGAAACTGACCACCAACCAAAAGTGAAGTTCAATATGTGCACTTCACAGAGCACAATGGAGGATACAAGCAATAATGTTTTGTCTCCTTCAGTCTAAAGGATTTTTGGGATGTTTAAAAGTGGCCCCACTCTGATCCCCATGGATGACCCATTAGCTTGGGTGGACTGACTAAGTACACAAGCCCATTAACCTTTCTCACAAATGCCACTGCCAGCAACAAAGCACTCCGCACAGAGAGCGGATTGAGGGTCATTTCCTTAAAGGGTCCATATTGCTTGGAGAGGGATCTGAGCATCAGAAGCTTCTGCTGCATAATATCAGGCCAGAGCATTGGCTTTTGTGACATCCTACCATCTCATGCTCTCTCACTATAATAACTGATCGGTTTGTCTTCTTGGTGGAGTACAAACGCATTGATCAAACAGGAAGAATGACATTGAACTCGCAAACACAGTGAATCAAGGCACTTTGCTGCACATATTTCCATATTTCTAAAACTAAGCAATTTGGCTAAAAAGCTTAGGTGATGGAGTCTGTGCACCTTGGATTTAGCTAGATCACTAGGGGTAGAAAAAAGGGTCATTAATTGGTGGATGCCTTTCAGGGTTCATGTGCTGTGAAACCAGCACCTGGCCTGTTGCACTGTTTGCCAGAACAGCTCATGACTAAGACAGGTGGATGGTGATCATGTTGAAAGACTGATGGAGAATAAAGATTAGATGAAAAGAGCCTCTCTGGCCTGGCCAAATGTGTTCAAATCTGGTGTGTGACTTCAGTTACTGTAACAAGGCCAATGCCAGTCGCTGTGGGAAAAAAAAAAAAAAAAAATATATATATATATATATACATATATATATATATATATATAAAGAAAGTATGGAGAGAGGAGAAGTAAAACAAGTTCCAGGGAAATAGAATTAATGAGAAAAGGGCTGGGAAGCGATGGTTTGAGATACAAGAAGAAAAGAAAGATGTGGAGAAACAAGGGGGAAAAGAAGACTAAACAGATCCAAAGGGAAAGACAGAGGATAGGACGAAGAGAAGGTGTCTGTGTTCTTATCCTGCTGTCTCCAGTTTTAAGTCGGTCTCTGGGTCATTAATCAGACTATCACAGCAAAGTCTGAAGGAATTAACCATCCGTACAGAACAGGAATTAAATACACACCCACAGACCTGTGTGACTTTCTCCCATTACACATAAAAACACAATCTCATGCTCTGTTTTCCTGCAGGTGCAACGCCACCAATATGGCAAATGCGGTTTTCTTGCATTTGGGCCAGTTTGGTAATTTCTCATTTTTCAAACAAGCCACCTTTGTTTTTTTTGTTTTTTTTTTGTTTTTTTTACAAAGGTGGAAGGAAACCTGCAGGTGAGGCTGAAGACCTCAATTGCAAGAACAAAGATTGCTCACACTGATTGGGATGCACAGTACAGACTTGGCACTTGTTTTGGCGTGATCTTCCACATTGCACAACATTGTTTTCATCTACTGTTGCATGATATACATATATTTGATGACATGATTGATGATCAGCTGACCTTTAAGGTTCACGTGGCCTCCGTTTCTCGATCTTGTCGTTATGCCCTTTACAACATCAGGAAGATCAGATCCTTCCTGACCCAACAGGCCACGCAACTTCTGGTTCAGGCTCTTGTGATGTCTCGCATTGACTACTGCAACTCTCTTCTGGCAGGTCTCCCTGCATGTACAGTCAAACCTCTACAGATGATCCAGAATGCAGCAGCACGACTGGTCTTCAACCAGCCCAAAAGAGCTCATGTCACTCCCCTGTTCATCTCTTTTCACTGGCTTCCAGTTGCAGCCAGAATCAAATTCAAAACTCTCCTCCTGGCTTACAAAACATTTACAAGAACGGCCCCAGCCTACCTGGATTCCCTGATCCAGGTCTACTCCCCTTCACGCCCACTTCACTCTGCATGTGAGAGACGCCTGGTGCTTCCAGCCCAGCACGGCTCGATATCTCTAGCCAGACTCTTCTCCACTGTTGTTCCCAAATGGTGGAACAAACTACCAAACTCTGTGCATTCTGCTGAGTCCTTTCTACTTTTAAGAGACAATTGAAGACTCAATTGTTCAGAGAACACCTAGGCACTTAATCTGACTCCACCTTAGGGGTAGAATAAGTCAGCTGGTCCAAAACCCTCGATATCTCTAGCTAGACTCTTCTCCTCTGTTGTTTCCAAATGGTGGAACAAATTACCAAACTCTGTGCATTCTGCTGAGTCCCTTCTACTTTAAAAGACAATTGAAGACTCAACTGTTTAGAGAACGCCTTGGCACTTAATCTGACTCCACCTTAGGGGTAGAATAAGTCAGGTGGTCCAAAACCCAGCACTTATTTAGCGCTGACAAAGTAAAAAAAAAAGGGGGGGGGGGGGTTGGCAATTCTTCTGCAACTTGATGGGAACACCTTTGACCAATCGCACTTGAAACACTTTTGCACGTACTACTGGTTTTTCCTTATGTCTGAATTCTTGCTTGTGTTGTACGTCGCTTTGGACAAAAGCGTCTGCTAAATGAGATTGTAGAATTGTAGAATATATTTTGATGCCCTTTTTTTTTATGCAGCTGTGGAACACTCATACCCATAATACTACCCTGAGCTCCAAAATAGTGTCAGGGTGATGCTTTGTTTGGTGAATCAACAGCTAACAACAACATGGTCAAATGTCTGAGGTTAATTGAATACTTCCAGTCCTTACACAACAGTAAATGATACATGTCCCAACTATAGTCTCTAAAATGAGAGAGGCACTGTGTGTAATCTGCAAGGATGCCACGATCCAATGATAATGTTCTATATTTTAAAGGTCACAATTATTTTTTGTAGTTTAACAGTAAAATTAAAAGGAGTAGAGTGGCTGTCCTCAATACTGAGTCCTGTACTCCATCAAATATGTGCAGAAGTTTTCAATAAAAGCGAAAACTTTCCATTCTTGTCAAGAGGATTGATTGTTGTGATAGTGCTTTTGAAAGGGATAAGAGGTGTGTATGTGATTGGTCATCACTGAACTTGTCGTGACTCCCTCTGGTGAGTCTGTATTCCTCCAGCTAATAATCTATTCAGCCTCTCTTCCACATCGTGCTCAGCTGCACTTGACTCCGCCTGGTTTTCAGCAGTGCCCGTGGTCACGGGAAACTGCAAAACATTACTGGTCTCCAAGCTGACCCCTACTGAGTTCTTTATGAGATTGTCCACACATACTAAATCCTTCAAAAGCACACACACATTTCTCCATTTTACACATGCTTACACACACAGAAACGTACTGTTGACAAGCATGCAGAACTTAATTATCTAAACAACACAGTGTGAAATTAGAGAACTCCGCGCTTCTGCTCAGGCTCCATGACCACAGAACAACAGGAACACAAGGCGCTAACCTGCATCTATATCACATGCATGTAATAACAGTGAACCACCTGGCCTCCTCACAAGGGATCAATGACAAAGTGTGTCAAAATCAACACCAAGAAGCCAAATTTCTATACAGGTGAAATGAAAATGCTCAACCTGTCATAGAAACCCACATACATTAAGGCCTGAGTGTGACCTACTCTTATACCATTAGTTTTCAACAATCAGAAGCAGAAACCGCAACACAACCAATGCTATCCACTCACGCTGAATCGGCATGAGAAAGCTCCATACTATACTCCTTCCACGGTACGGCATACGTTTTTTAGCATAATTACAAAGATATTGAGAGGATACATCCTTTAAGCGCTCTTACAGTCTGCATTTTGGTTGGAGGTTGTTTTACAAAGAACACTTTTCGATCTCCTTAGTCATACAGAAACTCCAGTCATATCAAGAACTTGACAACGTCAAGATCTAGAATTGCACCCGCCAATGCTAAACCGCTCACAGTTACAACGCTGAAATCCTGGTGTTTCGTAGATGTGATGTATACCACATTAAGATACAAACTCAGATTTCAAAGCCACAGTGGCAGTTTAGTCATTTGGTAGATGTTGACATATTTCACAGTAAAGTGGAATATCTGACCTGATGCAGGTGCTAAAAGAATCACCAATGTCAGAAGGATCTATTGTCTAGACTTCTGTCCAGATTTCCATGATAATTCACCAGATAGTTGTTTTTCCAGCCTGGACCTAGTCTGGTAGGCTGTCTGACCATAAGACAGACAGTCTAACACTGCAATCCAAATAGTCATGCTGCCAGGAGCCTGTGCCAGTTAAAGCTGGTTGCATGTGATAGTTGGCACTTGTTTTTGACAGGCCTTGCTGACCATAGCACAACAGAACAGCCTGATGTTATTTAAACTGAATGCTGATGGTGCAGCATCCATTCTCATATACTGTACATGTTACAGGGCCCATGCAGGCTGATGTACATTGGACAATCAAAATGAAAACTCATGAGGGATTAATCAAAAATAGTGACATAATACAATTACAAGACACTAAAGGAGGATTCATGCACCACAGCTTCCACTTACAATTATTGGTATTCAAAGACTATTCTAGACTATTCAAATCCCAGAGGCTTAATTCAACCAAACCATTGTTGCAGATGGACTCTTGCTAGATTTATACCCTCAATACGACAGAACCATATGGACCAAATGATGCTGCACTTCTGTTCTGTCACTTACAAGACTGGAGAGATGAGAAACTTCCCCTTCATTATAGGTTCAAAAAGAGGGGAAGGTTGAGACAACTACACTCAAACCTGGGTTAATAATATGTGATATTTGTGTCAGGCTGATGTCTATAATGTCATTTCCTTCCCCCAACCATATCATAATCTGGCTAATGGCAATATGGAATCTGTGTATATTGTCTTTATTTGAATAATAATGCATATATATATATATATATATATATATATGAATATTTATTTATGCATTTGTCTGTCCAGCATTGCAATGGCAGAGATTTACTTAAATAACTGTTAAGTATATGTCTGGTGTAGGACTTTTCACTTTTCCAGTATGTACCCTGCCTTCTCATACAACATCAGTAGACAGAATATGCGTAGGAATAATTTGGGTTTTAAATTAGAAGGCTTGCCATGACAGACCTTCATGCAGTTTAGCATCTGAGGAGCTAAAGATGATTGAGGAGCAAATGTAGCTAATGTTAGCACTAGCTTTACCTTACGCTACAGGTCAAACTATGTGGAAATGTAAGGGCTGAGAGACATTTAAAGATGATTGAAACTTTAAGACCAATCTGAAACCAATAAACAATGACTGGAATGACTGGAACAAATATGAAATAGTGAGTGAAACGCAGCTCATTGAGGCTAGTGTTTAACTGGCTGTCAAATCAGAGTAGTTTTCAATCTGCTGCTCTGCACAGCTTAACTACTGATTATAAAACCACAAAGTCATCTCAAAACTCACCAAACCCATGAGTTAAAGACATTAGCTGTTCTGGGAATTCAGTGATATTTACATGTAAACTGATTGCTTAGAGATAAACCCAGAATCCCTGGTCTCACACATTCATTCATGTCTATGCAAGCTGGAGTGTGGTCAAATGTTTTGTTCCATGCTGTCAATCACAGACACAGAGAAAGTCTTCTTCCTGAAGGGGCATGGGCAGCAGCAGCACAGCTACTTTTACAGCTACAGAGACTGAAACAGATAGTTTAAAAACAGCACTAAACCAAGGACTATACAGACATGATAACATTAATCATCTTTGCAGTGTTTTGAGCTGAAATTAAAAGATATTCTGGGAATCTGTAAGACTTTCATTAATTTACTAAAAAGGGTCACATATGATGTCTTTAGTCTTCCTTGCCGCAAATATTTGAATTTGCTGTACTCTGAGTATAGCTCTGATACAAGACATGAACAGAGAGGCTGCATCTTAGGAAACTAGCTGTTTTAGAAACAGAGGATGGGCCTGCTGCTCCAGTTGCTTCTGTCAAGGAACGACGTGGGCAGGGGTGCTGCTGCTGGCACATTACTGAGGCCTGTGAGAAGCATCCACACATGGTGTGTTAGCCCTTCCCAGATGGAGTCACCTCACTCTGGTGTCGCAACTACAGACACAATGACAGTCTTGGAACAAGGAGGGATATCCTCAGACGGGCCTCTCATCAGTTACTATTCCAGTCTCACCATTAGCCTCGTAAAGACAGGTGTAAACTTTACACTTAAAGTTTTAGGGTTGTTAGAGGCTGAACACAAAAAAATATATTTTTTCCAGCACTGTGGTCATGTGGATGTGCAACATGCAATCCTATCAACCAAAATTTGTTTCCTATACCATTGATGCACTCTTAGTTTCGTATTGAAAAAAAAACATTATTTTGTGTGAAACAAACATGTTTGCTTATGGAGGAAACAATGTCATGTAAGGACGGTATTAGTGGCAGATGGAGATGAGTCAGGAACAGAACTTACATCCAGTGCAATGGGAGACTGGGGATTAATGGCTCTGGTGGGGACATTTTTGTTAGGCTTTAGTTTATTTTTCATTAATTGTGTACTTTCGGTTCTGACTTAGTTAGATTTGGTTTAGACAACAATGCTATGTAGTTCGGTTTAGGTAATATGATTTGGTTGACATTTTTCAAAACTATAACTATGTGTTAGATGAAAATGTATGTTGATTTGGATGTATTTGTGATACATTGTAGACAAATTTAGCAAAAATACATTTCTTCCTAAACGTAACTGAGAATGCAGATTAGTTGTAATGTAATTTTTGAGAAATAAAGCTGGGATATGAGATGGTACTGACAGCATGATTACACAAGGTAGAGACATCTGCAACAGGTCCGTATTTTACAACTCAACAAAAAAAAAAGAGAAGTCAACGAACATCTGGTTTGTTTATATGCAGTCAGTAACAGAGGTTTGATGAAGGCCAGAGCTCAGTAAGCATCACCCATGCTTCTTGTCTATATCCTGCCAATCTATAATTTCCAGGATATATGCTGAAGACTTACGTAGGTTAAAGAGAGCCATGGTCACACCTCTGACTCACTGCTGACATGTCAAACCTTCATTTGAGGAGGCTGTTCAAGGCATACAGCATAATTCTCATATGATCAAATTATGAGCCTTATGGGCTCATGCCATTTTCCTCACACAAGTGAGTCTGCCACTCACAAATGCAAATCATTACAGGGTGAAAGCTAGAGGAAGGCTTTGCATTTTAAATAATTTGAATCTTCCAAACTTCGTCTGCATTTGTTACAGAGGGTCAAAAAGTTTACTGTGCTACTTTTAGTGTTAAAATAGGTTAATTAGGCAAATTGTTTACAAGATATTGAAGTACAATCA